>NW_027397090.1:1703571-2105595 GCF_003265705.2 Callorhinus ursinus | reverse complement strand
TGTTTCCTGAGATAAGAATTCCTCATATCAGTGAGATCATATGATACCTGTCTTTCTCTAACTGACTTATTTCGCTCAGCATAATACCCTCCAGTTCCATCCACATCGTGGCAAATGGCAAGATTTCATTTTTTGATGGCTGCATAATATTCCATTGTATATACATACCACCTCTTCTTTATCCATTCATCTGTCGATGGACATCTTGGCTCTTTCCATAGTTTGGCTATTGTGGACATTGCTGCTATAAACACTGGGGTGCATGTACCCCTTCGGATCACTACATTTGTATCTTTGGGGTAAATACCCAGGAGTGCAATTGCTGGGTCATATGGTAGCTCTATTTTCAACTTTTTGAGGAACCTCCATACTGTTTTCCAGAGTGGCTGCACCAGCTTGCATCCCCAGGAGGGTTCCCCTTTCTCTGCATCCTCACCAACATGATATATCAGATAAAGGGCTAGTATCCAAAATCTATAAAGAACTTATCAAACTCAACCCCCAAAGAACAAATAATCCAGTCAAGAAATGGGCAGAAGACATGAACAGACATTTTTCCAAAGAAACATCCAAATGGCCAACAGACATATGAAAAAGTGCTCAACATCGCTCGGCATCAGGGAAATCCAAATCAAAACCTCAATGAGACACCACCTCACACCAATCAGAACGCTAAAATTAACAAGTCAGGAAATGACAGAGTTACATCCTTTTAAAATGAACTGGTAATCTTTGTAAGTAAACTTTTTTCTGCGTTTTGTGAGTCACTCTAGCAAAATGTCAAACGAGAGGAGAGGCCTGTGAAAGCCTCTGGTTTATAGCCAGTGGGTCAGAAGCCCACAAACCTGGCTTTGTGACTGGCATCTGAAATGGGGGATCGAGGGCCAGTCTTGTGGAACTGAACCCTTAGCCTGTGTGGGCCGGACACTAATGATGGGGTAGACAAGTGTCATAATTAAATTGGATTGTAAGACGTCCAGATGGTGCCACAGAATTGCTTGATATAGGGGAACCCCCACCCCATGTCTGGTGGCCAGAAGTATGGAGCAGAATATAAGGAAGAGAAATAGGAGCTTTTCCTTTAAGAATAAAAAAAAGTGATATTATCTTGACAATACGTCTTTTGTTGAAACTAGATTCAAATTTAATAAACGTTGATATTAAAAGAACATAAAAATTTTCCCCTTAAGGTTTAAACTTTTAATATGATTTAGTGACCTACTAAAATGCTCTAATATACCATCCTCAGTACTTAAAAGGCAGTGCCATTTTTTTATTTGTAAAATTAAATAAATCTGGAGAAACCTGTCAGAAAACATATTTACGCAACTTAATTAAACTTTTTAGCAGTGACTATGTTCTTCAAGAAAAGAAAAAAAAAGAAGTACCTTAGCTGCTAATTTCTAATATTCCAACCATTTCTCTCAGAAAGTCAGAGCGTTATGAATTGCTGCAGTGCAGAAAAGAGCCCCAGAGACTCCTGGAATGAATTTTGAGACCTTTTTAAAAACGGATTCTGTTGGCTTAAAGGGGGCTGGCTGGTTACTGGGAAAGATTTTGGTGGGTGGGGCATTCCAATTTTTATCCTCTAATATTAGGGTGTTTACAAGACAAATGAAGAGTAAAGGATGTAAAATAAACTTCACTGAGAAATGAATACTGTCTGAGGCTGGACAGTCAATCACATTGAAGAAGGTGCTGCAGAGAGCTACTTCCCAGTGAACCTGGGGTCTGCCTGCCTGTAGCTATGGATAAAGCTTAGCAAAGCAACCACTCCAACCGATCAAACAAATAGAGAAGCAGTTACATAGAAAAGCTGGGTGCTGTCTCACACGTTTGGGGGAAGAGCCTCAAGGTTGCTTTGACTGATGATACAAGAAATAAATGAATCCCAGTTCCTGAGTACTAGCAGATATATGTCGTCTTACTAAAAACTGAAGACACAATTCCTACACTCCAACATAAAGATCTTAAAGCAAATTTACCTATTCTTTCAGTCTATAATTTTAAACCAAATGGATTTAATACTTTTTGTTTTGGCCTTTATCAAAGAAAGTAATCATTTTTAGGACTTCGTCACAGACTGATTATTAGGATTGAAATACATCATCAGATTGTTTATTATTTGCTTGCTTCACTCCATAAACTTCTATCCGCTCCAAAGATGAGTTTTGCAGCTTTATATGTAGTTTTTGGCTCACACACACAGATAAGGAAGGACAGCTACACTGGGGACATTTGCTGGGGTGCACTGCTAGTCTGTTCTAGCCATCAGAGCTAGAGATTCAGAGTATCTCTGAATATGTATAATCCTCCTGAAGGAAGTACAATGGTTCTTCTTATTTTTCTCAGTATTATATATATTTTTTCGCAATATATATAACATTAATATGATATAAATGATACATGTTATATTAGCATATAATCAAGTTAATAGAATATATTACATTTAATCATATACAGTGCACCCTTGAATAACATGAGGGTTTAGGGGCACCGGTACCCAGGGCAGTAGAAAATCTACATATGATTTTTGACTCCCCAAAACTTAACTACCAATAGCCTACTGTTGGCCAGGAGCCTTAGTGATAACATAACAGTTGGTTAACACATATTTTGTATGTTATATGTACTATACACTGTATTCACGCAATAAACTAAGCTAGAGAAAAGAAAATGTTATTAAGAAAATCGTAAGGAAGAGCAAACATTTACTGTATTTATGCTGTATTTATGGAAAAAACCCTGCATATTAGCAGATGGCTGTAATTCACACTCCTGCTGTTTAAGGGTCAACTGTATTCCAGATCTTCTCAAAGTGTGATCTGGGCCCTCGTGGGAATGGCTGAGACCCTTGCAGAAGGGCAAGAGAGATGTAACTCCATTCATGGTAACACTAGGGCTCGTTGTGCCCTTATTGCTCACAGTCTCCCATGACGGTGCAGTGCAGGTGTCCAGAGGCCACAAGGCAGGTCTGGTGCCATCACTCTGACAGCTCATGGAACACGAGCTTGTATATGCTTGTGTTCCGACAGTGGCTCAATCTCTATTTCTAGTAAGGTAAATATCCGTGGACCTAGCCGATATAAACAAAAGCCACGTTGGAGTCCACAATAATTTTTAAGAATGTAAAGAGGTACTGAGACTGGAAAGTTTGAGAACATCCACTCTAGAGAGCTGGCAATAATTCATCCTGCTGAATACAGATTCTGAAATACTAATTCTTGGGTGATGTCTGCAGCTCTTAACCTTCAAAATTAGTGCTCCCAGAGAAAGAGATCTCATTAAGACCGTACAGCAATAATAGCTCAGCTCAAAAACTGTGCTGGGTGCGGTGGGCAGAGGCAAGAAGGAGACACATGGTTAGCTGCAAGAGTGGAAACAGTTTAAATGCCTATTAAATGTCACCAGTCCCCTAATGCTTCAGTATAAGATGTCTCTCTATCATTTAAACCTAAAAATACTTCTTTGGGGTTATCTTGTGGTTGGGGTTCTGCCTGCCTTACTAAAAAGAGTTCCTCAATCTAAAAAAAATTGACATGGAGTCTGTTTATTCTGTGCATGGGACAGGGGTTGAGAAGAATGCTAGCTTTTGGGAGTGGGTTTATGAGAAAGGTGAGAAAAATAAGTATTCCTGTAAAGCCAGAGGGGCCAAGTGGGAGCCTCCAGATTATTCGCTAACAATCAGCCCGGCAAAGTCCCTGAAGAGTCTGATCCATGTGAGTACTGAAGGCATCCGCTCCCTCAGAGAGAAGAGTGCATAGAAGGAAGAGCTGTTTTTAGCATCGAATTTGAAAACGTGAAAAACTTGATATTCTACCCCTAAGCCTCAACCCCCCCCTTGTCACTCTACATTCTTTATGCTCCGAGTTTTTAAAATATCGCGTATCAACTCAAAACAACTTTTGATTCCTTCCACTCAACTTAGTCAAAGTGTACCTAAATTATACATTTCAAAAATGTACTGAATCCTATCTAAACTTGTATAAGGCTGTTTACTCATTTCTGATCTGTTTCTAGCATCTTGCCTTTGTCTGTAAAGATGGGATTCCACGCATCTGCAGAATATTTTCAAAGATGGATCATTACCCCATGCTTACTGACAGAATGTTGGTCCTTCCAGATCCCATGTCCCACTGGAAGTTCATTTCCAATTTGCTGTCTACGCTAGACCCCTGACACTAGGCAGAAATGTTTCTTGCTTATTTTCTCTTCCCTTTATTATGAGAGTCTCTAACGAGTTCTGCTTGCGGCATTAAATCAGTTTGCTCCTCTTTGTCAAAATAAATCCGTTTACTTCTTACCCAATGCACTGCTATCTGTATATCTACTCTTTTGTTATTTTTTCCCAGAATCTTAAGTTAACCAAAGCCTAGAAATTTTAATAAACTGCCATCTCATCCCATTTTGGAACTTTTGTCTTGCTCTTTAGAATATCTTTCTATTTATGAGATAATGTTTCTGTCAAAGTCAATTTGTATTAATTTTACATTCAGAAATCACCTAACCAAATCACACATACTGAACTAAAACAAGCAAAACTACAAAGCAGTTGTTCCTTTTCTCTGCTTACTTAAAAAACACATTAAAAACGAATCCTCCAAACAGACACTGGTTCGTGTACTTGACATGTTTCAAACTTTACTCTTTAGTTTTTTGCTAAAATCTTTATCCAAAAGGTTTTTTTCTTTCCAACGCATACAATATTGTCATGGAAATAATGGATCTTATTCTGTTATTTGCACATATCTTTGCATTGGTTATTTGGGTGGGTGGGGAGAACATCACTCTCCTGCTAGAGTCCCCGACAGTCCCCCAGCCAGACCCTTGGGAAACTTGTGACTGACAAGGACAACTTCATACATTTGGCCAAGTCATCCAGCATTACCTATGCTGTGCCTCAGAAAGCTTTAGTACCAGTTATTTCCTAAGGCCTCTTATTGCATCCTGAAAATACAAGGGGCAGAGAAATATGTGAATTAGGCAAGTGTCATAAAACAGCATTGCACTAGAAATAAAAATTCTAACGACAACAAGAATGCATTGAGGAAAGGGTAATGTGGGAAGCAAAGGCAAAAGAAAAATTAAATCCCCTTACTACTTACAGCCCACCGACAAGTCCTTGGAACAGGCAGAGTGACATTCCTCTAGGAGCTCAGCTGCCTTGACGTTAATACTTTGCTAAGGGTAAAGGCAATTTTAGCTTAACATTATCCCGAACCCCCCTTACAGGATCCTGTAAGTCTTCTCTAACATACAAAAATTCCTTTGGAGACTTCCTTTAGCTCTCCTCACCCCTAAGATATATGCTGGCAGTCATCCCCCAGGCATATGGTCCACCGGTATACATCTGAAGGGTCTCGTGACTGAGGTTTTATTAGACAGTAATAAATGGCCTTTTCCTAACAAAAGCTAGCCCCTTAGGGTCCTGGAAACCTTGCTACCAAAGACTTAATGCTTAGAGATTTATGCTCTCCCTAACCCCCCCCCAACTTCAAAGTATATAATCAGTCACCAGTCACAACCCCAGTGTGGGGGGTATAGCTCAGTGGCAGAGCATTTGACTGCATAACCCCAGTGCGGCTCTTTCTGTCCACAGGTCCTGTTCCCATGCTTTAATAAAACCACGCTTTTGGGGCACCTGGGTGGCTCAGTCGGTTAAGCGTCTGCCTTCGGCTCAGGTCATGATCCCGGAGTCCCGGGATCGAGTCCCACATCAGGCTCCTTGCTGAGCAGGGAGCCTGCTTCTCCCTCTGACCCTCCCCCCTCTCATGTACTCTCTCTCTCTCATTCTCGCTCTCTCAAATAAATAAATAAATCTTTAAAAAAAAAAAAAAAAAAAAACCACGCTTTTGCACTGAAGCCATCTCAAGAATTCTTTCTTGACCGCTGGCTCCAGACCCCAGCATGTCGTACATCAAGGTGACCAGGAACCTTGTACTCCATTTTTGAAAGAGCCAACTTCTGTGTGCTTGTAATCATCTGCCCAGAGGCTGGTCAAATGAGAATATCTCACTCGGCAGTCATGAAAAAAGAAGACAATGCTTTGATTTCCATCGTCTGTCTTCTTTGCTTGTCCTTGTTTCCAATTCTCTAACTTTCTAATGCATTAACATCATGTTCAAAGATAAACTGCATTTAAGTCAGCACTTCAGCAAAAACAAGCAGCTTTAATTCTCCTTATTTTGATTTTTTTTTTTTATGGTAACCACTTGTCATTTTTTTCTTAATCCTCATACATATTCTAAAGTTACTCTAATCGTGCTTAACCTCACTGGCTTACCCCATCACGCATTTTCTCTCTCTCTCACCCGCTCGCTCGTTTGCTATCTTTTGTACCAGCAGTTCTTATCTTTTCTCTGAAAGTTTAAATAGTTTCTGTATATTTTTGTTGGATTCTTTCCCTTGCCCAAAATAGGTTTTTGGTTTGGTTTAGTTTGGTTTTAGGGGGTTGGAAAGCAAGTAGGCGACAGGGAAATGGTTATTTTAACTTTAAATCTTAAAAATCTAGCACTGGACTCACCTGGCGCCAGTACATTTACTCGGAGAGAAGCTGGGAGAGGGGCTCCCTCCACAGAGCTCCGTGCATCCTGCCACTCCTCTTTTTATAGGAATGGCGCCTGCGTGCCGTCCTCTGGGCTCCAAACTTGGGGCCTTGGCCATTTCCGGGAGGCCCACTCACCGCCCCCAAGGAGAGGGAGGAAAGGGTCGTTGTCCTTGCACTCTGCCTGCCCTCTGAAAAGCACAGTGGTTCTTACAACGCGGGCCCGTATACCAGTGGGAAGCCCAGCCAGCGCGTGCGGCTCTTCCGTGGGATCTGGTGAGAGCATATTCCAGAATCCCCTTACCTCTCGTTTGTTAGCTGTTTCTGTTTGTTTGTTTGTTTGTTTGTTTTCCTTCAAGCACATTTAGAATCCTTGTGGACAAACCTCTTTGATCTAGAGCTTTGAAGCCAGGTCACCACCCCAGGCATGAAAATAGACGAGAAATAAGCCTTTAATTACTAACTTCACCAAACTCTGCCTTTTCTCAGAAGCCAAGATTCTGTCCCCAAAAAGCTCTCCTCCCCTTCTGTTTGTTTTCTAATAGGTCTGGAAGCACCGAATTTGGTATTTTCAAAACTTACTGGGTTCTAGTTTCATTTGTCCTTCTTTGGCATCTAGGGAATCTTAAATCCAGCCTTGTGAATGGATTCCAAGTCCACGGAGCTCTCTAAGATGTGCTGTTCCACTTGAGACCTCTGTCCCCGCCCCCATTTTCACAGCCAGGCCTTGCAGCCTACGGTCAGTCCCCCCACCCCCACCCCCCTCCAGCCCCTCTGCAGCCCTCTGCCCAGCACACACACCTTCTATTGCTCTGCCTCCCCCGTAAATACATTCAGTAGGCTCAAGGCTCCTCTCATACCCACTACAACTGATCATCAAGTGCAAAAGGAACAGAAAGAAGTCTTCGATTCACAGGCGCAATGCTGGTTTCCATCACATCTGTGCTGGTTTCTTCTAGATCAATGCCCCTTTTCATGGCCAGCATGCGGAGAGATACGATGTTTTATCTTTCAAGAGTGAATGTGTAATCACAGCCCATTCATGAAGTTTCCCAGTGTTGCAAAGAGCGCTTTTTAACAATAGTCATGAACAATGTTTTGTTAAAAACCAAAGCTCAAAACCATCACTGAACATCAACATGACCTGGGTTTTATTCTGTGGCATTACTGGTGTGGAAATCAGACATATGCTAGCCATTCTTACTTGGATAATGCTTCATTTATGGGGCACAGATAAGACTCTCTGAGGGGATTTAAAAACACGGTAAGATCACTCTGAGAAATAATACAGTTATTTAGCTAATAAAACAAATTTTGAAAAGAAGGGAAGACTCTTCTATTTTGTAAAGTTTTCCTTAACCTCTCAAATACGAGGAAAATTATGGAGAAGTGGATAGGATGTAGGCCTATTTGATGTAGCCACAAGGGAATTCCACCGAAATGCGTAGTCTTACCGTTCCATCCATTCTTAATCACCAGAGGGTGAACTGCCCGCTTTATGGATAACCTACAAGGCTTGGCAATCTCAGTCGGCCCCAGCCGGGTCATAAGATAGGAGGTGAACAACAAGGTCACACAAATACTTAAGAGTACAAGGGACTTGTCTATTTGGTATCTTGAGAAGTCAAGGCAACTGGGTCGTGGCATTTGGCGCGTGGCAGAGGTGAAGTGTGGTCTCCCCGCTCCCGGCCCGTCTGTCACCTTCTCCTGCCCCCTCTCCCCCCAGTGCACCGTGCGAAACTGTCATAACCTCCGACACGTCCACGAGTGAGGGCTTTGCGGCTCTCCTAATCTTCATCACAGCCCAGCTGAGTAGGTGTCTTATTTTCCCATCTCAGAGTTGAGGACAACGTGGCCCAGAGAAATTCTCCAACAGTAAGGAACTAAGTTAGCATTCCAACCAGGTGTGTCTTGTCTCTTCACTCCTGTTCTTTCCAGAATGCCACACCATTTGTGCTGTTTCTCTATATTAACTGTACCACACAGCTAAGGGTGTTACTAAATCCTTAAAATATCAATTACATTTTAAAGGTTTCATTGAAAAACAAATAGCAAAAAGCAGTATTGCTAGTAACACATTGATTAAATGGAATTAATCCTGAATGGATCCACCTGTATTTTGTGATAAGATGAGGAGAATAAATAACAATTACTTTTTCCATTGATCATAAGCATTATTTTCCAGAAACATTTATTCATATAATAAACTTAAGAAGAATGGGGCACCTGGGTGGCTCAGGCAGTTAAGCGTCCCAACTCTTGATTTCAGCTCGGGTCATGATCTCAGGGTCATGAGTTGGAGCCCTGCGTCGGGTTCCGTGCTCAGCAGAGTCTGTTTGGGATTCTCTCTTACTCTCCCTGTGCCTCTCTACCACCACCCCAACAATAAGTAAGTAAATAAATAAATAAACCTAAAAAAATGAAGAAGAATGTCAAAAACATTTATGACTACTTACTCTGGGCAAGGCACTCTGGTCAGTGCCTTCCGTGTATTATTTAATTTAATCTTCACCCTGTGCATTAGCTATTTATTAGCATCGTTTGCCTTTAACAGAGGAAAAAACTGAAGCACAGGGAAGGTGTGCCCAAGACCACAGCTAGTAAGTGGTAGTGCTGGTATGCACATCTTGGTGATGGGGAATCTGACCACTGGACCTTCCTACCAGGACCTGACTCAGGGAAGTAACTCTGGTTATGGGGACCACGGGGAGACGGGCCTCAGAGCTGAGAGGAGAGGTGGAGACACCCCCGAGAGACCTGTCCCTTGGGCTTGGAGTTCCCGGCTCTCAGAAGAGCAGGGACAAGCCAGCATAGCTATCTGCTAGGAATAGGGCTCTTGACACCTTCCCTTCCTCCCTGTGAGAGATGGCAAGGACCGGAGAGAACAGAGCAAAGAGCATATATAGAAAATTCCTAGGTTATGGGGCTCCTGGGTGGCCCAGTCAGCTGAGTGTCTTGCCTTTGGCTCAGGTCATGATCCCAGGGTCCTGGGATCGAGCCCTGCATCGGGCTCCCTGCTCAGCACGGAGCCTGCTTCTCCCTCTCCCTCTGCCTGGCGCTCTGCCTACTTGTGCTCTCTCTCTGCCAAATAAATAAAATCTTTTAAAAGAAAAGAAAATTCCTAGGTAAGACAATACCTAAATTTGGGCAATTCGTTCCAGAATGGTGGGAGGTACAATGAGTAGTGAGGCACCCTGAATAGAAACCTGTTCACAGCTTTATATACAAAAAAGTGGGGTTTTTTTGGGGGGGGGCAGAGGGAATTATTAGTATTTATCTAGTTAATCCATTATCCCTATTTTATCGTTCCAATTTTAGTATATGCGCTGCCAAAGCAAGCACCATTATCCCTATTTTAAAAAATCAGAAATTACAACCAAAGAAGCTGATTTTGAAACATTTGTAAATTACCTAACAAAATTCAGTAGCTATTTCCTTTAAAGAACTTAGAGGTCAGTCAGGTTAAAATAACCACTATGAAAAATTTCAAACATACACAATAGTCTGGAGAATGGTAAGATGTATTCCTATAAACCCTCTAACGATCATCACGATTTTGCCATAGTATACGCTTCACTTATTCCAGCCTTTAAAATTTTTCTGCTCAAGTATGGTCAGAGCAAGTCCCGCCTGTCCTAAAGCTGTCCTTTACCCTTACAAGCTTTAATATGCATCTCTATAAAATGGACATTTTCTCGTCAACCGTAATGTTACTAACAAGCCTGACAAAACTAAAAGTAATTTCTTGATATCGTACCTCGTCCATATGGAGATATCACAGCTTATCTAAAACTTGTCTTTCTTATTTCTTTTTTTTCTCCACCTGTTTTGTTCAAAACAGGACCCAAACAATCAACACGCATTGCATTTCGTCTCTTTAGTTTACATCAGCCACTCCTCAACTTCCCCTTTTTATTATGCCATCAACTTAAGTAGGAAACTAGCTCAAGGAGAAGCATTTTTATTCATTTTATGCCCCCAATTATTTACTACACACATCACAGTGGACCTGACTGACAGCTGCTAGCCTCAGTGTAGGTTTCTCGGCTCCCTCCCGTTTCCACCCCTCAAGAAGGAAAACAGCTCCACTGGACACATCATAGGGGCAGCTGTGTTTTGTCTTCCAGAAGTTATCTACATTAGGAAGGACTAAACATGCCTGTTATCACAATGATACTTAATTACAATGGGAAGCACACTAAAGTCCTATTTGAGAGACTGGTAGGAACCCAGCCAGCCCACCCCTTTGCGCCATCACAAAGGAGGAACCAGCGCCCAACCTGAGTAATTCACTCAAGCACAGAGCTGCCCATTGTTAATTACGGAGCTGGAGGAATTAGTAGGCGAACAGAGGACTGTGATGCAGGGGAAAAATCAGTTTGCTGTATCACAGAATGTGCTCAACTCAGTCTCTTTGTCAGGGTTTTTTAATTATTTATGATGAAGTTCTGTTGCATGTTTTGTAATAATAATGAGGTCTTTGTAACAGGAAACCTCACTGCAGAGGGCATGGCTAGTAAATCTTTGCCGAGAGCAGGGCAAGGGCGCCAGGGCCTCTTACCATCTTTTTGCAACTGGTTAATGACAGGTCTACAGACCGAAAGCAAGGGGAGAAGCGGCCAAGTCTGAAAGGCACATACAACTTTGTCAGTAAAGCCACCAGTGGGAAAGCAACTCGGGGGCTGGACCTCTGCCTTCCTGGGCCGCAGCCCTTCCTGCTCTGCCTGTGCTTGGCCTGCCCTTCAGCACTGGACTCAGGCCAAGGGTGGATGAGCCCAGACTGCTGCCCAGAGCAAAGCTTCCTGTGGGCATGTCCCCTGAGAGTCTCATTAAGATCGCCTCCTTCTGACACTCCTGCTTTACAGTCTATGAACTGAAACATCCAAACTGGTATATGTGAATGAAGTGAGGCCACTCGGATCCAGGCTGTGGATGCAAGTGTCCACGACGGCGGGGTCCACCGTAGGAGGCCTGTAAGGTCCTGGGGCCTCCTCCCTCTGGTTCCCCAGCACCCCATAGTTACTCACTCAAACCCATTATTTTATTTCAAAGATTACCATGATTTCAAGAAAAATTAGTGGACAATTTAAAACACTTCCTGGGGTAGGAAAAAAAAGCAATCCAAGAGGCGTCTGGGTGGCTCAGTCCAACTCTTGGTTTTGGCTCAGGTCATGATCTCAGGGTTGTGGGATCGGTTAGGCTCTGCAGTCAGCACAGAGTCAGCTGGAGATTCTCTTCCTCTCCCTCTGCTCCTCCCCCTGCTCATGCACGCTCTCAAATAAATAAAATCTTTCAAAAAAAAAAAAGAAAAGGAATCCAAGACATGCTTCATTTGGAATAAAGCAAATGAATGGTAAGAAGGGCCAAGAAAATGGGATGGGAAAAAATATTCAAAATTATCAAGTACCCTAAATCTATGGGAAAGTGACATCTTTAGAGGGAATAAAATGCAGCCACTCTTAATTACCTAGAGGCTAACTATTCTATCACTGGATAATCCAGGCCATTTTCCCCTCTTTCTCTCTAATTGGAGATTATTATCTCACACGCTGGGCATTTTGTTATGCAGTGCTGATAAAAGGCACGATACATCCCACGCTTGCTATCACCCCTTTCCAACAGCTTCTGGGATCCTGGAGGGCAGGGAACGTGCTTAAATCAGCCCACAGATTTGCACATAGTAGGCACTCAATAAATAACAGCTTTAGCAAACAAGTCCTAGGGAGCCTCTCTGTCCCGGTTCCTCGCCCAGGCTACTGCCTATCCAGGGTAGTGTAGCTTCCCCCATCGTAACGCTCACCACACCACAGACAGACTTGGCCATGTACTTGCCTGTGTCCCCGGCTAGCAGTTCAGTCACTCTAGAGATGCTTTTATTTGTTAGTTACATACAGAGCTGCTCCATTTACAATAGGATTATGTCTTGATCATGTGGCTGACTGGGATCGGCAGCTGATGCCCTGCCCAGTGGCACAAGAGATGATCATACCACATACTGCTAGCCCAGGAAAAGACCAAAATTCAAAAATCTGATTTTTGCAGTTTCTATTGAGTTGCTTCCACACCATCACAAAGTTGAAAAATCCTAAGTCAAATCATCCTGAATTGGGGACGATCGGTATATAATGCTTAGTACAGTGCCTGGCACATTAATCACCTTAACTAAAGGAATGAATGAAGAAGACAATGAAATTTATAGCCAAAAAGCTACATTTTTAAAAAATAAATTATATGCCAAAAAAAAGAAAAATTCAGTGCTGACTCCACAACTCAAAAATAAACTTATTGAGAGTTTATTATGTATCCATCCAGTATTTTTTTTCTATTTACCTACAATATATACCTTTTGGGGGTTTTCTTTCATATTTCTTATAAAAAGAGTACTACATTATACATAACAGTTTGCAACTTGCTTTTTAAAAAACCTAATAATGAATGTATCTATCACACATGATTTGTCAGATTACACAGTTCTCCTTCATTGTTTTATTTCAGCTGCACAGAATTCCAAAGAGCAGCTATACCCTAATTTAACAATTTCTTTATGGATAGATACTTGGGTCATTCCCAAGTTTTCCCTATTACAAACAACACTGTACAGAACCTCATTCACTATTAATTAATGTGTGTGTGTGTGTGTGTGTGTGTGTGTGTGTGTGTGTGTGCTGCTCTGTGCCAGGCACCGTACTAGGGCCCTAGGGATACCGCAGTGAGCAGTTACTACCCTGCGCTCAGGAAGATCAGAGCTTGATGAGAAAGGTGAATATTATTCAAAGAATTACACTAACAAATATATAATCACAAAATGGGACAAATGCTCAAAAAGAGAAGAACACACTTACAAGAAAGCATCTCATAAGAGAATCTGGAAGGATGGGGATGTGGGCAGCAGGAACAAAGGCTCGAGGCAGAACGGTCCACAGCACAAGTGAAAGACGGTCCGGCTGGACCTCAGAGAACACTGGCGGAGAATGGTGTGTTTGCACACTTTTAGGAGCATTTTAGTCACACATTTATCTCACAAATCTGTACGGAGCACATAGCACATGCACTGGACCGTGCCAGGCGCTACAGATCCAACAGGAACAAAACAGATAGGATCCCTGCTCTCGCAAAGCTTTCATGCCAGCAAATTCTTTGCAAAGACGAACTGCTAGCTGAACGAGAACATACAGTTTAAACTTCATTACATGCTGCCAAAACCACCCACTCTGGGGTCTGGTCAGCCCTTCCAGAAGCCACTTGTGCACTGGGTGAGCAGAATCCTCAAAGCTCCTTCTTGACCAAACCAGGTTCCTTGGCTCAACGTCGTTCTTTACTGAGTCATTCAGGGATGCTGTGGCTAGATATGGGGTGCAGAGTCCCGCTCGGCAATCCGCAGCGATTCATCTCGGGTTTGCTCGTTCGCTAATTCCCGGTTATCAGCACCCCAAGCAATGTCCCCTTCACCTTCTCCCCACAATCCTGACCCCCTGCTTCACAAAGTTCTCCATACTGTCAACAAATTTCTTGCTTTACCAGCAAATTTCCACTGACCGACACACACATTCAGGTCTCTTCTTAAAAAAAAGCAAACGAGTAAAGACATTCGTTTGAATCCTTCTGCTGACTCCCTACTCAAGCTGCCATCTCTCCCCGCGTCCTTCCCCTCAGTCCTGGCTGTGATGCTCATCACCTCCTTTCCCAGGTGTCCCTCCCGCTTCCAGACAGCAACACCTGTCACGCTCTGGCCTCACCTGTTTTCTGAAAACAGACTCGCATTGCCTTCTCCTCCCGCCCTTGGCTCTGGGACCCCCAAGGCCACTGGAATCAATCTCACGAAAATGGAATTTGAGGCACCTGACAATCTGATTTGCCCTGTACCTTTCCACCTGACCTCCCACGCCAAAATCTGCTGCTCACCTTGCTGCCTTTGGTGTCTCAAATGACTCAACTTTCCCCGAAACGGCCCAGTGCTTTCTTCTGCTGCGTGCTGCCCACCACGTTCCCTGACTCCCACTTACCTGTCAGAACCCTCCTGTCTCTCAGGACCCAGTGCAGACATCACCTGGCCAAGCTGTTCTGCTCTCCTCCTCCCGGGGAGAGCTACCCTTCCTCCTCACTCCCTCAGTATCTGGTAAGAATGTCTGCGTTCCTCCCTCAACAGTACCCCTGAAGGCAGAGACTTACCCCTGCGTTCCTCACACAGCTGGCCTGGAAACCCTGGCTTGGAACACACCTTCCCCGTACTCTTGCATTTAAGCCTACCTACTTAGCTTTTCTGAATTCAGTTTATTCATCACTAAGTAGGGCTGATAACACCACCTTTGGGCTTAGCTATACTCACTGGGTAAAGCAAAATGAAACTTTCTCTCCAAATTTTCTTATATGTAAAGCAAGCTGCAAATACAGAGAAAATATCTTTAAGGAATGTTTGCTTTCTACTTGTCACTGAAGTTAATGTCCAAATAACGTACTTCATCTGATGAAAACTACCGTTTTTCCTACCTGTGGTACATACCTAAGTTTCAGCGAGCAGGCCCCTTAAGAACATTACTTTGGCTATTAGCATTAGCATCCTCCTTAATTAAAATCTCTTCTTTGGGGGCGCCTGGGTGGCTCAGATGGTTAAGAGTCTGCCTTTGGCTCAGGTCATGATCCCAGGGTCCTGGGATCGAGTCCTGCATCGGGCTCCCTGCTCAGCGGGAGCCTGCTTCTCCCTCTCCCTCTCCCTGCCGCTCCCCCTGCTTGTACTCTCTCTCTCTCTGTCAAATAAATAAATAAAATCTTTTAAAAAATTTAAAAAATAAAAATAAAATCTCTTCTTTGTTGCATTCTTTCCTGATAAAAACTCTTCTGTGCAAACAACGTTGAGAAGAACACCTTAGTAGGTTATGGTATTAACAGACGAGATAGTTCCTCTAAACATGGCAGATCAGCTCAATGTTTACCTTTTTTTGTTGTTGTTTTTCAGTGTTTATTTTTAAGTGGCAAGAAAAAGGAAAGTGAGAATGTTAAAAAGAATAAAGGAGATCTAAACTGGTTTTTTTTTTTTAAAGCCCAGTAATCCGCAAAATGTCGTCAATGATGTACTCTGATCTCAGACTTAAGAACAGAGTTTACAAACCCTAAACTGGAGGAGGAAGATGAATACCAGTTTGTGTCAGGGCGAAACAGGATAGACTTGAATGGGAGACCAGAGAATATCACCCACGTCTACCCAGCGTGGCCCTCAATGGTCCACAAGTGCTTCCCAGTTCACCCGCCCCTGCTTCCTTAACCAGGAGCCATGATAACCAACGTGAACTTATTCACAGCAGTCTTTTGCTTTACTTACCACCTCAACATGCAATCTTAGAGTTTCTGCTTTCATTATTTTCTAATTTGGCCCAGACCTTAGTATCATGCACAGCTCAGAACCACAGGAGGAAGTAAAATTTGTAGCCGTCACCAAATTCCAGGAAGCATCATGATCTGGTAGGTGGAGACGTGAGCTAGGCCAGAAAGGAGTGAGCTCTATCTCAGTGAGTCAGATGAGGGCTGGAAGGGACTGTGGGCAATCGGGTCAGAGGTCATCAGTAGAGAGGTCAACTCAGGGTGGTAGGATCAGCACGTATAGACGAGAGGCAGGCCGGACATGAAAGATTAAGGTCTGAGGAACTCCAGTTCCAATGCCATCCAAGCAGGCATGGTCACACACACAGGACTTGGGAGCAGGTGTGGAGCCTGAGAGCTGAGGACTCTCCCCAGAGAGAAGTCTGTGCCACAGAGCCGGGCAGCTGGGGATTCGCAGAGATACCACAGACCCGCCTGACAACCCCGAATATCATCTTACCTTGCAAAGCCTCAGTTTCCTTATTTACAGAAGGAAAGGGACAGTCACAGGGAATGTGAGATAAAAATGGGACACTTAGAAGAAGTGCCTAGAACATCTGACACCTAGTGGGGACAAACAGCTCAACAAGAGGGAAGCTCTCATTAAGTGCTAATTCCTTTCCCTTTCCCCAGGGGCTAAGAGTGACTCTCCTACTCAGGCTCTACCTGGTTTATAGGTAGGCAAGTGATCCATCCTGGGAGAAGCCGGGAGTGAAGAGGGTAGGAAGCAATAGAATTTTTGGCCCTGGCCCCTCTGGCCCAAACATCTCATGAAAGCACAAGGGAATATATCTTATTTTTAAAGGAGAGACAAAAAAAAAAAAAAAATGTCCAAAGGTGAACTGCCATTTTTCTAAATGCAGCTCCACGTTGGTATGCCATCTAGAAGGCACCTCAAAATCTGTGCCTGTTTCCCACATCTAACAGCCACACTGTGTGTGTGTGTGTGTGTGTGTGTGTGTGTGTGTGTGTGTGTATACACATCTCCCATGTTTGGGGAAACACTAAAACAAAACAAAAAACTTTGTCAAACCATTTTCAAATCAAAGGCAAAATGCTGTTATAAGGACAGTGATGGGAAGACTTTCTTTCCATATCTACTTGGATAATTTGGAAAGCCAGATGCTAACTTGAACGCTTGCTGAAGCAAGTTCACAGAAGACTGATGGTATATCTTGCTTCCACTGGGACAAAAAGCCTAGTTTCTTGTATCATGCTTTGACATACCTGCGCTTTCAGTTTACTAAGAGCCTACTGCAGAGACCATACATAATCAATTTCCAGAACACAAAGGGATCGGGTGATGAAGTTGATGAAAATTTATACTTGTGTTTATGTTTTAAGAAACAAGGTTCACAAAATAATTAGTGCTTAGGTCAAATAATGAAGTTTTGGGGATGACCCAAATTAAAGCTGATGGAGGCAAACATTCTTTTACATTTGACCCCAGAATGTTGAATCCATCGGTGTGCTTGAAAATGATGCGAGAATGTTCTGCTTTCTTATTTCTTACATCAACAGTTCAGAACGATGTTTATAATCAGATCTCCAAGGAAGGAGCTAGATTCTATACAGGCTCGTTTCAAAAAAAGACACACAATGAAAGATGCACACATACTCATAAACCGTAAGGAAATGAAATGCAAACTATAAGAAAACATAGGGGGGCGCATGGGTGGCTCAGCTGGTTAAGCGTCTGCCTTTGGCTCAGGTCATGCTCCCAGGGTCCTGGGATCGAGTCCCACATGGGGCTCCCTGCTCCGCGGGGAGCCTGCTTCTCCCCCTCCCTCTGCCTGCAGCTCCCCCTGCTTGCTCTCTTTCTCTGTCAAATAAAATAAAAAATCTTAATAAAAAAAATAGTAATAATAAAACATAGGATAGTGAGATAGTGTGTCAGTAGGAAACTTTCTGGTTTGCCTGTAGTATTCCATTGCTGGACTAAAGAAAACTTATCTCCTTCCCAAAGTGATTTCTTTATCATAAAAAAAATGCTGCACACATTTGTCTACATTATGTTCAAAAGTTAAGAATGTCCCTTATTTCAAGTACTCATTGTCTATTACCAAGAAATAAAATTTGACCAGATGTTAGGGATGATGAATCCAAAAGTTCCTCATTCATTTAATGGGAAACACTAATACTGAGTTATCCGATATGTTTAAAACATTCACAACAGTACTGTTAGTAAGAACTTTGATTATCTGTATTGCTGTTTTAATAAGAGTACCTACATTTACACATATAAAACCACTTTTATGATTTTTCTAGTTTTATAATAATCTCATTAAATCACAGCCACACTACCCTTCTCCAGGCAGTCCAAAACCTGCTGGATTGGATTCTCTGGTGGCTGCGCTCTGGTCTCTGCATGGTAATTAAGCTCCCCAGGTGATTCCAGATCTTACCAACGTCTGAGAATCACTGCCTCAGGCTTAGGGGAAATCTTTTCAGACACTACAGAATGAAAGGATGAAACATCAAAATTCCTCTTTCAGAACAAGCAGTGTGGCTGTATTATTTTACATTTGTCAGAAAACTCTATGAGGTAACTGCACAGGACCACTGGGGATAGACTTGCTTATTCTCACCTGCAGCGTAATGATACAATTACAGACATTTCAAACCAAGCCCTTCAGATGTGAATGGTATTCGGTACCCCTTTCATATTCAGGAAATTTCTATCCAAACGATCCTTGAAAGAGTCCTCACAGTATGCACTACTAGATCTGTCCACGCTACAAGAACCAAGGGGACACTATGATGAGCCACATCTGACAATGAGCACAAGACACCAGCCAGGGATTAAATACACACCTGCAGCCACTCACAGAGGCATTTGTACTTCTTGCAATTCACTTCTGAAATGAAATAACCAGTGCTAGTGATGAAACCTGACATAATTAGTATCTCCAAAAACACTGCGAGATATAACCTCAATTTAATGATTTGAAAATGTTACAATCTCTGAAATGAATCTAGAACTTCATGACACTTCTAAAAAGAACTACCTTATTAGTATTAAAAAATGTAAACTATTGTATCACTTTTTACCTATTAAATTGGAAAGACTTAAAACATTAATAAAGCTCAGGATTGGCAAGTATGTGGTAAAAACAGGCATATTCGGAGCCTACAATGAAATCTGGTGTGGTCCTTCAGGATGGCAATTTAGCAATCTTTATTGAAAAGCCCTGAAAGTACGTATACGTGTTGACCCAGCAGTTCCATTTCTAGCAATTTATCATACAAAGATGTTCATTAGGGAAAAAATGAGAAAGCAAGTCAGGAAAAAAGGGTTTGTGGTACGTATCCAATGAAAACAATCAGTATTTATATACAGGGCCACCCTCCCTTATCTATAATCTGAAATCTTAAAAGTTCCAAGAACTGAAAGACGTTTTTGTAATTCATTTATGGGAAAACGTGACCTGTTGCCAGGCTATTTACAGTCCTTATTCCACTAAATGCAAACATTAATATGTTTTGCTGCTGAAATGTTAATATATGAGATTGCAGGGAACTACTCCATGCCTCAATGGGGATTTTGTAAAATCTGCAGTATATTTCTCATATTATGTTTCTAAAATCTAGAAAGAAAAAACTTTGGGATTCCAAAACAATCTGGCCTAGGGTGTTTTGGATCCGGGATGGTGAACCTACATTTACATGCATGCAGTTAAATCACAGTATGTCTATATATCATGATGTTTACAGTAGCTTTCTCAGATGGTAAAATTACAAATGATTTTTTACTTTCTTCCTTTGCTTTTATGTGTTCTGAATTTTCTTTTTATAACGAATCTATTTATCTTCATATTTACTTATAAAAATCAATTTATGTCCATTTAGGAAAATGAAAATTAAAAAAAAAGAACCTAATCCTTATGAAAACACCCAACCAGATTTCTTAATTTCACAGATAGCCTTATCCACATGGTATAGCTGTGTGTTGTACAATACACAGTCAAGCATCATTTTCTGCCGAATAAGCTTTCCGATCACTTTCTGATTTGTGGCTCAGTTTATCACGGAGTTGTACCATTACATAAGGTATGGAGTTCCAGATCAAGACCCATGGGTGGCCCAGGAGTGCAGGAGAAGCTCAGACACCTTCCTGGCTCCCAGCAAAGTCCTCTCCATGGGCAGTGAGCAGAGCCTCAGGCCCTGGCTGGTGGGGTCCTAGAGAACGCCACCGGCTCTTTCTCATAAGGAAATTCATCATGTGCCCTGGTGCCAAAAAGGTTTATTGTGTCAACTACATGAATTGGCTCTTGGGAATCATTAAGCCCAACTCTGGTGGTTTTGTTTTGTTTTGTTTTTTAAGATTTTATTTATGTGAGAGAGAGAATGAGAGAGAGAGAGAGAGAGAGAGAGAGAGCATGAGAGGGGGGAGGGTCAGAGGGAGAAACAGACTCCCCGCTGAGCAGGGAGCCCGATGCGGGACTCGATCCCGGGACTCCAGGATCATGACCTGAGCCGAAGGCAGTCGCTTAACCAACTGAGCCACCCAGGCGCCCCACCAACTCTGGTTTTAAAGTCTAGCCCCATAAACTTACAAACTGGGTGACCTGGGACAGTCGTTTTAAATATTTTTCACCTGTGAAATTAGAATACCCACACTGCACACTTTGGAGTATATTAAATACATTATCTGACACTGTGTCATTCGGAGAAGCGCTTGGCAAGTTATTTCTTTTTCTTTCCTTCCCCTCTCCTTCCTTTTTCCTCACTGGACTGGCTGCCCTCTTACTTAAAACACCCTGGAGTCAAGATAACAAGACACCTTGTCACGCTCCTTGATCTCAGCAGTCACAACGATCCATGAGCACCCCCATCCCTGTCATTTACATTCTAGACCAGCTATCTCAGGTACCATCACAGACCAGGCCACTGGTTCCTGGAAACCGCTGGCGCACCTGAGAACGGGAACCTATGTCTCAGTCTTGGGTCATAGGCTCTTCCCTATCTTCAAACAATCAGCAATTTCTCTTCACATGTGCTACACTTTACCCAAAGGTCCCTACATTTCTCCTGCCCTGGCACATTCTAGGAAGAATTCAACAAAGGCCCTTTAGGAGACACGTACTAAACTGATGTTACTGTCTTAAACGTTTTGCACCTGTATTCTCTCATTCATGCCCACACTGACTATGCAAGATGGGTGCCATGATCAACCTCACTCTTCAGATGAGGAAGGAATACCTTAAGAAGTATAAGCAATTGCTGAATGTCCTGCAGTATCAGTTCCGGGACCTTCTCTCCAAAGGTTAGTTAGCCCACTGACGAGTTCATATTGCCTCTGGTGATGGAGCTTCTCAGGAAAGCAGAAATCTCAGGTCTACCCCAGACCCACCAAAACACAATCTGCATCTTAACAAGATCCCCACGTGATTTGTACATACATTAAATATTTGACACATTGCTCTAGAATTTAGGGTGACCCAAAGCCGACACTGGATCTTTTATGCATATTAGGAAAGGCATCCCATCTGAGTAGAGCATTTGGCAAAAAGATGGTGGTGTTGTACAAAGAAAGAGGCAACTCTCCCTTGGGGCCACCATTCTTACCCCATGTCCGAGCACAAATGCACATTATATAGACTATCCACAAAGTATATGGTACTGGCCATTTTTATGCCCTTAGCATATTCTCTGAAGTGCTAAAGTATCTTTATACTGACATCGAACTTGGCCCCACTAAGGCCAAAATTCCTAAAACTTTGGACAACATTGCTAACACTAAATTTTCTATTGCGATGTGGAATAAGTTCAAGGACCGTTGAAGAACAGTGGAATCCAGAAGTATTTTAACACCCAATTTTAGTGAGAGTTTGGTTGCAGTGTTCTATAAGCAAAGAGCGACACAGTCTCATCCCTTTGCCCTGGACACAGATATTCAAAGGCAGTAAAATGGCTACAAAAGGTCAAAAGAGTGAAAACTAGGGCCCAGGACCTTCAAGAATGCACAAAGAAAACAATTTCCTGCACAGCTGAACTCTCACCCTAGGATCACTGACTGTGAGGACAGGTCACTCCCTCCCAGACATGCTAGTGGCTCTCACAATCAGTACAGCCTTTTCAGCTCAAAACCATTGTACTTTTTTTTTTTTTTAACCACAGAGGATGCATGAATACGGAGGAAAGCAGATAGCCTGCCAACCAATCTAATTATTCTTGTGCATCTCAGCAGTGATACCAACTTGATATATTCCGGTAAAGCCATTTCTCTAAGTCATTTTTCATTTTGAACAAATAATACAAGATTGCAAGGGAACTGCATAATCATCTTACAAAATAGTGGGGGCAACAACATAAAGGTATCTTCGTAGCAAATTCACTTTAAGAAACAGAATCAGGAAAGTTACGTGTGTTGCAAATACAAGTTTACAATGTATCAAGCCCAAATTAGTCATCATAGCTTTTATTTTTTTATTTTTATTTTTTTTAGTCATCATAGCTTTTAATGAAGGACTTTTTTTGTATCCCTTGAAAGGAAATAGCATAATATGACATGACATGATCTTTTTAAGTACATTTCCTTATTTGGATACATGCACATGTCCTCGTGAAAATTTATGTATATTAACAACATACTATTAAAAAGCACAATTCTGTAGCAAGTTTAAGTGATTTAGGGTAAAGCATATTGTAGAGACTCAGAGTACAGCTTCTCAGAAACAAGATTTTACACTCTGATACACACGGCTTTGATAAGCAAACCTGTTGTTTTGTGAAACACTAAGCGAGCCCTACCCTAAATTTCTACAATACCAAAAAAGCCCAGAACTGAAATTACTTCTTCAGTGAGGTGAAAATGTGAAAGAAAAATGCAAGCATTTCTCATTCCCGCCCTAGATCCCTTCAGACTTCATTAGGCATTCACTTTCCTTGGTTCCAACAAATACACTCGGCCTCTCTAATTGAAAATAGATGCATTGTTTTAAAATTAAAGGGGAAAATCACGCATTACTTGGTTTAGAAGAACAAGCAAAGTATTTATGTGATGCTTTGCCAGGAGTTAAGTAGGAACAGTCAAATGACCAGATTCACAACTTCCTACTAAAATGTGTTAAACTATGCCACATGTATTTTATATGGTGGCTGTCAGTCCCCAGGCGTCCAAGGTCTGAGCAGATGAAAGGGGTTTTAGAGGAACACTGCTTACACAGAGTTCTCTCAGGTTTGGACAGATCAGATTGGTAATGCTCCTCCGAGCACTCACTGTTTCCTTTTTCAGAAAGAGCCAAAGTGGTTTCTGTTGACTAGCACATAGGAGGTACTTAGTATCTGTTGAATGACTAAATGAAAGGACACCACCTCCATTTAGCAATGGACTACTTTTCAACTTTTCAAAACTATTATCATTTAATCCTTGCAACATATTGTAAAATAGGGATTATAATCACTATAATTTTACAAATAAGGAGACTGGAATTCAGAGAGCTTAACTGACTCAATATCACACAGCGATTCTGTTCTGGAGCTGGATCTCAAGCCTAGTAGTGTCGGACTCCAGCAATACCACAGGACACCACCCTGCACAGAAAAGCCCATCATCGTACAGCAAAAAATGTCTGCTTGTTCATTCGACAGAGTAGCACCGTGTGCCAAATACTGTGCTACGTTTAAATAATTAAAGCCCTATCTCTGCTCTCAAGTGTGAATTTTCTTCCTTCCATCCAATTTTAAACGATGTGTTTTAGCTGAAGACAGACACGAGATGAGTTACTTCCAGATGAGATGGGCACTGGTAAGCCGAGGAAACATTATCTAAAGACAGTCATTATGGGGCACCTGGGTGGCTCAGTCGGTTAAGCGGCTGCCTTCGGCTCAGGTCATGATCCCAGGGCCCTGGCATCGAGCCCCACGTCGGGCTCCCTGCTCCGTGGAGAGTCTGCTTCTCCCTCTCCCTCTGCCTGCCTCTCTGCCTACTTGTGCTCTCTCTCTGTCAAATAAATAAATAAAATCTTAAAAAAAAAAAAAAGACAGTCATTATATTGGTATGATATGGAGGAGACTGGTATTTCATCAGTGTTATCCCCACATATTTAAATATGTGCAAATTTCCAAAGGTAATTTTGGATGCACAAGACATCAATCATACATGAGTGTGTGCACAGGTATGTGTGTGTGGATACGTGCCTACAGTTCTGCCTGCGCTTCATACTCTGCTTCACCAAAATCAGATGCCTCCCAATATCTTCATTAAGGTATAAGTGAATAAAAATTTTACATAATAGGATTAAAATACTATGGCTAACAAAAGGGCAGAACCAGTTTGCATTACCTTCCTACCAAACTACAGCTCTCACAGGGCACCACAAAAGACCATCAATTTCCACAACAGCTGGAAACCACACAACAACAAAAAAGAAAATCCAGGTAAGCCTATTCAATCCTCCCAATAGGCTATGGATAGTGAAGATAGGAAATAAGAAGGGATTCTAGTGTCAAATCTACATGGTGCAGAGCAATCCTGCCTAAAAAGGGATTCATGGTGGGGGAACTTGGTAGAACCCCACTCCCTGCCTTCACAGTCGGGTCACCACCCGGGTTAAAGGAAATGCTATGGTGAGAAAGAACACAACCCTGTTGAGTAATGACAAAACCACACAGCAGCTCCATCACCCTTTGTAAATGAGCTACTTGATAAGAAAAATGTCACATTATTAATCCAGGAAAAACAGATGATGTCCTTCTACTGAGCTATGCAGCCAACATGGGCTAAATAAGAAAATGAACTGAGGTCTCAAGGAAGGGGAAGGCACTCATACCATAGAGAACAATCATAACATTCGGATTCATCCTGGGAAGTCTGCCACCAGTTAAAGAAATGTTCCTCCTTAAAGGTACCTTTAATTACAAGCAAATACATTTAGCACTTGTACAATCTTCAGAATAAAACCAAAGCTGAATGATTTACACTGTCTGATATTAGACTCAATGCAGGGGTGCCTGGGTGGCTCAGTCAGTTAAGTGCCCGACTCTTGATTTCGGCTCAAGTCATGATCTTGAGGTTGTAAGATCGGACCCTGTGTCAGGCTCACGCTCAAGCTCAGCGCGGAGTCTGCTCGAGATTCTCTCTCTCCGTCTCCCTCTGCCCCTCCCCTCACTTGGATGCTTGCTCTCTCTCTTTAAAAATGAGTAAAATCTTTAAAAAGTTTTTTTTAAATAAACTCAATGCAAAGATTAGCCTTTAATATAGTACTGACATAAAGATACACAAAATAGACCAGTGAGTCAGAATAGACGGTTCAGAAACAAATGCACATACACACATTCACGTGATCCTCAACCAAGTGACAGACACTGCATTGCACTTGGTAAAGGATGGTCTTTTTAATAAATGAATTGGGTTAATTAGATATGCATATGAAAAAGTAAAAATTTGACTCCCTGCCTCACACCATACTCTGCAATCCATTTGAATGAATTTTAGAGCTAAATGTAAAAAGCAAAATACAATTTAGAAAACAAACCAGTAGATTATCTGTAAGACCTTAAAGTAGGCAAAGTTACTTCAAAGGGGTACAAAAAGCACAAATCAGAAGGCGGGAAATGGTAAGAACTTCCTTCCACTGAAGGAACCAAGAAGAAAATAAAAAGCAAGCCACAAAGTGGAGAAGATATTTGCAATACATTTACTCAACAGAATTATATTTCCTTACTATATAAAAGACCCCTACCAAATAATAAGAAATCAGACAACCCAGCAGGGAAAAAGAGTAAAAAGTGTTTTTTTAAAGAACCAAATGGCCAATGAACATATGAAAAGATGCTCAGCATCCCTAATTGTCAAAGAAATGCAATTAAAACAACAACGTGATACCACTACCCAGCTAATATATTCGCTAAAATAAAAAGACTAATAATACCAAGAGCTGTCAAGGATACAGAGTAACTAGAAACCTCACAGATAGCTGGTAGGAGTGCAAATTGGTACAGTTGTCCTGGAAAAATCTTTGGTAGTATCTACATACTGAAACTGAACAGATATATCCCTTCTGATTCAGCAATTCCAAATCCCAGGTACATAATCTGAAGAAATGCATGCTTACGTTCATCAAAAAAGAGGTATGGGATGCTTATATTGGCATTATTTGTAATAGCCAGAAACACCCAAACTTATATTAACAAGAGTATATACAAACTGTGTCATATTCATAAAATGGATCATACAACAGTGCTGTCCAATACAGAGCCACTAGTCACATGTACATTTTAATGTAAATTAATAAGATTAAATAAAAATAAAAATTCAGACTAGAAACACTTCATAAGCTCAATGGACACATGTGGCGGATGTCTACCAGATTGTACAGCACAGACATAAACTATTCTGATAAAGTTCTATGGGGAACTGCTATTACACATACAGAAATGAGAATAAACAAATTACAATGACAAGTAAAAACATGGGTGAATGCCACAAACGTAATGTTGAGCAGAATAAACCAGACAGAAAGGAGTACACACTACATGCTTCCATTCATACAAAGTTCAAACACTAACACAACTAATCTATGGTATTAGAAGTCAGGAGGTGGTGGTCCTTTGGGAGTTGGAGACACTGACTGGAAGGCAGCATGAGGAGGCTTCTGAGTCACACTGATCCAGATCAGCAGATGTGGATGCAAGTGTGTTCACAATGGAAAAACACATGTGGCTTAATACTATGATGTGTACACTCTTCTGTATGTAACCAAAAAAATAAATAAATAAGCGGTCAGCCTCACTCTACTGCTGAAGTCCTTTTTTGCGTCAGAGTGCCCCTCTGATAAAACTGAACTCAAGATGCTCACCCTCACGCCTGGGTGGCTCATTTGGTTAAGTGTCTGACTCTTGGTTTCCGCTCAGCTCATGATCTCAGGGTTGTTGTGATGCGCTCCACCTCAGTGCAGAGTCTGCTTGAGATTCTCTCCCTCTCCCTCTAGCCTTCTCCCAACTCACACATGAGCACGCACTCTCTCTCTCTCAAATAAAATAAAATAAAATAAACCTTTAAAAAAAAAAAACCAAATCACACAAAAAAAGATACTCATCCTGGGTAAATGCTATGGCCTGCCTTAGGATTATTTTAGCCCAGAAAAAGGGATTTTTAACAAATCTTACATTATTCTATTTTTACATGGCCATCAGGGGTATAAAATGAATAAAGAACTGCAATGAAACAAAGCCTGAGTGGAGGAGATAAAAACGTGGCTACAAAGTATTTGCCAGATATTAAAAGAGAAAAGAAAGTATGTGAAGAAATTCTGAAAGCTGATAAAGCTATAGGAGCATCAGTAGTGATTCAACGCCCAACAAGAGTCCTAGAGAGAAGGGAGGCAGTTGTAAACCAACTTCAGATCAAGTTGGTCATGAAAAGTCTCAAGATCCCCTTATTATTAAAAAGAAAACTCTCAGATTTGTAGAAGCACTAGTAGATAGTTTTCCTAGGAGAAGGTGCAGACTGTCTTCGGTGGCCAGTAGCCAAGAATCCAACTGAAATACTAACACTGACAATCTGCCCAAGACCTGCATCTGATGTTGACCTTTGTTTTATCTTTGATTTTTTTTTAATTTTTGACCTCTGAACACCATTTAAAAGGAAAAAAAACCTACATGGACATAAATATTGTAATCACTCACGGGATTTAGATGCAAAGAAAGATCTCCACTGGGCTAGAGATCACTGTCACTTAGAATCTCTTGCTTCGGGACACCTGGGTGGCTCAGTCGGTTGGTTACCGGTCTGCCTTTGGCTCAGGTCATGACCCCACCCCCGCCGGGGTCCTGGGATCGGGCTGTGTTGGGCTCCTTGCTCAGCAGGGAGTCTGCTTCTCCCTCTCCCTGCTGCTCCCCCTGCTCATGCTCTCTCTCTGACAAATAAATAAAATCTTTAAAAAAAAATCTCTTGTTTCTTGTCTTCAGTTTTAATTTTCATAAGTGCTCTGGAAGGGACAAAGTTCCAGAAAGGGAGAGGATTTAAATTATAACAAAGTAATAGTAGCTTTCTTAGAGTTCTGGAATCAGAGAACCAGCACGAGGGAAAATCGTGCTAGGAAGGGTTTAAGAGGGTGTCCAGTCCATCCCTTGTCTTATTTCAGCAAAATTGCCTTCAAGAATTTCACACGTCAAAAATACATTCTATTTTTGGACACATCCAGATAAGGAGATTTCTCTACCTCCCTTGGTGTCCCATTTCAATGACTGTCACTCTGAGGAAAGTTTCCCTCAGATACCTCCTGTATCTGGTCATGCTGTTTAAATGATTTTCTGTTTGTTTTATTCTTAACAAATATAGATTAGCAGTGTTCATCGTCTCCATGATAACTCGTCTTATAACTTGCAACCTCTTTTTTATTTATCATCTACAAGACATTTTCATATACATTATCTATTTAGCCCTTAAAATAATCCTATTATTACCCAGCCCATTTTACAGATGGGGACATTCAGGCTTAGAGAGTAAGGAAATTTAGGCTTAGCGAAAGAAATATGACAATCCCAAGGTTACTCAGCTATTCGGGGCTTGGGCTCAAATTCAGCTACTTCCTTCCTATGTAAGTGTTACTTACTAAGTCACTAACCCCTCAACCTCTCTACACCCCCATTCTGAACAAGCCCAGAATGAGAAATTGTGCTTTAGGACAGGCTTAGCAAATGTGGAGCAAAGCTGGAGGGCTTTCTTCCATAGAGAATCCAGATGTCGTTTTATTTTCTAAGTTGACAGTGTGATTTAACAGCGGGTAGTTGTGATTTGTGGCACCATCACTCCCTTCTTCTAGCAACTGCACCCTGATTTCCCTCAGGAACCGTCAATCCAATTGCCCAGCCTTTTCCAAAGAGCTAGCACTTCTCAGGCACGTTTTCCCAAGAATCCGAATCTTGAATGGAGTGACAGAAGAATGAAAACGGTCAGAGTTCAGCCATCTCACAGGTGAGCTTGCCAGACCTGCTCTGGTTTCCAGGAACTAGTCCTTCCACTTCTCCACACTTCTCGGGGTCCCCTCATATTCTCGTTAAGCCCTTGTTCTGCTTAGGGTTAGCCAGGGTTGGTTTCTGTTGGTTGCAAACACAGAACACTGACTGATACAACTCTTGGGAAGAACAGAGTAAAATACATGCTTAGTAAGTTCTGCTTTTATTATGTGCCTATTCTGTAGGTGAGAAATATTACAAGGAAATCAGACTCTTAGCATTTTGTAAACTAAGAAAATTCCTTCACATTGAAGAAAGTAGTCCAGTAATTTCTTGTGCAACTGATCAAAGGCAGGAATAAACTGGCAAGTTCTCCAGAATCCTGGCTATGTTTTTTTCTTCCAAAACACGGCTTCTGGGATCTTAGATTTCTCAGGAAGTACAGAAAATTCAGAAAGCTTTGAAAGTGTTTAAAGAGGTGTTCTCCTGGTGAAGAGTCCTTTCGTGGAGGGCTCAGGGAGGACAGAGGTACTATAACAACGTGCTCTCAGAGCCACTCACCCGCCAAGAGAATGGGTAACAGGGGGCACACCTGGAAAGTCCTGGCCACTTAGTCAAAGGTAACTACAGCCTTTGGTGTTAAGGGAGTCCCAGTCACCCAGACTTGAAGTCTAAAAGCAGAAACTAGAAGAAAAGGTAACACTGTCTACTCAACATAGCAAGTGGCTGAGTTCTACACAGTAACCATCCTGAGCTCACTGCATGGAGAAGCATCCCATCAGATTCTTTTCTCTTCCTGGGACTGGACAAGGCAGTAAAAGCCTGTCAATCCTTTGAAACTGCCCTAAGAATAGCCTGATTTCACAGTTCATAGAAACTATAAGCCAACGGTAAAGGGATACCAGATGTGCTAATCTGGGGTAATCTACTCAATGAGCAAAACCACCAACATGTGCAGCAGATTGTGGAGACAATGAATTACAAAACAAGAAGCCTGCTCACTATAATGTACTGTGCAATCTGAGAAAATAAGGCACCTGAATGGGAAGGATCAATAGGCGGTGCAAGAAGAACGCCAACTGCCATGCACAGAGAACAAACACATGACATCGGGGGTCAATACCTCGTCGTCTAGTCCCCCGTCCTGTCGCCCCCCCAACCCCGCCCCCGCTGTAATTCAAGACCGTTCTTAGCCATGTGGGCACAGAAATTTTTTATCTCTTCCTTTTCGTAAGGACCTGATTTCAGCACCCAAACAACGAAAAATCAGAAGAATAGGTCTGCGTAAGAAGGGAAACCATAAAATAATGCTGACGAAAATTCTCCCTTCTGGAGAGTAAAAAATGACAGAGGAATGTCACAGTCGAATGACTTGTACCTAGTGGAGCATTAAATGTATCTTTTGATTTGACTAAGCGACAAACATTTAATCCCTTTTAACATCAGCTATCAACAGTTGTGTTTAAGGAAATGGCAAAGTAATATTTAGGAAAAAACAAACCCTAGCTCACAGTATACTCGGAAGAAGTCTCCAGATATATTCTCTCACTTGGGCGGAGTCCAAGCAGCACACCTATAAACATTACTCGCTTGGCAAAGACAATTCGAGAATGGGATAGTGGATACTCAGCAAGGGAAGAAGTGATCTTTATTTTGGTAAAAGCTTGTAATTTATCACAAGCTACTCCTCAGCTAGCCGATCCCTGGAACACTGTGTAAGGTCTACAAAAAGGCATGGGATGCCACACCACCATCTAGAGCAGAGACAGTGGCCTGGACTCCCCCTGACCATGGCACCAGCCCCCCAGCTAACCAGTGGGGCTCTCAATTCAATGTAGTAACATTTACGCAGGACCCAAAGAAATTCCAAAATTCTGGTATTCCAGTATTCCCATCGCTAGAACGAATTTCACAGCAAACGAAACTATGAACAATTTCCCAGTTAAGAACAGGTCATACCATTTTTAAGCTACATTTCGCTCTATAAAATACATGCACTCAGAAGCAAGTACAAAGTTAGGAGAAAAATATTATAATGTGTTTGTTTTTATTTACGCTACTACCATATATTATGACCAATGTGGCCGAAGATGCAAAGAAGCTTTTAGAAAAACTACATTTTTTACATCTTTAGCGTCACAAAATCATATAAATCACAGTGCATTTCTTTCAAGTAATTGCTAATAAAATGCACACCAAATTCCTTAAACTATTTATAAAATAGAAAGCATATTATAACCAGAAACTTCTGTAGAAAATTCTAACTGAAACAAAAAATATTATTATTGAATGGGTCTCATAAACACAAGAAAATAAAATTCAAATTTCTTAGTCTGGATTCAAAACCTTTCAGAAACACATTCTAAACCATTTTTTGATTTTATTTTCTAATTCTCCTCTATAAGAATTCTGCTCAAGTTAAACTGGCCAACACAGTCACACCCCTTTTTCTTAACATCTACTCCTGCCATTCCTCCATCCCAAAGTGCCCCACCCTCAGCCATGCCCTTGACTTTTTCTGGATTGTCAATTTCTGCCCAGCCCTCATGAAACTTCCCTGTGTCTCTGACAGCTCACTGCATTGATTCCCTTACACACAGAAAAACATGTCAATGGTGATCTGTTGATTTGAATAAGCATTTCAACAACCTGGGGGCAGAAGAGGAGACTTTCAGTTGTCTAAGGTGATAAATCACTTGCCCATTCATAAAACAGTATTTTTTGAGCTTCTACTATGTATAAGATACAATGTCAGTGTCCCTGAAAAACGCTGACGTGCAACTGACATCATCTACTTTCAAGGAGCTTTAAGTCTAGTTGGGAAAATAAGACCAACCCCCCAAGTCAACATAATGAATATAAGCTAGGCAATTATAAACACTCCGCTATGGTTTCTGCTAAAGGAGGGTGAGATTACTTAGTGCAATTGCGGTGGGGGGGGGGGGGGGAGTTGCGCAGAGAACTCTGGGAGGAAATGGCAGTTGGATGGACTAGAAAGAAGACATTATGTCCTTAATAAGCGTTAACGAAGGCAAGGAGTGGGCAGAGCTTGGGAAGTTAATGGATGAAGCAAGGAGTGATGCTTCAGAATATGTGTCCATTGAAGAGAAAATGGAACAAATGGGAAAGTAATTTACATTACAAATTAAAGGGGATTAAACATACTGAGAAATTCAGAGGTTAGCACACACTCCCTATATTAGGCAGTGTAATAAGTAGCCAAGAGATGTGGGAAGATTCCACAGGGTAATTACGATATCTGAGAAAAATCATATTATTATAACTTTTTATGATGTTGATTTTTAACTGAACATTATTCATCACAGTAAAGTTTATTTAATTAGAAGTGATACAAAGAGCTCAAGTAACACACGTTGTTAAATATTCTTCCATGTGTTATATAAATAAGGCCTAAGTTCCACTCTATCTTCCACATTTGTGTGCTGGTACAATCAATGGGCCCCACGTGAAAAGCTAAACTCAAAGCAAGATCCTGAACTATTCTTCTGGAACATCCAAGAAAGATGATTTTTGTGCATCACATGAAGGGACACTGCATTATATTATAAGGTGTAAAAGGGCAATATGTTATATATATACATATATATAACATTATAAGGTGTAAAATGGCATAATATTATAAGGTGTAAAATGGCAATATATTATAATATATAATATATATACCATATTATAAGGTGTAAAATGGCAATATGTTATATATATAACATTATAAGGTGTAAAATGGCATAATATTATAAGGTGTAAAATGGCAATATATTATATAATATATATAACATATTATAAGGTGTAAAATGGCAATGTTATATATATAACATTATAAGGTGTAAAATGGCAATATGTTATATATATATATAAATAACACACACATATTGCCAATTACACACACACACACACACACACACACACACACACACACACACACACACAGCTGACCCTTGAAAAACACAGTTTGAACCCTGCAAGTGCACCGATAAGTGGATTTTTTGGATAAATACAGTATAGTACTGTAAATGTACTGTCTCTTCCTTACGATTTCCTTAATAACATTTTCTTTTCTCTAGCTTGCTTTCTTGTAACAATACAGTGTATAATACGTGTAACACACAAAATGTGTGTTAATCAACTTTTATGTTATTGGTAAGGCTTCTGGTCAACAGTAGGCCATTAGTTAAGTCTTGGAGGAGTCAAAAGTTATACGTGGATCTTGCCTGCACAGGGGGTCGGCACCCCTAATCCCCACGTTGTTCAAGGGTCAACTGTTTATCCTATCACACATGTGGTTAACTCAGCCAGAATCCATGACATCATGATATTATCAAATAACTGTAGATTGGGGAAAGTTGCTGGCATTAAAAAACAGTTCCTTCTCACAATTGCAATGAAACAAGCAAGCCACTATTTCAGAAACTCATTACCCTGAGATTTCTTGGAGAGGGAGGGCGGGACAACGCTGATCCTTCTAAATTTAGACTGTTTAGCTATCCAGGCAGCCTCATCTGGTTGAGGTACCACATTCCCAGGCTCATCAACCTGCCCAGATCATTTTCACTCTCAAGAGTAGAAACGGGAAAGAGTCGTTGTGGAGGGTCTCTCTGCTCTTTGTGGAGACACTCCCTTGTCACCATCGGAAAACTAAGTGCCAGAGTATCAATTCGATAAGAAGTAAGTCAGTTGACTTCAAGGAAACATCCAAGAAAAAAAAAATGCCTGATTTTAAGATGATCTGTACACTTAGAAGCTTCTAGATGGTAAGAGAAGTGAAGATACACAGCATTGCTTTATTTTACCTATGATTCACTTTGAGTTAACTCTCAGTTTATGAGTCACAGTGGGCATGCCAGCCTCTTACTGCCACATATTGACCTGGTATACGGAAACATTTTTAAGAACAGATTATCAAGAGCACCGAGTGGAAGACTTGAAGGAAGGCTCTCAAACCAGTGTAGGTGCAGTGCTCCATCAACAAAAGGTGAGGTTTTACCAGCTTAGGAGAAGATCAACACCTACAAGCCCTGAGAAGATTTAGATTTTTTTTTTTTTCTCCTCACCCCTTCTCAAGTGATTTTAGAAGTTTGCATGACTGTAACACAACTGCAGGGAAACATGTTTGAAAGGTTATTGGAAGTGACAGATGGACCTATTTTGAAATAAAATTAAGCCTGTGGTACTACTGAAAGGAAGTCACGAAATCCAAAATTAAACCGGACAGAATGCTCTTAAGCTGTTTTGTTCTTTTTTTTTTCTTCTTCTTCTTCTTCTTCTTCAAGGAAGCACCAAGAGTGGGAGGTTGAAGCAAGGCCATTGTCTCTTCTCTGAATGCCCTCACCTTGGTCAATTTGGCCTGAGTTTACAACCAGTCTTCTTAACATAATGGGGCACCCCCGGAATTTTAAACCTCCGTATATTTATTGTCGAACATCCAAACGTGTCTTCCACCGATATCACTAAGAACACAACTCTAATCATGCAGAGATGTGACTTTAAAGATTTAAGGGGAAAAAAAAAAAAAAACTACAAAGAACATACTGAACCATTAAAACGTCCCACCTGGGAGGAGACGAAAAATGCATGCTTCAAAAACCCACTGTCCAACCCAGCCACGTGCAGACAGCATCCACACCGTGGACAGCTTTGCCTGCGGTTCCCAGGAGGAGCCACGCCTACCTTATTATGCTCGTACTTGTAGGGGATCTTGAGCGTGTCCATGGCTCTGATCATAGCCTGCATGGCCGTGAAGATGTTCTGATACACCAGCTTGGTGAAGCCCCTTTTGTCTTCATCAGAGTAGCCCGACCCGTGGATGATTCTCATCTGCTTGATAAACGTACTCTTGCCACTCTCTCCCGTCCCTGCAAGATGGACAACAGCAAAAGAGGTCATCAGACCATGACACCGTCTCACAATCTCCCAGACAGCTGAACTAGACATGGCGGCTTGGATGCAGCATCCCCGCGCGGCCTGCTGGAGGAGCATCACAGGACGGCGGCATCACGAGAGGGGGAAATGCCACCTGTAGAGAACACTCAGCAAAACTAGAGGATGAGAGTCCATTTCAGAGGCGGATGGAGCTTAAACGCACGCGAGCACGCACGCACACACACGCGCGCACACACACACACACACACAAACACAACCTGTCACCTCTTTGGAAGCCACTCAGCATGGAATTTTGATAGTGATTTGTAACCACATAACTCAGGAGAAACACAATGAAATCAGCATCTTTTGAAGAGAATAAACACTTGATAAAGCTCTCCTCCCCGGAGAATATCTGAAAGCCTTCCAGGAGGCTGGGCTGCTAGGCAGGATCTGGATCTGGAAATGACAATGTACTTACACAAATGCTGTTCAAAGAGCAGTAAGAGAAAAATGCCTCGAAATCGTTTTCTTTCACTTTAAAATGGTACATAGATATGGAGAGCACAGCATCCAGATAAGAATTAGGAACTTTCTGCACAGCAAGGATCCACTGTATGTGGCTGAGTTATTTCAAGGAATCGCCTAATTCAGAGAAGTCACAGTGACTCGCCTTCCTTCTGCCCATTCTTGACTAATAGCATGATATAGAAATTTACTGTTACTGGATTTTTCTCTACCATGCTCTTATTTTCCCCCTTTTCAACACCCCTTTTTCTGTTGCCGTAAGCCTGCAGTCAATCCCTAACAAAGCTACCAATGGCCACGGGAGGAAGAAAAGATAGAAAGTTGGGATTCTATCACTGAATGACAACCTATTGCTTCCACAACGAATCTAAAACTATGAATGTAAAAACTTCATTTTTCCAAATGGAGATGGCTTCTTCTGTGCGTCACTTCATTTCTGAACATTTTCACTCACTTTCAGGCTTCCTTGAGATTTCCAAAACAATAACTATCTCTGTTATCAACAATCCTAACAGTGTAGAAAATGGTTATCAATAACTCTAACAGTGTAGAAAAACACTGAAAGTACCTATTTAGATATTAAACATGGAAGAATAAAATATTAAAACACAGGATGGCTAGCATGTCTTTATTGCCATTTGTGACCTACAAGGTGCTTAAAAACACAAAAGGAAAACTGAAAACTAGGAATACAGCATGTGTCCTAATTTCATTTTGTTTTTCTAGGGGTTAGATTTCATTTTCATCTTTATAAACAATCACGAAAGATTCAAATGAGTATTACGGTTTTCACAGAAGCAATCTTAAATGTCTACAGATGTCCGGGTAAACACAGAAGCCTTGCCCAGTTACAGAGGAAGATGATTTCTAACTCTGTGGTCCTGGGTCAGCAACTCCTTTATCATTTTCATATGACTTTTAATAAGTGATCTGGAGTCCTTGAACTATAAAGTTAACACTGCAATGTGAATGCCATCAACCCATTTTAACGAGCTTCATCCCAAGAGTTTAAAACGACTATTTTAGGGGCACCTGGGTGGCTCAGATGGTTAAGCATCTGCTTTCGACCCGGGTCATGATCCCAGGTCCTGGGATCCAGTCCCGTGTTGGGCTCCCGGCTCAGCGGGGAGCCCGCTTCTCCCTCTCCCTCTGCCTCTCCCCTTGCTTGTGCTCTGTCTCTCTCTCTCTCAAACGAATAAATAAAATCTTTTAAATAAAAAATAGATAAGTAAAACAACTATTTTATAATCTCAACCATGAATATGAGGGGGGACCCAAAGTATCTAAAAAGTAGCACCTCTGATAGAAATAAAGCAATGAAACTGATCCTCATTATTGATCCACAATGTATAGAAAACAACAGGTATCTTTACTCTCCCAAGCATTTCAAAGTATGCAGGAAAAAAAATCCAGATTGCTTCTTTATTATCCCTCTCCCAGGGGCAATGGCTTGCTCCGAGGGCCCAACCATAGACATAATCATCAAATCAGAATCCCTGCTAGTTTTTTCCACAACAAAAACAAGAAGAAATCTTACTTAATATGTGAGGTTAATGGCACGAGAAGAAAAGGAAAGAGAATCAGGCCATAGGGCGTCTTCCTCCTGGCAATCAGAGCAGCTTTTATCTACTCATTTGGGTGAGCATAAAATCTAAAACGTAAAAATAAGAAAGTCGCAGACAAATAAACTACACTGGCTTGTGTTTCACTTCAGTCTCGCCAGGCAAGAGCAGTCAACGCTCGGTACCTCTTTGGATCTAGTCACCTGGGCATCATGCTAATGGAAGAGTCCAAACAGAGACAGAATGCGGAACCAATGAATGAAAGTGGGCAAAGAAAGGGGAAAGAAAAAAAAAATCCAAAAATCAACTCCAAAGTAAGACATGTTCCTATTGCCCCAGACACACCCAGGGATCCTCTCTCTCCATACTCTTGTCTTGCTCAGTGCCCCAGGAGGCTGATCCATAAGGCTTTCACATCAACAGCTCCCTTGCCCTCATCTTTGCCTTGGGTTTAGCACGTAGAAGACATGAGGAGGAGACCAGAGAGCAGGAAAATGAGGAAGGGGAATTTCCCCCACAGCCTGCTCCCTGCAAGGGCACCAGAGATACGCTGTGTCCCCTCCTGCTGGGTGCCCGCCGCCCCACGCAGCTACTCTGTCTGGGTTCCTGTGACCGCTCTCTCCCCTTGCCAGGCTAGCGCCGGCCCCTAAGCACCTCATCCCCTTCTAGAACTCCCTTCAGCCACCCGGCTGGCGTGTGCCACAGGTTTTCTGCTGGGACCCAACTTTTAACCACTTAATCTAATTCTGAGTTTCTGAATACTGCTTCGATTAGTGGGGACCCATTTTGAATCTCTGTGCCATCCTCCAATTGACTGGCCATCCCTCCCAGATAAATTTCACCCATGAACTTAGTGCTCACCCTTTGATGTTACTATATAAATACAGCAAAGTCAGAATGAAGGCAGCACACCACGTAAGAGAAAGTCTGTGTGACTTTCAGATGCTGTAGGTAGAAGCTAAAAGTAGCCAACTGGTGTTATTATTCTATACTTACAATGGATTTAGCCCCCCAACAAAAATATGGACTGAAAACCTCAACAGAGCAAAAACTTCAGCTTGTTCCATTGAAAGAGTTCTATCATGGAGACAAATGAACTATTCTTAACAAATGTGTAAGCCAAATATCATGTTGTTCTCCTATTTTTACAGACTTATACAACATTCTCAGGATTTGAAATGGACATTTTAACTATCTACTCATGATGAATATGAAAAAAAAATGGTTGGTACAACTAAGAAAAAAAAACAGCTGTTCTTGAATTCTATAAAATGGTGTTGTTTCCTAAGGCCACATGAAAAGTCTGAGAAACGTCACAATTCCTTATATCTGAATGAGAGAAAGCAGACTTTTCTGCTAATAGATTCTCTGTGAATCCAGCAACCGGCTAAACTCTTTTCACAGCACAGGGCACAAGTAACTCTTGACCTAGCTCAAGAAATACACATCTACTGTTTCCAAAGCCACTGATAAGACCTAGCAGTGAGCACTTACATGAAAGCGGGGGAGGCTCTCGTTTTTGCTAATTTGAATATATCTCCAAACAAGTCACTCAATAACTTCAAGCACATCACAAGGTTCTTTGCACCTCACAACACTGTTTTTTCTCTTTTAATGGTCTCTATAAATATGGCTAAAAATTTTCCCCAGAAAAGTTGTTCTACCTTTGGGTAGGTACTCTGCCTTTTCTTAGCCTAGCTCATCAAAACACCCAGAACTGAGATTCTGCAAGAATCATGCTATTAAAGTAAGGGCACACATGGGGCGTCTGGCTGGCTTGGTCAGTAGAGCATGCCAACTGTTGATCTTGGGTTGTGAGTTTGAGCCCCACACTGGGGGTAGAGATTACTTAAAAATAAAATCTTAAAAAAAAAGAGGGGGAGGGATATCATCCAGCATGTGTAACTGGCTTTGAGGGATACTTAGGTTTTTTTCTTCCCTACCCATCAGATCAGGATAAAGCAGAGAGAGGAGCAATCCCCACTTCACCTCACATGTCTTCCCGTCAGAACAAAATCAAGTATGAATTTCATATCCCACTGTGGAAGGCATCACTTTGTAAGTCAGAATACGGCGTATCAGCCACATACACAGTCGCACACACAACAATCTGATGCCTCCATTTTAGGCTTTTACAAGACCTTTTCAACACAAGAGGAATTCCACGCATGGCTTCCGCCACAAATCCGTATCTACTCTCTGTACCCTACTCACATGAAGCAACTATATGACGACACTGATTATCCTGCCCATTTGCACAATGAAAGCCGTAAACCATTCTGTCCAATTCATCTCTAAAGGCAGGAGAGTTTTTCTCATCCCACATCACCCACCCTCCTGAAACGGCAGTTTTAAATGCAGTAATACATCAACTTCTTAATGGTAATGGATTATCATTTACTGTTGAAAGCAATCACGGATTCATTGGTTCCTTCCGTCACGCTTAAGTTGGCTTCTTGGATTATACTTTTTTATCAAAAGAGCTGCAAAGCACAATCCACGTACATACAAGACTTGCTCGGTGCCCTCAAAATGTCAGTGACTACTGTCACTGCTCTGAAAAGGCAGGGGTGTCCCCGACTGCCATACACTGGCCCTGGAAAACAATCAGTGAACACTGCACTATCAGGAACTTGTAGGATCCTCATGCTTCATTCCCTTCACCCTGAAAAAAAAAGGCAGAAAATATGCCTCCTCGGGGCCTCTTACAGGCAGAGGGAGACCCACACCACGGCCACTTATTTTTTTAGGCTCCCAGGAAAAAGAAGAAATGCCAAAACTGAGTTATAAAAACTGTGGTATTTAAAGCTGTACAATGAATATATTCGTTTCGTCCTGCCAGTGCCTTTCATGACTGTATTTGGAGATATTGTCAAACCATCAAAAATCTACATCTGAAGCCTTTAATTAATGTGAAGGCTCAGGCCAAATGCCCCTGTCCTGCCCTCTTGATTGGCCAGCACCCAGAGAGAGAAAGGCTAAGAACAGACCCAAGTCTCATGGAGCTCAATTATAATTCAAGTAACTGTACTTAATAAGGCCTGCTGCCGGTTTAGGCCAAGAGTCGAAGACATGGAATCTCAGCACCACCAAAGCTGAACTTGGACTACTTCCACCTCAACTTGGATAAAGTAGAACCAGAAATTTCAGGGAGGAATTTTCTACCCACAAGCAGATCATCAAGCCACACCTGCAAAAAATTAATAGCACTGAGATAAAAGTGATTTAAATACACTGAACCCAAACCCAATCCATGTGCTGTCTATATCTCGGGCTATCTACTTTAAGATACGTGCATTCTGCGTTCTGCATATTTTCCTCCACTTAAATTGGGACCCTGCACTTGAAATGAAGCGGCTCTAATACCGAAGTCACCATAACTTCCTCTCCTTAAAAGACTGTCCTCTGAGGCCAAGAGTTGGGAATGACTTCACTCTTTAATCCCCAGCAAGGTCTGGCAGAAGGTACTAGGCAGTTTAAAAAATACAGCACAGAAATGAACTGAATTCAGTTATCCCCCACTGTGAATGGAAACTGAACAGATGGGTAAATCGGTGGTAAGCAGGACTATTAATAATAACTCATCCAGGTAGGTTGGTTTTAAAGGAAAGATAGGCAAAATACACTGAAAATGCAATTTGTTGAAAATACTTGGAATTTCATCTAATCCTGGGCTTCTCGAAGTGTTAAAATCCTCCCAGGAAAGGGACCTGCAGTGCTGTCAAGGTTACTCAAAAGGTCTAATTTCTTGGAGAGTCAATTTTACCACAGAGCATCCATGGTAAACATCTGTGTATTAAAAACTATCATCCATCGGTTGGTTGCACAAGCTTCTGAATAGAGTGAAAACCATTAGAATGTATACTTTTAGATGGTGGATGTCACGGTATATAAATTATATCTCAATATTTTTTAATTTCATAAACTAGTAACCGTACAGTTTGGAGACGACAGGAAGTTTACATGAATTTTCACACTAAAATTTGTTCAGGGGGTTACTTTTTTGTGTGTTTGTGTTTCTTTTTCTTTCTTTTTTATTTTTTTTTTAAGCAAACTCTACATCCAAGGTGGGGCTTAAACTCAGAACCCCAAGTTCAAGAGTCACGTGCTCCACTAACTAAGCCAGCCAGGAGGTTACTTTGAGATTACCTCCCCCCTCCTTTTCTCCTCCAGGAGTGCACGTTCATGCTCTTCTACCTCGAGTGTGTGCAGAGGAAAAGTCTGAGAAGCTCTGAGCTCACTCGGTTTGCAGAGGAGGGGAAGAGACTCGCTTCTATTTTGAGAACGAAATAGAAGGAAATGAACTAGAACCTACAGACATCTCGTCTGTCAGGGGCTCCCGATCTTACATCCTCATGAACTTTCTTTTCAGAAAACATTTTTTTCCAAATTTATAAAAGTTGTAAATATTTGCTAAAGAAAATTCAGAAAACCGGAACTGTTTTCAAAACTGTTGAAATGTTAACATTTTGGTATATTTCTTTCCAGTTTCCTCTTCCAGGCAAACGTACTCTTTCTGTCCTTGTTCTAAAATAAACCTGGGGTAATACTGTATTGTCATTTTTCACATAAAATATTGTGATAATCATTCCAAGATAGTAATTATGCTTCAGAAATAGCTATTAATGATTGTCTGAAAGGCCATAAGGATGCGTGATAATTTAACGACCTCCCTGTCATAACACATTTCGAGTATTTCTAATTTTTCACTTTTATAAATAATGTTGCGATAAACATCCCTGAAGAAAAATCTTTGTTTGCCTCAGTCTGCACTTCCTCAGGAGAATATGAGAGAAATGCAGTTGGGAAGGAGAGTTGCCTCATAGTTCTATGGCCGCTCAATAGTTTTACCAGCCGGTACATCCAGCAGACCCTTCTCTACCCCGCTCTTCATTTACCAACACCAGGCTTTTTTAATAGTTACAACTGGAGAAACAAAATTAAATCTTTATCTTAATTTACATCTTTACTTATGAGAACTTGTTTCATACTTTGTCATTTGTATCCCTTCTATGAACTTGCATTTTCTTTTGAGGACCTGCTATTTGTGGGGGGGGGGGCGGATTTCTTAGAACAATTTAGTTTTTAAAACAAAATTAAACTTTGGCTACAAATATTTCCTCAACCTGTCCTTTTCTTTCCATTCGATGACAAAAACCTGATATATCAACTTAAAATCTGTACTTAATTCATCTGGTTTCCTCTGTGATTTAACAAGTTTATGTTTTTTTAGAAGTTCCACACATATATATTTATTTTGGCTTTTCTCGTTTTATGTTTTACACTTAACGAATCCATCTATGCTTTATTCTGACGTGTGGTGTGCCGTGATTTTTTTTTTTTTATAACTCAAAACCCTTTCCCTAAAATCATTCTACATGTTAAAGTTACATTGTCACAGGAGCACTTCTCCGTATAATCAAATACTTGATCCACACAGGTGAGTTTTCTCATGTCCCCTAATGTTCTCCCAATGGCAGTCAATAAAACACACAGAACACAGCGAGTCTCCTCAAGCATCTCACTGACACATTCTTCGAGTTCCCTCTTCCTCCCCCTTCGGCACCCAGCTAGGCCATCAACTCTCCTTCCTAAGCCTTACATTCTTGCTCACTGTATTTCTTTAAAGCCCTCTCCAGAACAGTGGAGTAAATATACCGGGATGCTAAGGGTCTTCATCTTTCTTCCACTTTATGGGGCTATTTTTACCCATATGGCATAGTCTGCATATGCTGTCTCGCCTGTCCCTACAGCTCTGTGACCCGGCTAAGTTACCTGGCCTCTCAAACTTTTTCCTCATCTGAGGTACCACTACCTACTTTTTACAGCTCTGCTGTGAATTTTCGGTGAGTTGATCTAACAGTGACTGGGACATAGTAAGTACTCAACAAACACCAGATTTAATTTATAATGCCAAATCCGGTGGGAAAATGAGAGAACAGTCTGACCCAGGGCTAGATGCGGAGAGGCAAAAACTGAGTAATCAAGAGATATAATATTTCAAGGCAGTATTTTTTCAAAATCAAAATTAATGCCAAAAGCCCGTGATGAGCAAAATAATCAAACAAAAAAAAACCCAGAAAAATGTATTTTTAAATAAAGACAGGATCGGGAACAGCACTGTCCTGTGCCACATTAGCACTTGACATGCTCCCTCCCTTAAATTCTATATCCAAGGCAACAATCTGACTCACCTTACCCTGGGCTCAGATGTGATTCTAATTTTCTATTCCCCAAAATAACTGAGATAATCATCCCCAGTATCTCAGTATTTAAAGCCATAGTGCAGGGGCACCTGGGTGGCTCCATTGGTTAAGCGTCTGCCTTCGGCTCAGGTCACGATCCCAGGGTCCTGGGATCGAGCCCCACATTGGGCTCCCCGGTCAGCAAGAGAGCCTGCTTCTCCCTCTCCCTCTGCCCCTGCTCGTGTGCTCTCTCTCTCTCGCTCACTCTGTCTCTCAAATAAATAAATAAATAAGATCTTTAAAAAAGAATAATACTGTATGCACATTTTGAGCATGGATTGTTCATAATTTTATTGTGTGTGCATTTCATGCCAGCTGTTAGTCTAGGCATCAAGGATACAGGACAGAGTCCCTGCTTTCATACAAGTGTGAGTGGCAGATGACATGCAGATACACAGATGAATAATAAAATATCAAATGGAGATGGATGCTCTGCATTAAAGAATTAAAGGATAATGGAAAACGAATGACCTAGCAGCTACTTTAATTTGGGAAGCTGAGGAAAGACTTTCTAAGAAGGTGCATTTAAGCTGATATCTGAAAATCCAGGATCCAGCCACAAGAATATTAGAAAGAAACAGCATTCCAAGCAGTGAACCAGCTGACATACAGGTCAAGGCGGGAACTGGCACGCTGCAGGGATGACCAGAGGGGCCAGTGTGACTGAGGTCCCCAGGGGGCAGGGATAGGCAGGAGGTAATAAGAGGCTGGCTCTGCAGGCTACAGAGGCAGAGGCGAATCACACGGGGTCCTGCATTTCAGGAAACAAGTCTGGATTTTATTTTAGGTGCACTGGACAGCTTTGGAGAATTCCAACTAGGGAAGTGATATGCTTTGATTAATGCTAAGTGAAGAGTGGACCGACCGTAAAGGTAAGCCAAGAGGCTGTTTCAGTAATCCAAGCAAAAGATAATGGCAGGAGACGTGATGCCGAGAAGAGGAATGATTCCGGGTCTAGTCTGGGTGGAGATGAATGAGAAGTGGGTAGGGAGGAGGAGAGGAAAGAGAGATGACCCCTGGAATCGGGACTTGGGTGACTTAGATGGACAGAAGTTCTAGATTCTCAGAGAGGCCTGAAGAGGAAAAGGGTACAGAGAGGCACATTCAGTTTGAAGTGCTCGTTCATTCCAACAGAATCACTGTGTGTATACCTACACAAAAAAGGTCCACTGCACTGATGTTGGAGGGTACCCGTGGAAAAGACACGATTTGTGTCCTACATTCTCTGGGCCTCCAGCCAAGGCAAGAACACAGCTGTGACTGAGGTCTTTACGCTAATGGAGGAGTCAGGGCAGACTGAAAACCGGGGTTAGAATTTCATTTCCTACGAGACAAAGTTCCTTATGTTACACACACGCACACACACACATACCCCTATTGATTTATAAAGTGGCAACTTTGCTACGTGGACACTTCTTTAGAGAAAACTGGGACTTCAAAGAACATTATTTGGAACACATGAAGATACCATGAAAGTACCAAGTCATAATAATAATATTTTAGGAGGCAGAAATCCAGAGAATAAATAGTCACCCACAGATTTTTAACAATTATTTCAGATAATAAAAAACAGGCAGGTAGATGGTCCAGGTTTTTAGGTTACACACATACTTTAAAAACGTGCTGGGTGGAAAATGACAAGGTGCACTTGGGAATCACTCCGAAGGCCTCAGGACAGAATGGCTCATGTGACCTCCGTCGAGGAAAACCAACAAATTAAATCTGTTGTGGAGGGAAAGGCCCAGGACAGATGTGAAGTGACGTTTCCCACCTCATGTCATATTCATCAGGAGATAATCTACAGGCAGGTGGGTGGCCTGCAAAGAGCACCAGTGGAAGTCAGGGGCCCTCCAAAGCCAGCTGTGTCAGGGACACCAGGGACAGTAATCAATACACGGTCACTTGGCCCCTGAGAGCCCAAGACAAGGGAACCGGTCTGGATGACCTCGAAGGTTCCCTCCAGCTTTCAGATTTTATGATTTTTCTTCTCTGTCTGTTGTAGGGCATTAAAAATCATTAGATTTCTCATGGGGCAGGAAGAAAACGTGACATATTATTTACGACGTATTCAAATATTAATTCAAATGAGTTGACTACAAACTGTAGTAGTCTTCTTTCAAGGTTAATATGTCAAGATTTTTTTTTTTCTTTTGCTCATGCGGCTCTTCACTTGGAGCCTCTAAAAATAATTATCTTTTGAGGTAGGGGAATTAAGGTGCTGGAGGGAGCGAGCAGTGCTCCAATTAAGGGCAGCAATGGTCTGGCTGCCTCACCAAACACATGGCTATTCAGACCACAGAGCGCCGCATGCTTCTGGGTTAATATCACCCCAGTATTTCAAATAATGACACCAGGAATATTAAGAAGGACTTGTATATGTTCCAAGTCCGCCTAGTAAGCATGAAAGTATGAAAGGATCTTCAGAGAGAGAATGTTTTATGGACAATAAGAGTTAGTGAATCGGCTCATGTAGAGCCATTATTGGGCTGGCTAAGGACTTTGAGGAGTCCACTGTTCCTGTAGCATCTGAGATTTAATTAAATCAAAAACTAAACTGAGAGGAATGTTTCCTTTTTTTAAAAAAAAAAAAAAGGAAGAGAAAGAACACAGTTAAAACACACACAAGCAAGCCAAACCTAGGCACTGTTCGCATTTTTAAAAATTCTCGCTTTGGAGGAAATGTGGATATTAATCAAAAACGACAGTACTTGTTGGGGGTGTCATCATTAGCATGAACACCACCCAACAAGGACTCTTAAAAGTAATCATTTCCAAATGGCTAATATGGGAGGTTACCACAACTATCTCATCAAGAGATGCATTATGAAATCGCTTCAGTTCTAACTTCCCCTAGAAACAGACATATAAAAATAATTCTCAAGATTCAGCCTTTTTAAAAAGTTGAAATATGAACCACTGGAGGGAGGAAGTGGCCCCTTTCTAGTCGATGCTCAGGGAACTTTGAAGATAGAGACATAAAGTGCCCCTGTTTTTTTAGATTTGAACCATGCCAAGGCAATCCAGTGATGTGCCTTGGACATTTACATGTGCTGTCCAAAGCGAGAGAGGTAACATCTGGTGCTGCCGAGAGATGTCAAGACAATTTCCCCAGAAATCATCATTAAAGGGTCGCCCTTTGGTTTGTTTCATTAATTTAAATTTTGTCCTATAATTTATTTTGCCTAATGGCCATATGTTTCCCCCGTGTTCGGGCCAGGGACGATAACAGACATGGAAGAGAATGGTGATAGAGCAGGGCTCCCCCTTCCGCTTTTACCCCTGCTTGTTTTTTTTTTTTTTCCCCCCAGAAATAGCACTGGTCAACCTCAGTCTCAAGTAAACAAGAAGTGCCTGTTTCCTTATTCTTAAGTAAGGAAATATGCCTTCGCCTGAAAAGAGAATAGAGCACACTCCTTTCTCAGAAGGATCGCACCTATGGACGTATAGGCATTGGGCAGGAAGGAAGTAAAATTAGAGAAAAGCCCGTTGGTGCACTTTATTAGTGTTTAGTAAGGCTTACACATATGATGACTTGCTGACATGTGACTGATAAAAAAAAAAAGGAAGGGAAACTACCCTCCTGTAATTTAAATTGAGCCTCTGCTCTTAGTTCACAATCCATGGAACTGTTCCAAAAAGCAAAAACCACAGTTAAAGGGGAAGAGACCCAGAATCCAAGATAATGTTTGGCTCTCAGAATGAGTCTCGGTTTTAGGCCACAGGACCCAACAAATGTTGTCCAATTCTATCAGTATACATTCAGATGTGATTTCTCACAAATTGACCTAATAATACATTAATAATAACATTTGAGGCTAGGCAGCAATATAATTTGAGTAAAAATCAAAACAAAGAGAAACCAGCCATTTTATATGCAACCTTTTCCCTGAAATACTTCATCACAGAAAAGGAAAAAAAGTCACTAATGCATCTAATGAAACTTGCATCACCTAGGCAGTGCTTGCTTACTTGCACCGATAAAGAAGTTGGCAGAAACTAGATCAACTGAAGGCAAAATAGTAAGATAATTTTTTTTTGAAAGGAAATACTGAATCACCAGGCCTTGTTGAGTGGAGTGACATTTTCAGGCATTTGCAAACACCCCTCCCCACCAACACACAGACAGAGTTGAAGAGGGCTTTAAAAACCACATGCTTTGGCCTACCGGGGCCACCAGAGTAATGACTTGCTTACCGTGTTGTCTACATACGGATTTCGTAAGTATACTCCTCAATGACGTTTTTTAAAAAGCCTGTTAACACATTACATATTAAACGGAATGACTATTACAATGTTCTAGATACTCCACGCACACAGGTTTAGGAATCTAAGTAGGAAATTTCTCCTGATCATGCATTCTTCTTAATAAATATTATCACTAAGGTCATTAGGTCACTACTTATTGTTTGTATTATACTGTAACAGGTGCCACAGGAATTGTATAAACTATGGGTAATGAACTTTTTAAATGACAGCTTTACTGAGACGAACTCACATATCCCACAATTCCCTCAATTAGAGTATACGATTCAACGGTTTTTAGTATATTCACAGACGTGTGCAAGCATCACCACAATCGATCCTAGAACGTTTTCGTCTTAGGTAATGAAACTTTAATGAGTTGCTAAGCATCCAACTAGCCAAAGTATCAGACTTCTGAGAAAAGCTTGCTGCTAAAAGCATTCCCTCACCTTTAAAGTATATATTTATATTTGTGCTTTGTTGTACTTGCTTTGTTCTCTTTTCCACTTAACACATGCTACAGAGTTTGGATTTGATTCAAAAGCTTATGAGGAGCTGTTGAAAATTTCTGAGGAGGCATGAACTCCATCACAAGAAGCCGTTAAGAAGACAGGGGCATGGCATGAGTAGACAGTTCAGAGTTCACAGACGAAAAGCTCGGCAAAGAAATGGGACCAAAGCCGATTACTACAAAGGTCCAGGCAGGCGGTACCAGCCTAAACTTCTGGGGTAAAAAGGGACAAGAAGGAAGGACTTGAACAATCCTGGGAAGCCAGCCCAGGCAGGTGTGGTTCCGGTCCGTGGCGGGCGAGAGGAGGAATCACAGAAGACACCCTGGGTCATACAGGGAGACTGGGGACATGGGGGTGCCACTAGCACAAATGAGGGTCCGGGAAGAAAAACTGACTTCAAGGTGAAGCTGACGGGCAACTTAACTATATTATGTTGACAAATGCATGTCCAGGGCATGTAGAGGCTAGAGGTGTAGTTTCAGAAATCATCCTGCCAGGCTGGAAGAGAAATGATGCCAAGTGTGCAGAGCCGAATGTTCGAGACAGGGGACAAAGGCATCCCAGACAGTGGCTGACAGAAGAAGGCGTTTGATGCAGCGGAAAGAGCAGCGGGAACCAGGAAGATGGACTGAGATAGGCCACTGTCCCTCTGCAAGCAAATGGCTACATGAAGAAAGAAGGACAGCCTACAGGAGGTCCAAGTGTGAGATCCGGTCTAGGCAACTCTGGGAGAGATAGGGGCAAATGGAGCCCATTGTGTCCTACGGGGTCTCGTCTCTCCCGCTGATGCTCCAGGATGAGGTGTGTCCCTACGCCTTCCTAACACAGCATAAGGAATGAAAGGTGAGAAAGGCTCTAGAAATGCTAAAAATGATTCATGCTTTTTATGATGATGACCATTGTAGGCCACCTCAGAAGCCTCACTGGGCCAGAATTAAATTTCCAAATTCTATTAATGCATGTGATTGCTAGGCCTAGGCCATGGGCTTCAGTTTGATTAGAAAACTGACCCTGCATCATGAACATAAAGATCTGAACATGCTTCTTCACATCTCCCCAGGAATATTTCAGTCACCATATTGAAAGTTCATTTATTTTTACTCAAAGTCACTAAAAACTCTGAAAAGAAACTGATGTGCCAAACTACTGCTCACTGCAATGTCTTATAAATTTTACCGCCTTGGGATGGCAGAAAGCACAAGAAATTCCAAAATATGACATCCCCCTTTTCTCTCTTAACTCATCCCCAGAAACCAATAACCTAAACCACTGAGAGAAAGCAAAGAAGTAAAATTTAAAAACCCGAACTACAAATGATTAGCCATCACACTCAACTGGGAGGAAAAGTGATTTGGGAACTTTACTTTTAACCTAATTTCAAAGTGAGTAATTATTCTGTCCCACTAGAATTAGTAAGCCCTCAGAATCAAAAATATAATGACACAAAGAGAATATTTTATAACCATAATTTCCTGGGCATTTCGAAACATGGCCATTGCTCTTTTTTGCATGTTAAAAACACAAGGCCATGGGGCAAGGCTAATTACTTTCTTTAACCAAATCAAAGAAATAATTGGCCGAATTACCTCAATTTTATGTACTAAATGATGTCCTGATACTTGATAGAGGGACCACGTAATTTATCATCCCAAATGAGTAACTTCTGAGAATGAAAGGGGTACTATTAAAAATTATGTCAAGGGGCGCCTGGGTGGCTCAGTCGTTAAGCATCTGCCTTCAGCTCAGGTCATGATCCCAGGGTCCTGGGATAGAGCCCCGCATCGGGCTCCCTGCTCAGCGGGGAGTCTGCTTCTCCCTCCTTCCCCTTGCTCCTGCTCTCTCTTTCTCAGATAAATAAAATCTTAAAAAAAAATAATAAAAATAAAAATTACATCAGGCTAATATGAGTAAACCATGGTAGTCCTAAGTGAATGGAGATACATTGCGATCCCATTAAAAGCACTCTGGAGGGACACCTGGGTGGCTCAGTCGGTTAAGCATCAGACTCTTGATTTCAGCTTAGGTCATGACCTCAGGGTTGTACTTAAGATTCTCTCTCTCCCTCTGCCCTTCCCTCCCCACCCCCAACCAAAAAAAAGGTGCTCTGGAATGGAAGGGGATTTTAACCCAGCATTAAAAAAAACTGAAGAGGGATGCCTGGCTGGCTCAGTCGGTTAAGCATCTGCCTTCGGCTCGGGTCATGATGCCAGGATCATATTGGGCCTCCTGCTCAGCGGGAAGCCTGCTTCTCCTTCTGCCTGCCGCTCCCCCAGCTTGTGCTCTCTCTCTTTCTCTCTCTAATAAATAAATAAAAATCTTAAAAAAAAAAAACTGAAGAGAGTCAATGAAGGGAAAGAATACAGGACATGGAATAAAAATGAGCATCAGAGCTAGCACACAAGTCCTAATATCCCTCAGGGTGCATATTACAGAGTCAAGCACTAGACCCCTTACCTCGATACTTAAAGGGTATCTTACTGGGACCTTCAATGTCTCACACTAGCGACAAGGTCAGGTAGCCTGCGCTTGCCGTTTTTGGTTGGTTCATTTTTTTTTTTTAAGTGTCTTATTAGGTGATCACAAAAGAAAATGAGAAGACTAATTCCAGGCTGGATGACAGATCAGGTCATTTTATAAATTAAAATTTAAACTTGTAACAATAGGGGAGAGGTAAAATAAATGATGAGGTCATGCAGTCACGAAAAATATTTTGTTACATTATATACAAAAACATTCATGATAAATAAACGTGGAAAGGGAAAGAGCGATAAATCCATGTGTAAATACCATGCCAGTTCTTTTACATTTACTCACACACAGACACACACACACACACACACACACACACACAAATCTACATAGCAGAAAAAGGTAAGGTGGGAAGATTTACAATAAAGTGTTAAAAGTAATTAGCTCTGGATGGTGCGATGAAGAACTTTCAACAAACTGAACAGGTATTGCTTTGTAAAAAAAAAAAAAAAAAAAAGATAATAAGAAACTGAAAAAAGTATTCTCTTCCACCTTCCAGAGAACTTGACATCACAGATGTAACCGAATCAGAGACGGAGCTGAGGTAACACTGGTCTCTAAGTCAGAAGAAGTAAAAAAATGAGATAGAGCCCTATCTGTACTCCTCAAGAACCAGTCTTGTAGGGATAAAAATGAGATGAAATGCACAAGAAAATCTTAAAGGGTGGTCAAGTATTATATACAAAAATGATTCTAGTAGATGCCTGCCATTACCAGAACATGTACTTTGGGGTGGGTTTTCTTCATTCTGCAGGTATTCATCACTCTGCTTTATGTGTATCATGATGCACTCGCAAAATGGTTGGCTAGACAGAGTATAAAATGAAGTGGCATGCTAGATAAAAACCAGAATCCTCACTTCATTAGCCCCTTTTCTAATCAAAGGAACAGAAAAATAATACAACATTTCCAATCAGGTTCCTGGGAAAGTCAACAAAAAATAAGAACTGAATTGATCCCTACTAAATACATTACTAATAGCTCATCATCTCAGGACCTTGAACATAGTAGAGGTTCAAAGAAAAAGGCTGATCCATAGTTATTTTGCCAAAAAAAGAATCCATGCAAACATTTTCAAGAATAAACAAACACTGCAATTTACCAAAATGTTACCAATAGCTGTGCTTAGGTTGTGAAAATACAAGTGATGTTATTTTTTTCTATTCTGTAAACTTCTGAGTGATTATTAAATTTTAATCAGTCTTTGCAAATCCCAAGAATCTATTGCACTTGGACCCAATGATTAACCAACTGGTTATGTGACTGCAAGCAAGTCAATTTACCTATCTGGGTTTCAGGCTCTTAAAGTTTATCAAGGACAGAGGAGGAACACTGTAATTGCTGATTAAAGACACCAAAAGCGTCTAGCACAATAGTTGAGAATGCTTTAAAAGTGGTAACTTTTTAACAGACAGGAACAATATCTATGAACAAAATATTATTTGTAAAGTTCCATTCATTCCAATTAGCACATAAGGCTAATGACCTCAAACAGCAGATACTTGGCATTACACAATCCATTTCTGACCTCCAACTCTCAAGCCAACATAGATTTGAAGATTATTCTAATCTTAGAGAACCAAAGAAAGGGCTCCCCTCAGGGATTTTGGTTCATGGGCCAAATTTGAGCCTCAAGATCACTTTAAAGCCAACCTAGAAACCAGAAAAGAAACCCAGAGATGTTAACTACAGTATGCGCTGAAACACGTTCAATGTCTTGAGAAAAGGAAAGTATATCATACTTGTCAAGAGTGCTATGATGGAGCCGGCAAAGAACACCAAGAATGCTAGTCCCTTTACCATCATTACAACGTCCGACTCTGAGCAGTCACACGAGTAACAGGGGCTATAATTCCCATATACACTCAATTGGACAGCAGATTACATAAACTCAAAAGTGCCTTCTGTTTCTATCATGGCATAAATTTCCAGTACCTACAGTCATACAAGGCTACCCTTAATTAAAGCTCAGTTTTCCCCACATTGTAAATTAGGAAAAGAAAAAAATCAAGTACCTTTGTCATGAGAGTGACTAAGGTCTTATTTTAAGATTGTCCCACATCACTTTAGGCAACTACTCTCAAAGGAATGCTTTAGAAAAATGGCTAACAGTGACAGAACGTGTTCATCATATATTAACTGAGAAAGCAGGCAAGATATACATGACAACTGTTTGAAATCTATTGATGCAGAGAGAATAGACAATATTAACAACATATTATCGGCCTGGTGGCAGTACTCATGATTTATTTTCTTAGTCTTTTATGTATTTTCTGAACTCAGTACACTTGAACATATATTATTTTTCATAACCCAAAACAAGTAACAGCATTTTAGAGTTATTCTAATAGGGCTTACAAATCTTCAGGTGTTCAAGGTGGTCTGGCTCCATTCCTCTTCTTTTCAAATTCATTCAGAGCCCAAATATAGCACCAGCAGAGGCTATTTTATGAAGTTTTGTATAAGATGCAGGTTGTCACCAATCTCCCAAAGCACCCAGTCATCTCTGTGCCAACAAGCTACCTCACCCCATCTACCCTCATGAACTCAGACCCCAAGGCATTCCTCTTCCTTCCGCCATTAAACTTAACCATTCAGCAACCCTTTCTCTAAGATCCCTTCTGCTCAGGACACTGGGAAAGATGTTCGGAGGCAAATGGCGTTTCATGGGGCCCTCATATTAACCCTTGTACACTGCTATCTCTTCTACTGAGGTATTTCTGCGCCGACCTTTGCCACTCATTATAATACAAGGACAGATCTGGTCCGCTATCTTGACACCGACTTCTCTTATCTACAGCAGGATTAACCGTGAGAAGTGCAATCAAATAATCAATGAGCATACTATGACACACTGCTTCTTCAAAGTAGGTGTGATTCCATAATCACCTGCTCAGGATCGAAATGACAGGAACACGTGAATAATTCAACATCTAAATATTCCAGGATGCACTCGGTTCCTGGGAGGACACACATAAAAAAGATGACATGGGAAAAGAGAGAGAGCCTTGCAGCACGGAAGGGATGTTCCTTCCCAGAACACTAAGGGTCTCGGCCCACTGCACAGAGAATTAAGCAAAGCAGCTGGGGAAGGATAAAGGTCTGTCAGCTTTCCACTTCCTTCTGAGTCTGTCTTCACAGCGGGACTTCCTTATTTGTTTGAAGTATTATAAATTCCCAGAATATCAGGCACACCCATACTTGAATGTAAGTACAAAAACACACTGCAAAGCCAAATACAAATGGTTCCTCAGCTATTAATTGGAGGCCACACATCAGATAAGGCTGATTTTCTTTGACATGTTTAACGTGGCACCTTCACAAAAGAGATTAAGAACACTAAGGAAAATCTACTTGCCAGCTTTGAAAAGTTCACACTCAAAACAGATATGAAGTGAGTGTAGAGTTGCTTTACACAAGAAGGAGGAGATCAGTAGTAAACAGAAAACAGATTTTCTTAAATTCCACACAGCTTTGTTAGCACTACATGAAATTTACTGCCTTAGGTCATGTTTGGGCTGTGATTACATGCCAAACCTAGGCCAAAACTGCTCTCCATACTTTACTCATGTGGCTTTTCAAGAAAGTATAAAATGATCTTTATGTTTATTCCAAAGACCAAAAAAGGCTTTCCTGTCTTAGAAAATGCTTAATTACCTAGGTTAGAGGTAAGGTGCATGCTCAGAAATGAAAAATACATCCTCCTAGGGGAAAAAAAATGGTTGTCCTAATTATACATGGATGATCTAATTAAACTGTCATTCACAATTCATTAAAGCTATTAATAAGTTGTAAATGGGAAAAATGGGTATTACAGTTAAATTTATGGGAGTGTTAAAACCTATTAACTATAAAGACAGCCAAGGACTGGTAGTGAAATTTCGTAAGAAGTACATGAACTGTCGACCTCACTTAGGGATCCTTAGAGACCTCTTCTATAGGCTCTCGACCTACCTCCTCATTTATAAATGAGGAAATTGGGGTCTACTGAAGCTCAGCGAATTGCCCAAGTTACATCCTCTAACTCATTTTCCCACCACTTACAAGTTGCCACATTTCCTGAATTGCACGCGTAGCTTTGTTCCAAACAGAAAATGCTAGCACGTCTTGCTGCAGTCCAGTGCAGAGGAGGGTTAGAAATCCTAGACCAGTTCACAGACCAAAACAGTAGAGGGGTGCCTGGCTGGCTCAGTAGGTGGAGCGTGCGACTCCTGATCTCATGGTTGTGAGTTTGAGCCCCACGTTGGGCACAGAGGTTACTTAAAAATAAAGTCTTAAAAAACAATTAGAAGGAAGGCTAACTGATACAGAGAAGGGAAAAACAACTACAGAATCACAAGCATGCAACCACCTGACAGTGCTCCAAGGGAGAAGCAGCAGAAACTCAAGAAAACAAAATCTTTATTAAGTCTGATGGGTCCAAAAAACCAGAGTTCTTAGAAATTTCAAGGTGAGTCAAATATGCCTATTACTAACCTACCTACCAACAGAAGAAATCTTTTAATTAAAACAAGATAGTATCACACCCAACCAAAACAGTCATCACTAAGAACCATCACTATGTTGGTGAAGGATTTAGGATAAGCAGAACAAACTTCCTTCCCACCTCTAGGAATCATGTGTTTTCTTCTTCTGATCCCATGAATGATTCTACATTTTAAAGGAGGCCCGCAAATTACCTAGGCAGAGGAAACCCCATCAAAAACAGGTCATGCCACAATGTTTTTCAGGGCCTGAGCCCCAAACCCTTGTATATCGACCCTGGGCATACGAAGCCATGCGTTCCAAACCAACGGACTGCTGAAAACCAGTCCCTTGAAATGACTCTGAGTCAAAGGAAAAAATAAAATGTGCTCTGCTCTGGTGTTAACTACATTCATTTTACACATTAACAACATATTTACAATGGCTTTTAAAGTACTTGCTAGGGCGCCTGGGTGGCTCAGTTGGTTAAGCATCTGCCTTCGGCTCAGGTCATGATCCCAGGGTGCTGGGATTGTGTCCCACGTCAGGCTCCCTGCTTGGTGGGAAGCCTGCTTCTCCCTCTCCCTCTTGCCGCTCCCCCTGCTTGTGCTCTCTCTCTCCCTCTCTTTCTGTCAAATAAATAAATAAAATCTTTAAAAAAATAAAATAAATTAAAAAATAATAGTAATAAAGTACTTGCTAAACAGACTGCTGGTCCCACACTGGAAAGCAGAGGGAGTCAAAGCCCTGGTTCTCGGGACAGACCCGTCCAGGCACCGGAACCATAGGTACGCCTCGGGGCAAGTTACCTTCTGTTGACACTTTGATCAGCTGCACAATGAAGATAATGATGCCTACCTCAAAGGGTATTTCTGCAGATGAAATTCATGGAAAGCCTTTAGCGGACTGGCTGCCTCATGGTAAAATTCTGTAACAACAGTATGGTAACTAAAGCCTTAAAACCGTTCACTCGCTTTGTAGCCTCATCTCCCATCTCAGCCTGCAAGCTGGCCATGCTCCAGGCTCCTCCCAGCTCCCCGCCAGGAACAAGCGATGCCCTTTTGGCCCTCCAGGCTTTTCACTCACTAGTCCTTTTTCCCCCACATGCCCTCCTGGCTGGACCCCCAACATCAGCGGCCCCCAATCCAGACCTTCCAAAACACTCTAGTTCTCTGCCTGGCAAAATCTCCCTCATTCCCGTCCTTTAAGTTGGCCAACTCCCCTGAGGCCGGTTGGCTGTTCCTTCCATGTCTATTATGTGATTACATTTGGATTATAATTACTTATGTAACAAGAAAGAAGTTTATTTACTGGAATTGGGGGGAAGGGAGAAGACCAGCCTGTCCAGACTACTTCTGTGCAGCAGGGGGCCCGGGGCAGGGGCCAGGCTGCACCTCCCAAGGAGCACAGGCTTTGGGGAGGGTGTCGCCATGAAGGAAGAAACAACATACAAAAAGCCCCAAGCCTGAGATGAGACTCTGCCCTGCTCTAGTGATGTCTCCCTATCTTCTCCAAAGTTACTAAACCTCATAAGAAGTCAAACGTGAGTGGACCTGGGTGAGAAAGAAAAAGAGAAAGACAAGAGACAAGAGCATGTGAACATCCTGAGGATATCTGGGAAGGGTTCTGAAATGTGTAAGGCACCAAGTTCACACTCGGGCTCAGGCGAAGTTCTAGCTAAATGGCAGAAGAGCAGGAAGCCGGCACGTGCCGCGTGGGTGATACATGTTTAAATGGCCATTTACTTCCCCCGCCACACCGTTCCCCAGTATGAAGTTCTCATGCCTGGAGAAACAGTGGAGGCGGAGTGGCTTGGAGCAGAGCTTCTCCAACTTGACCGTGCACCCAAATCATCTGGGAATAGTATTAAAATGCACGTTCTGATTCCAGGATGCTGGGGCAGAGCCTGAAGTTCTGCTCGTCCCTGACCAGCTCCCAGGGGATGCCGAGCCCGCAGGACCACGTCAGGAGCGAGAATTCAGAACACAGGCACCAGGGCCAGACTGCCTGTGCTCACCGCCTCGCTCTGCCACCTAACAGCTGTGTGAACCTGACCAAGTGACTTGAGTTCTCGGGGCCTCCTTCTCCCCCATTTGTGCCTAAGAGTACCTACTTCATGGAGCAGTTACCGAGGATGAAAGTGGGAACGCATGTGAATGTGCCCAGAAGGATATCTGGCACAAAGTGCTGGACAGACGTCAGCTCTTGTTTCTGTTAATACTCACTTCTGAACACTCCAGCACCTGTCACAATAGCAGCAACTCAGAAAGGCACACAGTCGCATTTTTGAAGTAAAAGTTGGTTTTTAATAAATTAACATGTTGAACAGAAAGTACAAATAATCAACAAAACAGTGTCAACGTTAAATCCCCAGGAGACATTATCATAGAACATGATCAATATTTAAAACTAGTCATTTTATTTTTTTTTAAGATTAATTGAGAGAGAGAGAGAGAGAGCACAAGAGCGAGTGGGGGGAGGGGCAGAGGGAGAGAATCTCAAGCAGACTCCCTGCTGAGCAGGGAGCCCCAAGTGGGGCTCGATCTCACCACCCAAAGATCATGACCTGAGCTGAAATCAGGAGTTGGATGCTTAACCGAGTGAGCCACCCAGGTGCCCCTAAAACAAATCATTTTAAACTGATAAGGAGTTGCAGCCATATCTTCCATCTCTCAAAATCTGATTCTGCTCCAGCTCCCAGTCCCAACTCCAGGACACAAACTGTTGGCACTCACTGGCCAGGGGCAGCCTTTGACCTTTTCTGGCTAGTAGAGGGAAGCCGAGGCCTGACACGGGGCTCCCCAGGAAGGTGAGGGCCAGAGACGTGGGGACTGAGGAGGACAGGCAGGTGAAGGTTTGGAAATGGGGCAGCTGCTGTAGGGTCCAGCCACGTGTGCGGCTTGGCCCAGCTAGCTTACAGCCATCTCCAAGCTATGGTTCAGACCCCACAGATGTAAGAATTAGCACAGGGTCCTAACAAGTGGGCCGAACACAGCAAAAAGGATGACCACTGCTATGTATTACCAAGCATCCAGTGTATGTCAGGCCCCAACTGTGCCATTCATTCTTGGTGACCCCGGGAGATTAAGTTTTGTTTTTCTGTTGTTTTAAAGATTCTTATTTTGTTCTTTTTAGAGGGGAGGGAGGGCCAGAGAGAGATGGAGAGAATCTTAATTAGGCTCCCCACCCAGTGCGGAGCCCGACGCAGGGCTGGATCTCATGATCCTGAGATCGTGACCTGAGCCGAAATCAAGAGTCAGTCACTTAACTAACTGAGCCACCCAGGCGCCCCTGGGTGGTTGCGTTTTATTATCTCTAGTGTGCACTGTTTGGGAAACTCATTACCCAACCTTAAAACGAAAACCACCACAGCAACTGACCCTTGGACCTCAGGACAGAGAGAGGCCAGGCTGAGCCGGACCCCAACACTTTCCACCTGGGGGTTCATACCGACAAATGGACACTTGTTCCTCTGCCCACATGTCCTGACACAGATGGCACCCCTCTCCCACTTCAAGGTGCCCCGGGGTCTCCCCAAGCACACTGCCCCTATGCCTGGAAGCCTGTGTTTGACATCGACCCCTCCACGTTTACTCTAGCAGCCATCTTCTTGGAACGAGACGAGAGACGTGCACACAGAAATCCTTACTGTTGACTAGAGAATGAGGAGGACACTGGTGCCCGAGCCCACAGAAATACTAAGTGGCAAAGCTGGTGTTGGAACCCAGGTCTGCACGACTCTAGGCACAGGTGTGGGGGGCACCTGGCCTCGGAGAAACGGCCATAAGCCAGGAGTCTGGAAGTGAAGACCTGAGGAGAACAGGTCAGGGATAGCTTCACCCAGGCATCGGGGGGTGAGGGGGAGGCTTAAGGGTGAGACAGAAATGAGAAAGAGAGAGAGAAGCAGAGCTAGGGGACCCAGAGGCTACAGGGGAGTGAGGCAGGTAGTCGTGGCAGTATCCCACAGTGGGAACCAAACCGAATTCAAATTCTGAAACTCTAAGGAAAGACTCAGGCTTAGAGTCTCCTGGGCCAGGGGCATGAGAAGGGGGCTCCCAGCAGGATACAAGAAGTGAGCCCGAGGTCAGGACGGACCACACCCCAGGTCAGCAGCAAGGCAGGCCTCTCACTGTCTGAGGCAAAGAGGGGATGACAGGAGCTGGGGCAGGACCAGCACCAATCTCTGGGCCCAGGCCACAGCCCTGGGGAAGTGGTTTAGGTGAGCTACCGGAGGCGAAGGCTGTTGGTCCATCTGTAGGGAAGGTGGAGGGCTGATACTACCAGGTCCAACACAGCTGGCGCTGCACTTTCTTTTTAAAGAAAATCATTAAGAGACTCACATGCCAATTCTCCTGGTGGGCAGGAAACTTTTCCCGATTTCCTCTATCTTTGTTCATGTTCAAACTCAAAGAAAGCTCCGCCTTGGTTCAGAATCCTGTTTTCCAATTCCCTCTTAGATTCCCTGCAATCTGGCTTTTGTCTTGGACTCTAGGAAGAAACTAGCCTCAGAAAAGAATCCAGCTTCGTGTGGCCACGTCTTACCCCATCTGGTGTAAAACCATCCCTTCCCCATCACTTCTTCCTGTACTTTATTTCTTACAGATGGACCTTCCTCTTGACCCCGGCTCTTCCCATATTAAAAAACCTTGCCATATCTGGTTTAAACTACATAATGTAATGTTCTCACCAGGTTCCCATCCTGAAACAATGCTCCTTTGTAGACAATTAAAAACGATCCCATTAAGCTCATAGCCATGTGTTGGTCAGCTCTGAACTCGTCACCAAATGCCCAATTCCCTACAAGAGGAATTTCCCATTTCGGGGAACTACATCATCCCCTGTCTGTAAGAAGATAAGCTTGCTCACATTTTCTCTGTGCTGTTGTGCTCCTGATTTGTGTCTATGCCCCCACACTTGATTGCTATCCCACAGTGATCCATGAAAACATAACAACACATTTAAATTCCACCTCTGACATCCACACCAGCAGCCATGTGCTCTGGCATGCATCCCCCATGAGGCACCCAGCTACACTCCCAGGCTTGTTCTCTGCCCTACTGTCCACCCATTCCACATCTTGGGTTATTTTCAATGTCTTCCTTCTCATGCATTAAAAACTAAAAACGTCTGTACAGATACATGAGAAAACGTTTAGAAGTGGTTATCTCTAGGGAGGAAATGGGGAAAGGAAAGGCAGGCTTTTCCTCTCGTCTTATACATCTGTGCTATTTGAAATTTTTTACCATGTACATGCACTGAACTTGTTTTTTGCTAAATAAATACACTTTTTATAAAAGAATCAGTTAACAACTGTCAAAAGATGTATGTACAGGGAGAGTCAATGCAATGTCCTTCTCATGGCTGGGGAAAAAAAAGTAAAGGTAGAACATAACAGGTAGAAATTGGAAATACGTAAATCAATAAATACATAGGGTCTCAGTGCAATATATCAGATGCCATCCATAAAACAGAATAATGCGCAGCTACTAAAAGTGCTGTGTTGTCACTGGAAGCACATATAATGTATTAAAAACAGGCTAAAAAACAACTCTTTTCACTTGAAAAAAATCTGCATTCTTTGGATAAGATGAAAAGCCCTGTTGAGGGCAAGATTCATATCCTCTCTCTTCACTCCAGTATACTTTATTTAAGGAACATGTACAAAATATAAAAGCTGAATATAGTCAACTATGACTACAGTCAACGAGAATCATCTTCATTCATTTATTTTAATTCATTGGCCATTGCTGACGACACACTTACACTCATCTTTCACAAATAACCTTCACCGTCAGTTTACAAGTTATACACGACGAAGTACCTCTCGATAATTTATTTATGTAAAATGTTTTCATGTAGATGGTCAACCTCTCTATGTAAAGCTCCATCTGTTCTCAATCCCTCACTTGGATACCAGAGGAAGGGCTCCTTAAAGAGGGTGGGCTGCAAACATGAACTCCAAGAACCTTTCCTCCGCCCACCCTCATGATTCTCCACATTCAATTTGTGGGAAAGACTACGAAGGGGCTGGCCTCCATGAGTCACCAGATTCAAGAGTTCTGAGTGATCTCAAAGAAAGTGATCTCACAGCTTCCTAAATAAGCTCTTTGAGCATTCACTCTGCCCCAAGGATCAATATGACACAAGGCAAGTCTACTGATCCAGGCCGTGGTGGATGACATTCATTGCAGGCTGATCTCTGGTCTTTACAAAGAAGCTCTGCTCCTCACCCCCTCACCTTCTAGCTACCTGCCCAGGGGCCTTGGATGATCATTAGGTTAATCACAAGTGAGCAGTAAGACAAAACACAAATATGCCCAATTCCCTATTTGTTAAAAAGTCTCTTGGGGAGGCTGCAATTAGGTAGTACCTCTATTTTGCATTCCTCCACCCCACTTAAAAAGCAGAAAAATATGCCTACAGGTGGGGTGCATCTAAGCAGAAAATAGACTCATCTTTATGTTTAAGAAGAAGTTATTGCTGTTGTTGTTCTAAAAGTTACTCTGGGATAGAATACGACCTAACAGTTCTAGAAAACAGAGAAGAAAATAAAGAAACCTCTTAAATTGCACTTTCAAACAAATTTTCCTGCATATGTCAGATCCAAAATGAAAATAAAAACAGCACAGCAGAGGATATTTGTTTTTGCAGAAGATTCTCTTCCCTTCTCCCAACTTTTAGTCATTCTATAACAAAAATGCCTGTGGCATACAAACAGTAAAACAGAAAACAAGTATATTAGAAGTATACAAATGTTGTACCTTTATTCCAAAGGACTCTTAATATTTTCAAATGATTGACTTAGAACAGTTAGGAAATGAAAATTAAGATTACAGGAAAAAAACTAAATTAATTTTTATCTTTTATAAAACTACTCTTTATTTATCAAATTTCAATACAAAATACCCATTCGTTATATATGCACTTAATTTATATAATGTCTTCGAAATTCAGTTTACCATGCTAAATCAGAAAGGTGTCACTGGACTAGTACTAAACTCAACATGTGTTTCATTCCATCTATTATTGCTTAATAATTCACAGTAAGTGTCTAAGAATTGTCTATTAAAAAGTAATGACCAAAAACAAAATATCAGATATCACCCCAGTGACTCAAACCACGAGACAAAATTGAGAATGGGAAGCCATGAAAAACACTTCCAAGAGGGCAAGGAGAGAAATATTAAGTGTATTTGTAAGAGGCCTATCAAAGGGAGCAATTCCCTGTAATTCACCAGAGAGGGGTTTTAACAAACATGAAAAAAAAAATATTTCTAAAGTAGGTTAGGGGCAAAATCACATACTCCAACAAGAGCTGCAAGATCATTGCCACACAGCCTACCTGCTGGACATCACTGCTGACGACGTGGCAGGAGGTGAGGTGAGGGAGGGCAGGTGCGGCAGAGCGCTCCCCCGAGCACCCCAGCCTGGGGAAGGGTGCGTGCAGGGGGGCCCAGCCCTGGAGGTGTGAGGCCAAGGGTATTTTGACAAGTTCTTGAGATGCCTCTGATGTGCATCCAAGTGCAAGAACCCCCAATTATTCCCTGCTGTCTCTCAACAAAATCACCTCTGGGTGTTTACTGTTATTTCCATCTTTATGATATGAAGAAACAAAAATCTGTTTGCTTTGAAAAGGGTTTACTGTTTTAAGGCAACATCCAGAAGCTGGTGTCAATTAGACTACAAACCTGTGTGGTGGAGAGGCCGGTCTCGCCTCTGCCCTTTCTCACAGTGCGACCTAACGCAGGCGAGCCTTGCAACACGCATCCTGGAGAGGGATGAGGCTTCCAGATTCAGAACCGCTTCCCGGGCCAGCCTCCCCCCTCCCCACGCCTCCCCACCCTGGCCCAACCCCACAGTACCTCCTCACACACCTATACCCAGGGCCAGGCCTTCTTCTCTTTTCTTAAAACAAAAGCAAAATATGAGCAGAGAGTTCACGTGTGACTGCTTTGTTAAGGAGAGTAATCCTCTTAAAGGTACTTAATCTGCCTGCGTGTGAACAGATGACAAATGTCGGGGCTATCAAAATGAAGCAAGTCAATCCAACACAGCTAGCTAGCTGGCCCGGAGACAGAGACAAGCCACAGTTACAATGGCAGTGACCAAGCTGGGGACCAGCAGGGCACAGCCCCTCCCTCAAAACCCAGTGTGGCCCCTGCAGTTGATCCTCCCCCAGCACGCACCCTCTGCTAAATGACCGAGTCAACTGTCATTGTCCCTCAAGTGTCACAAACATTCAATTCTCCCTTCTCATCAGACGAAAAGATCTAGTCCCAAGTCTTCTGTGCCCTACTTAATTGAGCGGCACAAGACGCTACACTTTCTTCCAGGAAAAGGTTTAAGATGTCTTGGAAACTACACAATGAAAACAGTTTCGTTTCCTTGTCAATTTAGCTGACCATGCAATTTTGAAAGTCCACTTTTATCCTTTGCTTGCATTCGATACCAGCCAACAGTAATATCATGGAGACAGTTCAGCTGGCTTTTGTTGAAAGAGGCAATGTAACTACATTTCCATCCTCTTTAGAATATTTTTTTTCCTAATTCATTCAGCTCAGCCACATGGCAGACGGTTTTAGAGAATTCCAGTTAACGGGAAGTCATCTTCCTTTTGTTGGATAAGTGTCCAAGGAAAGGGCGGTGTATCGGATGCACCAGCAGCGTGGCCACCATGCTGTCCTTGCAGGGATTATGGAACAGAACAGAGAGCACGAGGATTTTCACACCATATTGCAGAAGCAGCCTGATGCTTGGTACAACAGGAGAATGACAGCCAGAGTCAGGCTCACTAGCGCTCTTACCAGCTTGTGTGACTTCCCCCACGTCTCAGAATTTCCTGGACGTTAACATCAAATCCTAATGAACTCACATCAGCGCTCAAGAAAGCCGGTCGTATTCCACAGAAATGTTAGAGCTAACAGGGCACAAAACTTGGGACCCAGGAGTTCCAAAAGGCCTTCAAGATCCTCCACCTCAAACCCCTCATTTACTGCAGACATATAAACTGAAGACCAGAGCTATCAAGAGACCAGGCTAGGGGCGCCTGGGTGGCTCAGTCGTTAAGCGTCTGCCTTCGGCTCAGGTCATGATCCCAGGGTCTTGGGATCGAGCCCCGCATCGGGCTCCCTGCTCCGCAGGAAGCCTGCTTCGCTTCTCCCTCTCCCACTCCTCCTGCTTGTGTTCCCTCTCTCACTGTGTCTCTCTCTGTCAAATAAATAAATAAATAAAATCTTTAAAAAAAAAAAAGAGACCAGGCTAAATCCAGAGCGGGCTGATGGCAAAACGGGGCCTGGCAACAAGGCCTCGATTCTTGCCTCAGTGGTATAAGGCTGACAAAACGCCCTCGGTCCTTCCCGGGCTAACCAACACGGCAACAAGGCCTTTCTAAGGAAGGCAACAGTCATGTCCAGAGAAAACCGCATAATAATAATAGCACTCCGGGTTACCATGCTCGGTTTTCGTGAACTCTGGTCCTGACCAAGGCATGATTTCTGCTCAAGTGTCAGCTCTCTCCTGCAGAACCACAGAGTAGGAGGTGGCAAAAGAGCAGGGCTGAAAGAGTTCAAGATGCAAGCATGACACACTTTACATGAGTAACACTGAAAATGTTCAAAATCCGCAGTCACTGCTCCAAGGTAAGTGTCCAAGAGACGGGGAGATTTTCTGCAATCTTTACTCCCCTTTACTCCCCTTACTTTCTTTGAAGTCATCAAAGAAAAACAGCTGTTATGTTCTGTTTCTATTCGGACGCAAAGCAAATGTGAGTAACTCTAAGTGGTAAATCCTATTAATGCAAAGTTTGGTAAACCACTTAAGAATTTTGCTTGATACTTCTGGAAAAGAAAAATTCTCAAAAAAAAAAAAACACACTCATTGAAAGTTTGACTTAACGTAAATATGAAACGATAAAAACAGGTACTTAATTTGCCTCCTTCAAATCACTTAGAAGAATTTTATGGATTAAATTCTTTTTATGGGAATTATAAACCTTTAGATTTACAGAGCCATTAAATCTAATCCTTCAGAATTACAGAACATAAAGGAAGTACCTGCTAGTAATAACTTTGCCTCAAATATTCAGTAGACTTCTTGGGTTGGATTTGCTGTTTGACACACTGAGGGCAGTAATCTTTGTACTCAAAACCCAGAGGTGATGTTTCTCTTCTGATGATGAGGATTCCTGAGCTACCTTCAGTGGGTCCATGAATAAGCCACATCCAGGATAAACAGAGTCCTTCATGTGAAATGTTTTTAATTCCCTTTTTTTTAGCCAAAGGTTATCACTTTTTCATTCTTAGACAACAAGAGTAGTCAATAACATTGTAATAACTTTGTATGGCGACAGATGGTAATAAGACTTATGGTGGAAATCATTTCGTAATGTATATAAATGTATATAAATCACTATGTTGTACACCTGAAACTATGATAATGCTGTATGTCAACTGTACTTCAAAAAAAAAGTACAAATTAAAAAAGAACACACACATCAAATAGTAACAACAGTAATACACGTATTGGGCACAATCTGTTTACCAGGCTTCGTTCTCAAGTGCTTTACCTACGTTCACTCATTCCACCCTCCCAACAATCTTACAAAAACTAGGTAATACTCTTTTATACTGAAACCCCGCATCATTCTGTCTGAAACTTACGAGACCTAAAACTGAAGGAGAAATATAGAGTCCCCGAAGACAGGGAATCTGAAGGTAACCACTAGAAAGAAGTTGTTGATTCCTTGTGCAAATCTAAATCCCCACCAACCCGCTATGGCCCTGTCATGATCCTGCTCCAGACTACAAACACCCAGCTTCCTCTCTCACATCCTTGGAATGCAGGAAGAGCTGAGAAAACGGTTTCAAACTCCAGAAGATTAATGTTTTCCTTTTACGATGAGGATTCCTGACTTTGAAAGCCTTACTTCTATGAGAAGATCAATTTCCAGAGCAGGCACTGTAACCCCGGCGGACCAGCGGGGCTCGGTTATGGAGGCCCTTCTCAGAATTTTAAGTTCTAGTTTTCAACCTCTCCCAATCCATGATGAGACCAGACCCCATGAAGGGTGAGGAAGGAAAACACGCTCTCCCTCAGGTCCCAGCCAGAGGAAGAGAACGTGTGTGAACATGGGCGTGTGGAGGCAGACGGGGCCAGGCCATCTTTCTGCAACACAAGATGCGTTCAAGTGTATTCGACGTTTAACGAGAGTCCCTCCACGCACACTGCTGGACGCCAGGGACAAGGAGGGTTATGGGACAACTGAACCACACCACAGGAGCTGGACGAAACCAGAGAATGATACGAAGAGTCACCCAGGCAGGCATCATGTATTCTGGCTTTTGAAATAGGCACAGACGTTTCCCAAGGGGCCTAGCTGGACAGGCCCAGGGAAGAGCACGGGTGTCACTCAGACCCAGGCATGAGAACATTCGGACGCAGTACTGTGAATGAGGATGGCGGGACAGTCAATAAAGTAACCTCATCTGAGAGTATAGCTGGGGACAAGATGATAGAAATAAATGCTGATGGTGTAAAAATAAAATAGTAACAATAATCATATCCATGACAGATAAGGCCCTCGCCCCTGTCCCTGGAGGCAGGCATCATGTAGCCACTTGCACTACACACAGGAAGGGGCCGAGTCACTCTTGCATAGGAAGCAATTAACGAGAAGTGAATGCTCCCATGGCAAGGGAGAGCACGGGGAATTTGCTTGTTCTTTTCCAACTAGGTCAGATTCCCAGAAGCAATGGGATTTCATGAGTAAGTTGAATGAAAGAAAGGTCAGATATCTGCAAGCTAAGGAAGTAAGGAAGGAGGAGGCTGCTGGCATCAGGGAGAGCAGCTTATTTAATATGGCGTTAGGCTGGCCCCTCCATCACAGGATAAAGGAGAACAGTGTACAGCCAGCGCCCGGTGCGGGGGAGCAACCGCAAGAGCCCAGTGACCAAGTCCACTCAGGATAAGAGAGGGCAGAATTTGCTTAAACACGTTCTTGGTGCCACCTAAACATTTCCGCGGGCCACACTGCCTCTGTGATGTATCAATCCCATGGCATCTTACGCAGTGCAAGTATCCTAAAGAAAAGCCACATTTTAAATAGCAAGCGTGTTCTTACAAGATCAAACTCTGTATTATTAGTCTACGGTTAACTTCACAAAGGTATCTTCTAAATGACCAATTTTGCCTTTATAAAGGCAATGTGGACAAATTACTTCATATTTCTGAGCATCCATTTCTTCATCCTTGTAACAGGCACAGCAGGTGTAGCTACTAACTGATAAACCAATCAGGAGGTTAGAAGTGCCAACAGCTGTATTTAGCTCAGCATCTGGAGCAGAGTAAATTTTCAATAAATGCTGCTATGACTTCTTCTTCACTCATTTCCCAAATTCCCCTGAGGGCCAAAATTTACAACTCTGTGTATTGATCTACCTTTTCCACAGCCAGTTATGGGCTATGTCTCCATCGTATCCTACTGCCAATACAAACAGAATAAAGTTTAGCTTTAATCTTTAATAAGCATTAATTAATAATAGCTGACCAAGGAAAATGTAACTACAAAAGTGTATCTATAGCTCCAAGCCATAAAATATACTGCTAAAACAATAAATGTGCAAAACTGTGGATTACTCTGGCCTGGTCACTAATGGGAAAAATTCAGAGCTTCCTCTGGAGGTTAAGGAACTGACACAATGTTAGAATGATTCATTATATGTCAGATTAATAAATATTTTTAAGGAACCAACTTGGGTTAAATTATTTGCTAGGGTTAGGGATTATCTTTTTTAACTAGGCCATTATTTCTTGGCTACGATGTCTGTTACTAAGTTCCCCTAGGGTCACTGGCAATCTAATGCTATTAACAAACAGTTAGGTGAGGGACACGCAGGGAAACGGAGCAGTGGGGACTGTGGCCAAACGGATGGTTTAGCCTGTCCAAAGGCAAGCAATCAAATGCAAAAGAGGGTGGGAGAGGGTCCACCAAGTATGTAAAATAAAATACACCTGCAGACTGATTTCAACCCATAAACTAGCGGTTTGCAACCCCTGATAAACTCCTCAGTTCTCTGATGATTTCCCTTTTCCCAGCTCAAAGGTATTCCAAATAGAGGCACTGAAAAGAAAAAATGAAGAAACAAATGATCACTTTGTTACACATGCAATATAAGCCTCAGGGTCACTGTTTTTCAAAGGTGTGGTGTACAAATACCAGCATCAGAATCATGCAGGAAGAAGGTCCCAGGGAGTTCAATATTTAATAATCATCCCAAGTGATTCTTAACACATTAAAGAGAAGCCTCTTCTCTCTGGAATCATCAATTTACTTTGTAAAATGTTTCTGTCCTATTCACATCATTATTTGGGCTCTGTCATTCTGAAGTCTCTTGCTTAAATTTTCCAACCTTCTATAATAAAATATTGTCTTTTCCTCTAGGGTATTCTAATTCAAAGAATCATCTATTTTATCACACCTTCTGTGGACAATTTCTATTTTCATCAGTCTTATTACATACTTCATACTTAGAGAAAGCATGTCATTTTTAAGTGTTAAATGTGTGATATTCAAAATCTCCATAAAATACAAATAAATCTTTACCACAGAGACTGGTAGGATTTTATAGAAACAGTTCTGCAGGTCAATCTTTATAATACCACTTGCAAATCGCAATCTGCCTGAAAGTGTGCTTTTGAGGAAATAGCACACATCAGTTTTGAATGTTTATCAAAACATTACAGCAGAGAATGAGTATCCAGTGAGCACCCTTGGTTCGCTGCTTTCTCCTCCACTTCTTGTTTATTCCTCTAACTAACTAAGAACCGCTAACTTTTTCTATCATTCTACTCCCTACCATATTTAGTGTTTCACAATTATAAAAATGCAAGTATAAAGAAGTCAGAGAAATCTTTCCTTTCCAAATGACTGCCGACAGATCTAATGATACACTAATCAGTTTTTCTACAGCAAAATTCATGGAAACTGAGGATGTCGAGATTCAGACGCAAACCAAAGGTGGCACCACAATTCCAGGAATCCAGTTAAGTTTGGCGTGGGCCACATGCCCCGGCGGGTGTGGACCTCCCAGCGTGCAGGCTGAGTGGGATCCGTGGTACAGGGTCCACCAGCAAGAGCCGGGGCAATGGTGGATCAACGGATTCCTCGCCTCTTCATTCAATACCACCTATTTTCTGTTTTACTCATGTAGGAATAACATGACCTAAATGTGATAATTATCTTTAGTTTTCTAGGTATTAGAGGAGAGAATGGGTGCAACATTGGTTTTGTTTATTTTTAGGGGTAAGGAAGCTTTAATTCTGCTTAAAATGCTCTAATCCAACCATCCTGCCCTTTCTTTGCAAATCTTTCTATTCCTTTTTTTTTTAACACATAATGTATTATTTGTTTCAGAGGTACAGATCTGTGATTCAACAGTCTTGCACAATTCACAGCGCTCACCATAGCACATACCCTCCCCAATGTCTATCACCCAGCCACCCCATCCCTCCCACCCCCCACCACTCCAGCAATCCTCAGTTTGTTTCCTGAGATTAAGAATTCCTCATATCAGTGAGGTCATATGATACATGTCTTTCTCTGATTGACTTATTTCACTCAGCTTAACACCCTCCAGTTCCATCCATGTCGTTGCAAATGACAAGATTTCATTTTTTGATGGCTGCATAATATTCCATTGTATATATATACCACATCTTCTTTATCCATTCATCTGTTGATGGACATCTAGGCTCTTTCCACAGTTTGGCTATTGTGGACATTGCTGCTATAAACACTGGTATGCATGTGCCCCTTTCGATCACTACATTTGTATTTTTGGGGTAAATACCCAGAAGTGCAATTGCTGGTCGTAGGGTCGCTCTAGCAAATCTTCCTATTCCTTTATTTGCTCTACTCTCTTCATTTCCTTCTCATCCAACCCACTCCAAAGGAGCAGACTGGTGAAATAACGGTTATTGGCTGGTTACGATAGGCATCTTCCTTTTTCTACTTCAAGTCCTACTTACTTTAGTACCTTTGGCTTGGTTATTCTAAAAAAAAAAAAAGAATTTTAATACTTTCAAATGTAATTTTCAAATATGTTTAAAATGTACCTGGGATTGTATTTCTATACAGGTATGGCGGGACCAAAAGTTCCAAAGAGGATTACACCGAAAAGAGAGTTTGTCACTCCTAGTCCCCAAGAAGAGGGGTGTGCCCCACCACGCAGGGCCACCCAGGGAAGCACCAGGTCGGGAGGGAGAAAGTATGAGAAGGAGCAGGGGGCAAGGCCTTTATCGTGGTTTTCACAGGAAGGAGAGGGCAACACAGGATAGGCAGATGGGATCAGTTAGTTTGGACTATCTCACTGCACTCTGGGGTGCAGGGACTATCCCTAGTCGCCTGGCGCTGGCTCCAGAGGGGTATTAGGGCAAGGACAGAGAGTGGCACCACCAGTGCTGGCCATGGGCTTTGCATTGGTTGGTTTGCATATGAAAGGCATGCTCACAGGAGAGTCATTTTCTGTCTCTAGAAATGAGCCAGCTGTGGGAGGAGCAATCTCTCCAGGATCAGCAAGGTCTTAGGTGCCAGAACACCAAGAAAATAAGTTCACACAAAATACTGTATATAAAAGATGGGATAACCGAACTAAATTAAGACTAAAGTAAGTCCAAGCTATTTAACCTTTTACATCAACTTTCCCTTCACTCTAACACTAGGACAAGTAGAAAAATAAGAAACTTAAGAGTTCACTTTCTTTCCTTCCTTTTTTCATGCCTATTTCTTTAATGCAGTACTAATGAGTACAGAAAGCCTGGAAATCATTTTGTACAAGCAACCATTTCATACAAGAGGAATGAGATCATTCTTTGTATGAAGTATCTTTAACACATTTCATTATTTGAAACACATACTTCAGGACCCAATGAATAAAACAGCTTAAAATACTCTTTCCCTTCCAAGTACACCTAACAACAACAAAAAATACTGTTTCCTTCAAAAAGTAATCTCTGGCAATATTTTGATATGTAAGATGAAAATAACAAAAGCAAATGCTTTCAGAACCTAATTGATTACACCAAAGTTTGAATGTATACTCACCATTAAAAACAAATAACAGGAAACAATTAGGTAATCAAATAAAATATACACCAAAAAATTGTTTTAAGACCTAGGAGAAGAGGCAACACAGAAACACAAATAAGATAAATCTTAAGACCGCCCCCAGATAACCGCCTGAGAGCCGCTCCTACACGACAACATGGCGAGGCAGAGACAGGCACTCAGGGAAGCTGAGAAGGCTAACAGCTACCATCTGTGGGACCGAATGCCGGGAGGAGAGAGATGCACAGAGAGGAAAAGCTCAAGAGGTGTGAAGAGGGGCGTGCCTGAGTCCTTGACTCAATAATGATGTACAGATGAGAAGGATGTCATTCCGTAAGTCTTGGGAAAGAAACACCGGAAAGCAAAGTCTGAACAATTCCCAAGGTTCACACATGTTCATGTTCCCACCAGTCAGAAAGGATAATACGTGGATCACTGAGTCATCAGAAGTGAAGTTTAAGTAACCAGAGAATAAAGGCTGCTCTAAACTTGCCCTAACAAAGCATAAAAGTCTACAAATTATCAAACTAATTCCAAGTGAATTAGCTGCATGATAAAACAAAAACCACCACTACAAAGGAATCCAAAAAATCCAGCAACCAATAACATGAAGATTCACAATGCCTGGCATCTAATCCAAAACTTATTAGGCAAATAAAGAAACAGAAAAACATGACCTAAGAAGTAGGGAAAAACATTAAAATTCGATCTAGGAAAGATAAGATTGTTGGTATTAGCAGATAAGCCTATTCTTTTTAAAGATTTATTTATTTGAGAGACAGCATGCAAGGGGGGGGGCGCAGAGAGAAAGTCTTAAGCAGACGCCATGCTGAGCACAGAGCCGGACTCGGGGCTGGATCCCACAATCCCGATATCATGACTTGAGCCAAAACCAAGAGGTGGACACCCAACTAACTGTGCTACCCAGGCACCCCAGCAGACAAGATTATTTTTTAAAACCTATATTATGTTCTGTAAGCTTAAGAATGTAGAAAAAAACATAAACTTGATGAAGAGAGAAAGGAATAGAGAAAAGAAGACGCAACTGGAACTTCTAGTGATTAAAACTACAATATCTAAAATGAAAAATGCAACAGATGGGAAAAAACCAGCAGATGAGAAACTGAAAAGAAAACAGAAGTAAATCTGAAGACATAGCAATAGAAATTATCACAAACAAAGCACAGAGAGAAAAAAAGACTGGAAAAAATGAACAGCCTCAGCAATATGTGGGACAATATTGTTATCTAAGTTACTTAGAATATGAATCCTAGGAGAGGAAAGAAAAGACATAAAAAAAATATACATTTGAAGAAACAGAAGGAGAAAGACATTTCATAAAACACTTCAAATAAAGATAAAAATGGTTTACAAGTAAAACGATGAGAAAAGATACAACATGTTAATGCTAATCAAAAGAAAACTACAGTGGGTATATTAATATCAGACAAGATAGATTTTTTTTTAAGATTTTATTTATTTGACAGAGAAAGACACAGCAAGAGAGCGAACACAAGCAGGGAAAGTGGGAGAGGGAGAAGTAGGCTTCCCACTGAGCAGGGAGCCAGATGTGGGGCTCGATCCCAGGACCCTGGGCTCATGACCCGAGCCGAAGGCAGACGCTTAACGACTAAACCACCTAGGCGCCCCCAGACAAAACAGATTTTAAAGCTTATTTTAAAGATTATTTAATACTTAAATAATATTAAGAAAAAAGGTTTCATAATGATAAAAATGCTGGTTTATCAAAAGGACATAATAATCTCAAATGTTTATGTACCTAATAACAGAGCTTGAAAATTTGAGAGGCAAGAAAAGAATTGCAAGGGGGCACCTGGGTGGGTCAGTCGGTTAAGCATCCAACTCTTGATTTCAACTTCAGGATCGTGAGATCAAGTCCCATGTTGGGCTCTGCACTGCACATGGAGCCTGCTTAAGATTCTCTCTCTTCCCTACCCCACCCCTACCCCCACTCTCTCCCTCTTTCTGTCTCTAGGAAGGAAGGAAGGAAGGAAGGAAGGAAGGAAGGAAGGAATTGCAAAGAGAAATAGACAAGCCTACAATTATATTCAGATTTCAATACCCCTTTCTCAAAAATTAATACAAGTAGACAGAAAGCACAAAAGATAAAGAACATCTGAGCAACACTACTACTCAATTTACCTAATTTACATTTACAAAACACTTCTCCCACAATGAAATAAACATTATTTTCAAGTACACACAAAACATTTATCAAGCTAGAACATACTCTGGGGTATAAAACCAGTCTCAATAAATTTTAAAAGATTCATTCAAAATACGTTCTCTGACTAAAATGGAATTAAATATCAACAGCAAGGTAACTAGAAAAATCTCCCCAAAATTTGCAACTAAAAGTACACTTCTAAATAACATGTGAGAAAAATCAAAAGGGAAATTAGAAAGTATTAGGAACAGAATGATAATAAAAGCACATCTGCAGTGTGGAATGCCACTAAAGCAGTACTCAAGAGACATTAATAGCACCAAACACCTATATTAAGGGGGAAAAAAAATGTCTGAAATCAAAGTTCTCAGATTCTACCTTTAAAAATTAAGGAGCAGGGGCACTGGGTGGCTCGGTCGGTTAAGTGTCTGCCTTTGATTCAGGTCATGACCTCAGGGTCCTGGGATCAAGCCCCACATCATCCTCCTTGCTCAGCAGGGAGTCTCCTTCTCCCTCTCCCTCTGCCCCTCCCCTCCTGCTGTACTCTCTCGCTCTCTCTCTGTCTCAAATAAGTAAATAAAATTTTAAGAATAAATAAATAAAAATAAAAAATAAGGAGCAAATTAAACCCCAGTGCACAGAAAGGAAATTTAAAGATCACAGCAGATACCAGTAGTTTGCCACTTAACAAGCTAATAAAGATAAAAACATGATCATTTCAATAAATACAGAAGTATTTGAAAAAAAATCCCACATCTATTCCTCATAAAGTCTTAGCAAACTAGGAAAAGAAGGGAAATTCCTCTGCCTGATAAACAATGAGAAACCTACAGCTAACATCACACTTACTGGGAAAGATGGACCGCGTTCACCCTAAGATCAAGAGTAAGACAAAGATGTCCTCTCCTATCACTTCTAATCACAATGTACTAGAAATTCTAGCCAATGCAATAAAGCACGAAAAAGAAATAAAAGGCATCCAAACTGGAAGGGAAGAAGGCTTTGTTCACAGATAACACCGTCTAAGATCAGTATTCAAAAGTCAACTGTATTTCTCCACACTAGCAACAAACAAATGAATATTAAATTTGTAAAAATACCATTTACAATGACATCGAAACTACGAACTACTTAGGGATAAATACAAAAATAGATGTGCAAGACCTGTAGAGAACATTGGTGAAGAAAACTTTTAAAACCTTCATAAGGGGCTCTTGGCTGGCTCAGTCAGTAGAGCGTGTGACTCTTGATCTCAGTGTTGTGGGTACGAGCCCCACACAGGGTGTAGAGATTACTTTTAAAAAATAAAATCTTTTAAAAAGAATAAATAAATAAAACCTTCATAAGTGGAAAAAAAAATACTGTGCTCATGAGTTGAAAGACTAAAAATTATCAAGATGTCAATTCTCCCTATACTGACCAAGAGAGTTAATTTAATCCTCATCAAAATCCTAGAGGGCCCTTTTGTAGAAACTGACAAGCTGATACAAAATTCATATGAAAATACAAGGACATGGAGCACCTGGGTGCCTCAGTCCATCATGAGGCAGACTCTTGATTTCGGCTCAGGTCATGACCTCAGGGTCATGGGATCGAGCCCCACATTAGGCTCTGTGCTCAGCACAGAGTCGGCTTGAGATTCTCTCTCTTCCTCTGCCCCTCCCCGCCACTCACATGCTCTCTCTCTAAAATAAATAAATAAGAAAATACAAGGACATGGAAAAGCCAAAAAAAAAACTTGTATAAAGGACGAAGTTGGAAAGTTAATATGTGATTTTAAGACATCATTAAAAAACCACACTAATTAAGGCTATAGTACTGGTATGAAGATAAACAAATAGATGAAAGGAATAAAGAGGCCAGAAACAGAGACACACACACACAACTGATTACTGACAGTGGTGCAAAGGCAATTCAAGGGGGAAAATTTTTTTTTTTTTGCCACAAATCGTGCTGGAACCACTGGACATCCATATGGGTAAACAATAAACTTTGACGTATACATCACACCATCTACAAAAAAATGAAATCAAAAGATTTTCTCCTATTTTTTAGAAATTTTATAGGTAACACATTTTACACTAGATCTAGAAGGAAGCATAGGAGAAAACTTGTGACCGTGGGTTAGGCAAAGACTTCTTACATAGGACACCAATTGCAGAGTTCGTAAAAGAAAAACAAAATTGATAGAATGGATTTCATCAAAATTTAAAACTTCTTTTCAAAAGACACTGTTAGAAGAATAAAAATACAGCCCACAAAGAGGAAATATTTACAAAGCATATATCTTAATTTGTATCCAGAAAATATTAAGAACTCTCCAAACTCCATAAAACAAGTGAAAAAAAAAAAAAACCCTTAAAGAGAGGCAAAAGGCATGCATACTTCACTAAGGAAGTTATACAGATGGCAAATAAACACACGGAAAACTACATCAGTCCTTAGGGAAATACAACGTAAAACCACAGTGAGACAGCGTTTCACACCTCCTGAAATGACAAAAATTAAAAGGACTGACCATACCAAGTGCTGGCAGGGATGTGAAGCAACAGGAACTCTCACACACTGCCAACGGGGATGTCAAATGTGACAACCACTCTGAAAAACAGCTTGATAGCTTCTTAAAAAGTTAAACATACACTCCCGTGTGCTCCAGGCAATCGACCCTGAGGTATTTTCTCAAGAGGAAAAAGAAAGCGTAAGTCTACACAAAGACCTGTATGTGAATGTTCATACACACTTGACTTGTCATAGCCCCACAATGGAAATAAAACAAATATCCATCTATATAGGTGAATGGTGGTATATCCACACAAAAGAATGTGCCTCAGGAAAAAAAGAAGCAAATTACTGACACATGCAACAATATGGATGAATCTCCAAATAAATTTTACTAAGTGGAAGAAAAAAAAAAAAAAGACAGGGCGCTTGGGTGGCTCAGTAGTTAAGCGTCTGCCTTCGGCTCAGGTCAGGATCCCAGGGTCCTGGGATCGAGCCCCGCATCGGGCTTCCTGCTCCGCGGGAAGCCTGCTTCTCCCTCTCCCACTCCCCCTGCTTGTGTTCCCTCTCTCGCTTGCGCTCTCTCTCTCTCTCTGTCAAATAAATAAATAAAAACTTAAAAAAAAAAAAGGAAAGAAAAGAAAAAAAAAGACAAAAGTGCACATACTGAATAATCCCTTATTTGTAACACTCTATTCTGTAGTGACACGAATCAGATTAGTTGTTGCTGCGGGGGAACAAGGGCTGAGAGTGGGAATCAGGCAATTTTAGGGTTTGGTGAGTATGTTCATTACGGCAATGATATGACAGACTTGACCAAGTTTCTATGTTAGATACATGCAGCTCACTGTGTATCAATTTTATATCTCAAAAAACAAGTAACAAAGTAGAAGGCCCTCTCTAAATTATATTTTACTGGGATCTCATTATGTGCAAGCAGAATATTTTGCTATATATATATTTTTTCTTCATAACAGGATTTTGCTAAGTTGCAAAGCACAGTTTAATTTTTTTCTAAGGTAATTACAGTTCCCCAATGGAATAAAATTCATTTTCCTTAGCTTTCGTTCACTACAGCAATGCCTCGCAACAGCAGAGACACTGAATCTTGTTACTAGCCAAAACACCCCAGGGAGAGTAAATAGGGCATTAATAAACATTAAAACCAAGTGTATTCATCATCAAGTCAGGAAATTCAAAGCTGAGATACCCACAAGGGGGAGAGAGGTAATGAATTTGCAGATTAGAATGATATTCGGTCTGTGGCTATAAAACTACCTCTTGAGATGTGCATGTTCCCATCCTCAACCTTGGCACTGGCGACGACTTGCGGATCCCAGTGTCGTGCCCCCATGCCCTCCGCCACCCGCCCCCACCCCCACCCCCACCCCGGCTCCATGTTCTTTCTCAGTGTGCACCGTCCTTCCTCAGCAGAGTCCAGGGCCTCGCCTCCTGCCCTGCTCCCTGACTGGCGCACTGCCTCGGCCCCGGCCGCAGAGACCCCTGCCCCAGGTCCTTCTGTGGCCTGGGTCGGCTCAGTCCAACAGCTGCCACATCCTCCCTCTGGCCAATCTCATTCTTGATCATTCTCCCTATGGGCTTTTCTCTCACCACCTTAGGTTTTGGGTGGTTTGTTTTGTTTTGTTTTCATTTGCTCTTCAAAATTTTACCTTCATGGGAAATCTGAAACGAAGATAAGCCCAAACTTTTTTATCTCTAAGTGCCTCTTGGGAAGAGGGAGCCGCGGGGCAGGAAGCGGCTGGGGTCCCAGGTGCAGCAACACACGTGAATGAATATACTTTGTTTCTGGAGAAAGGCAGAAACAGACACCCGGGATGTTGCTTGCTTGCCTAGGGCCGCTTCAGATAAAATCAAGAACCTACTGGCTTAATGAACCACTACCTTCAAAAAGGTGACTTATTTTCCCTCTGTTCTCTGTAGAAGAATCAAAAAGTAAAAATTTCCTTTAAGCTCTTTCTAGTTCTTCTACCAATGATAATGAATGTATCAGAATGCCTAAGTGTTCATTTACCATGTTTCCTTCCTCTTAAGACTCTGAAGTCTATCTGAAGTGAACTAATGCAACAACAAAGGAAAAAGTCATTTAAATTAGGCTATTAGACAAGGAGGCAATGACATTCGATGCATTTACCGTATTTCCCAGACACTATTTCAAATGCTTTCCATTCCCCAATCAACAACACTGCTCTGCTCTAATAGTTCTAGCCATCAGATGTAATTGGCCTTCAATTACATTTCATTCCAAATTAATCTCCCTAAGTGTACCGAACCAAAGGAAACACAATGCTATTTGCCAAAGCAGAGACACCACTACGCCGGGCCCTCTTAAAGAGGACTCCGGGAGAAGCCAGAGCCGGAGTTGTCAGAGTAATTCCTGAGTGCTGGGATCTTCCCGGAAATCACCTCCTACTGGCAAGTTCATTCCACTCTCACAGAGCCTGGGGGGTAGTGATGCCGGAGGACTGCATTCTTCTCACCAGTGATGCATGATCGCAGGCTGCAAGAGTTTGCTCCCAGTGAAAATATTTTGGACAGACCATGATAGGACAGCACTTCTCCTTGAAGAAATTAAAGTACATTTACTTTTGGAGGCTCACTCTGGTGTGCACATACTGCCCAGGCCTGGTTATTTCAAAGTGCTGGGACATACAGGAAAGCCTTCCTAAGGCAGTCAAGCAGCCCATCAGTTTTACTCAACCTCCCAAATGTTCCCTTTGGCCTTGCCACCTGCAGGTGGGAAATACACTGTGGCTCTCGTAATGACTTCACACTCTCGTGATTCCCTGTAATTTGTTAACACACCCGAATTACCATCCAGGGCCCTAAAGCAGCAATTTAAGAATTTCTGCTGGCCTGAAAGTTAACGCAACCATCAAAGTTTCCAATTTAAACTCAGGAATTAACTTGTTCACTGCTCAAGATCTTGCCTCCCTCTACAATTAGTCTGATACGCTGGCTTAACTCTGCCTGATACTGTAGAATAAAATTAAGGCCAACTTGTAAACACAAAAGTTATAAAATATAATGTCCACGGGAGGCTATAAATGACTGAGATGTCCAATACTCGTTCAGTGAAGAAGAAACAATACACACAGTATATGCCCTAAGTTTACAGCTATACTAAATATCCCACAACACAATGTTTTTCCGGAGTTTCAACAGCACTGGAAAACATCCTAGCTTACTTCTAGCCACATCAACAGTTCAGTCCCATGGACTGTCCAGGAAATCTGAAGCAGTTCTTTGTTGAAATACATGATGGCATCACATTTATGTATTGAGCACCTACTAAACGGAAGGCAAACGAAGTAGTGTTTTCTCTGGTGTGCTGCCAACCTGCATCGCGTCTGCCCCAACATGAGCTTTCTTCCCCAGTTTTATTCACCGTGTTGCTACCAAGAGGCCCAAGGGCATAGACCAGGAGGGGAAGCATTTGGAGCTTCCCCAGGACACGCTTGTAGAACACAATCAAAACTCGGGCTGTTGGCATCTTCTCCCATCCTGCTGGCTTTATATACATACAGCAGGGGGGGAAAGAAAAACACATCATCTTCACTTTTTTCCTGGGAAAAGAAAGAAAGGAAAAAGAGGAGGTACGTACTTGTTCTGATATTCCACCTTCACATACATTCAAATTTACAGTGAATGTATTTTTTAGAATGTCTGCATCCCAATCCCCGCAGAGAGTTCGTAACAGGTGATCAATACTTCATTTGTAAACTTTGGACCCACCAGGTTTGAGCCATTTCTTTTTTTTTTTTTAAGATTTATTTATTTCTTTGAGAGAGAGAAAGTGGGGGAAGGGGCAGAAGGACAGGGAGAGAGAGAGAGAGAGCATCTCAAGCAGACTCCGTGCTGAGTGTGGAGCCCAACGTGGGGCTCAATCTCACGACCCTGAGATCATGACCTGAGCTGAAACCAAGAGTCAGGCGCTTAACTGACTAAGCCACCCAGGTGCCCCTGTCCCATTTCTTAATACGCAGGTTTTCAGTGCTATCTTTCCAAATCTAGAGAATGAGAGTCTCTTAAACATGGTAGAACAGAACTTAAAAAAAAAAAAAAAGCCCTTATCTACACATTTAATGCACTCCCTATCAAAATACCAATGGTATTCTTCACAGGACTAGAGAAAACAATCCTAAAATTTGTATGGAACCACAAAAGACCCCGAGTAGCCAAAACAACCTTGAAAAAGAAAAGCAAAGGAGGCATCACAATTCCAGACTTCAAGTTCTATTACAACACTGAAATCATCAAAACAGTATGGTACTGGCACAAAAACAGACACATAGATCAATAGAACAGAACAGAAAACCCAGAAATAAACCCACAACTATATGGTCAATTAATCTTCAACAAACCAGGAAAGAAGATACAATAGGAAATCAACAAATGGTGCTGGGAAAACTGGACATCAATATGCAAAAGAATGAACCTGGACCACTTTCTTACACCACACACAAAAATCAATTCAAAATGGATTAAAGAAATAAATGTGAGACAGGAAACCATTAAAATCCTAGAAGAAAGCAAAGGCAGCAATGTCTCTGACACTGGCCATAGCAACTTCTTTCCAGATATGTCTCCTGAGGCAAGGGCAACTAAAGCAAAAATAAACTACTGGGATTTCATCAAAAGAAAAATCTTCTGCACAGTGAAGGAAACAATCAACAAAACTAAACGGCAACCTACAGAATGGGAGAAGATATTCGCAAATGACACATGCAATAAAGGGTCAGTATCCAAAATATATAAAGAACTTCTAAAACTCAATACCGAAAAAATGAATAATCCAATTAAAAATGGGCAGAAGACATGAAAAGATATTTTTCCAAAGAAGACATATAGATGGCCAAGAGACACATGAAAAGATGCTCAACATCACTTATTATCAGGCAAATACAAATCAAAACCACAATGAAATATCACCTCACACCTGTCAGAATGGCAAAAATCAACAACACAAGAAACAACAGGTGTTGGTGAGGATGCAGAGAAAAGGGGAACCCTCTTGCACTGTCAGTGGGGATGCAAACTGGTGCAGCCACTCTAGAAAACACTATGGAGGTTCCTTAAAAACTTAAAAATAGAACTACCATATGATTCAGCAATTGCACTACTAAGTATCCAAAAAATACAAAAATAGTAATTCAAAGGATACATGCACCCCGATGTTTATAGCAGCATTATCTATAATAGCCAAATTATGAAAACAGCCCAAGTGTCCCCTGATTGATACTGAAAGGATAAAGAAGATGTGGTATACATATACAGTGGAATATTACTCAGCCATAAAAAAAGGAATGAAGCTTTGCCATTTGCAACAACATGGATGGAGCTAGAGAGTCTTATGCTAAGGGAAATAGGTCAGAAAAAGACAAATACTACACGATTTCACTCATGTGGAATCCAAGAAACAAAAGAAACAAGCAAAGGGGGGGAGGGAGAGAGGGAGGGGGGGGGGAGAAGGAGAGAGAGAGAGAGAAAGAGAGAGAGAGAGAGAGAGGGGCAAACCAAAAAAAAGACTCCTAACTATAGAGACCAAACTGATAGTTACCGGAAGGGAGGTGGGTGGGAGGGTGCATGAAACAGATGATCGGGACTAAGGAGTGCACTTGCTGGATAAGCACTGAGTGCTGTATGGATGTTTAGATTATACACCTAAAGCTAACATTACACGTGTGTTCACTAACTGGAATTCAAATAAAAACTTAAAAAAAAACTCTATATTCACAATTTCTCTGATTTCAGTGATTCCACATTTGTCAAATAGAACTTTCTACAATGATGCAAATGTTCTCTCTAGCCTTTATGTTCTTTAGTAGTGACTATTCACATGTGCCTACTGAGCATGTGAATTATAGTGAAATCGAGGGACTGAATTTTAAGTTTGTGTCTAATTTTAATTAATTTAAATTTAAATGGTCACATGTGGCTAATGACTACCGTGCTTAGTTCGGGTTTAGACAGGGCCTCTGAAACAGGAATGAGCATCATGGAAACAGACTTTGGTCCAAATCCAAGCTCTGTCACGTAGTATCTAACAACCTTGAACAAGCTATTTAAGTGTATTTCCCCGGTGTAAAATAGCATATTAGTGGGAGAAATGTCATGAAATTAAATATGGCAAAGTAACCAAAACCCCAATTCAGTCCGTGTTTCCTTGTTGTCAATGGTCAGAAGATATCTGCCCTCCAATTTATGCTCCCGCAGAGAAAACCACCAAGCAACCAAAGCCTGGAATGGCAGACGCCAAACTGCAAATGGCAGACTGTTTCTGGCAAGTGGGGTTGAAAATTTCCATTTCTGTTTTATATATTTTATATGCCCTGAACTTTTTTTCTTATGTAACAAATTTTACTTTGATCAAAAAAAAAATTTTTTTTTTAAGTGCTATTTTAAAGTTTGGGGTTTTCTTCTGGTATTCCCAAGGCAGGGAGGGTGGCAAGGCAGACACAGGAAAGGTTGGTTCACAGCCCTTGAGCAGGTGAAAGGGACAGGAATGTGGAACTGGCAGCCAGTCTGTAAGTCTCTGAGGCCTGGCCTGATGCCAGTACCATGTGTACCCTGAATGCCCAACGCCGCTAAGTACAATGCAATTAATTAGATTAACCAGGTTAATATCAGTGCCTGCCAGGCTGGAGGTTTTTCTCATCCATTCCAGGGAGATGGGCCCTCCTGTGGTCACATGCTAAATGATCATCAGGTAATTTTCTTTTATAAATTTATCTGTGATAGTTAAAGGTAAATGACACCCTCACACACTATAAATTGAATATTTCTGGAAGGCAATTTGACAAAATGTGTACTTAAAAATACTCACTACCTTTTGATCCAGTAATTACATTTTTTGGACTTTGCCATGGGGGGGGAGGGAACAGATAATTAAGCAAAGATGTCTATATAGGAATGATTGCTCAAAATTTTATGTAGTAAAGAATGGTGACAATCTAAATATTAACAGAGAACTAGCTTAAATAAATTAATATACATTTACATCATGAAATACTATGCAACCCATGAAAATGATGCCAATTAATTCTGATGTAGAAAGATGTTCAAAATATTACAAAATAACATGTAGAATAATATTTGTTAAAATAATCGATGTAATTTATGTATATTTTTGTGTGCTTATGCATAGGAAAAAGGTTTAGAAGAAAATACACCAAAAGGTTTTAAGTGCTTTTCACTGGGAAGTAGCAATTCAAGTCACTGGTCTACTTACTGACCATCTGTTATATTCTAATTTTTTAAATTATTTAATGACACACCGTATTAAATAATAAGAAAGGAAGAAGACGGCGCCTGGGTGGCTCAGTCGTTAAGCGTCTGCCTTCAGTTCAGGTCATGATCCCAGGGTCCTGGGATCGAGCCCCACATCAGGCTCCCTGCTCCACGGGAAGCCTGCTTCTCCCTCTCCCTCTCCCCCGGCTTGTGTTCCCTCTCTCACTGTGTGTCTCTCTGTCAAATAAATAAATACAATCTTTAAAAAAAAAGAAGAAGACAAAACAAAAGGCTGCCACTGCTGTCAATTTTACAGGTGAGTTCTGCCAAACCTTTAAGGACCAGGTAATTCCCACATGATTTATATTCTACCATAGCACAGAAAAAAAATAGAAAAATTTTTAACCTATTCTACCTACATTAGCCTAACAAATAAATACAAAAGAAAACCTAGTTTATGAATACAGACATAAAATCATAAAGAAAATCATAAGAAAAAATAGCAAATCAGATTTGGTAATATATTACTAGAATAACAGGGATTATTCTAGTAATCCAAGAATACTGTACTATAACATATATAGAGAAATAAGTTATCACAGAAGTCAAAGTTGGACAATCAAATAATCATCTCAATATATATATGTACTGACTCTATTCCCGATTTGAAACAAAATAATTCTAGTAAACCAAGAATAAAGTAACTATAATTAAAAAAAAAAAACTTTCTCAAATTCTAATAGTAAAACACTTAAACATATTCCATGAAATTCAGGACCAAAATAAGAATGCCTACTATGGTGAATATCACTGACCACCGTACTGCAAGTTCTAGCCAAAATACAAGATGAGAATTAAAACAGAATTAAAGTCCTAGGTTCATCTTAGCTATGACCAAAAAGATAAGAAATAACAAGTGTTGGTGAGGATGTGGAGAAAAACGAACCCTCGTGCACTGTTGGTGGGAATGAAAATTAGTGAAGTCACTCTGGAAAACAGTATGGAGGTTCCTCAAAAGTTAAAAATGGAACTACCATGTGATCCAGTACTTACACTACCGGGTGTTTATCCCAAGAAAACAAAAACACTAATTTGCAAAGACATATGCGCCCCATGTCCACTGCAGCACTGTCTACCATTGCCAAGATAGGGAAACAACCCAAGTACCCATCGATGGATGAATGCAGAGACATTATGAGAAACATACACACGCAGTGGAATACTATTCATCCACTTAAAAAAAAAAAATGAAATCTTCCCTTTTGCAACACGGATGGATCTGAGGGCATTATGCTGAGGGAAGTCAGCCAGCCAGAGAAAGACCCCACGTGTGGAATTTAAGCAACCACAAGGACAAACCCAAGCTCATAGTCAAAGAGAACAGACTGGTGGCTGCTGGAAGCCAGGGGTTGAGAGGGGCAGCTGGGTAAGCTGGGTGAAAGGAGCCAAAAGGTTTAAAAAAAAAAAAAAAGGAATTAAAATGAAAGAATGAAAAAAATACTAGAAACAAGACAAAATTGTTATTATTCAGAGATGATATAATTGCTATTCTCAAAAAAGACGAACTACTGAAAAATTATTACTGAATTAAGAAAATGAAATATTCCACAAATATCTACCCAGTGCATACGGTGGTAAATCCTGAGGCAGGTGCTAGGGATCAGCAAATGAACAGAGAGACCCAGGGTGAATTTTAGAGGCTGGCAGAGAATAAAACAAAAATCTATGTTCCTCAGACTTTTTTGTCCTATGCTTGTGAACAGAACAAATGCAAGCGACATCAGTTCCCATTTTTAGGCAATTCAGTAAACGAGTTTTAAGCCCACTTATAAATGTACAAAAATCAACAGCTCTTCTATAATCAGCAAACACCAGTTACAAGATATAATTTAAGAACAGTCTGTTCACTACTGCAATCAAAAACAAAATATAAAATATCTAGAAATAAAAACAGGAAAAGTAGAGGACCTATATAAATAAAAGTACAAATTTCACTTACTGAGGTAAGAAAGCGGGGGGAGAAAGGGAGGAAGGAAAGGTGTTTAAAAAAGTAGAGGGGGGAAGCATACCATGTTCCTGGACTGTGACAATGTAAATTTCTCCCAAATTATTCTATATATTTAGTGCAATCACATTCAAAATACCAACGGGCTGCTTTTGAAGAAGTTGACAAAATAATTATAAATTTCATTTGAAGAGTAATTGTGTGAGAATGGCCAAGAATTTTCCTGTAAGGAAAACTAAAATGAACCGCTCCAAGAAAGAAGTCATGATATCATGCACGCATTTTCAGATTACAAGTGGGCTGAGAACCTGGCTCCGTGGCAAGATCGCCCTCCCTGTCCTGCGTGTGCAGCTCCAGGGATCGGCGTGTATTCTTATCCATGGCCAGTCTACGTCTCCACCTCTCTACAGCCTCTCATGGCTGAGCACGTCTCCGGAAAGGAGGCCTCAGAAGCCAGATGCATATGGGAGCCGCACCGATGGGCCTGAGAGCGGGCTCTCAGCACGGAGGAACGGGACTCCATTAGGAAGGGTTCAAAAGCACACCCCAAGACTCAAGTCACTTTTCCGATGGGAAAGAGGGGAACCTGGAGAAACACAGAAGCTGAGCAATCAATGAAAGTCTTTATTGGGCTACCGTAAGGTAATACGGTAAAATTTAATTATCTCATATGATGAATACTATATATGCAAATTCCTATGAACACCTGAAATCAAATTGATCATATTTAGTAGTGACATTTACATCTCCTTTCATTTTTTTTAAAGACTGTATTTATTTATTTGATAGAGAGAGGGAACACACGCAGGGGGAGTGGGAGAGGGAGAAGCAGGCTTCCCGCCGAACAGGGAGCCCGATGCGGGGCTTGATCCCAGGACCCTGGGATCATGACCCGAGCCGAGGGCAGACGCTTAACGACTGAGCCACCCAGGCGCCCCATCTCCTTTCATTTTTAATAGCACTCTAAGACTATAAGCCACTGGCCCACCTATTTCTCAACCATTACCTGCTCCCAGTGCATTCTGAGCGGATGAAAATTCAACTCAGGAAGGAGAGGTTAGGCATCTTTGGCAGACACAGATGAGGGGCCTGATGAACTTGCCATGTGTTACAGAGCCAGGGAGCTGCAGCTGAGGCTGGAGCTGCACTTCCAACATCTGGGTCTGAAAGAAGAACCCTCCCCACTGCCCCCCCACCCCCCGTGTTTCCACAGTCATGGAGCTAATGAGGTCCAGAGTGCCAGAAAGTTATGAGCTTCCATCCCCTTGTGCATCATCAGCTGTGTTCCCTTCTGAAACTACAGGCCGCATGCCCAAGCCTGACCAGACAGCAGTCTTTAAAAATTAAATATTGATTGTTCCAAGAGGGACGGATGACAATAACTAACACATGCTCGCTCTTTGCCAGACACTGTTCTAAGGACTTCAAAGATACTTAGTCATGTCATGTTTACAGCACGCCTTACGAAGCAGACACTAGTACAATCATACCCCCATTCACCGATGGTACAACCGAGGCAGAGAGAGGCCACCTAACTCCCCCCCAGGCCACAGGGGCCGCTAAGGGGGGGGAGCGGTTTAGGTTCTGCTCTGGGCGGGCTTGCATTTTCAAGTGGGGTGCCTAGCCATGCCTGTGACAAAGATCTCCATCTCCCTGCGTACCCAAGGCCAGCAGCTACGAGCACTCTGTGTAACGCTAAAATATGCATATGATGGCCCAGCCTAAATTACCCATGATAATGTTTAATTAATACAAATTGCCAAGCATGGCTAATTGCTGCCGGTACGCTCTCTCCTATAACGATTCATATAAAAATACTGAGGTAAATCCCCACTGTACTTTGTTAACATGGCTGGAAATCTTCTTGTACGGTGTTTGGGATGATTCAAACTACAAAAATCCAGCCTGAAAATAATAAAGACGACCATCAGTCTGTGAAACCTTCCTCTGGTATCAGACCACTGTGACAAGCCATCTCCGAATGGCCACAGCCGTGCTGGGATGACCCCTGGTCCACCCTGTCTTGTACTCTTCCATATTTATCTTGTTAACCAAAATACAAGTTCCTTGAGACCAGGGGCCATTCCACTGAACCCTGCAAAAACACTTTGCACATAGGTGCTCGACATATTTTTGGTGACCAGGGATTCAGCGGAAGAGAATATTTTATTATGGCAAACAAAAACAGCTTAAGTTCTGTAAATAAATCTCAGACAGCCACACTGAATCATTTTGACAATTAAGTTCCCACTGCTGGCAAAGTCTCTAATTCCATACAAGGAATGCTCACTGGATACCAGGAAGTGCAATGAGAGAGTTCTTTGAACTAAATCAGTTAAGCCAGATGGCGCCTTAGGAGAGTGATCCTATTACGTAATCATGCCCATTTCATAGATGGGGAAACTGAGGTTTAGAAAAACAAAGCAACTCAGCCCAGGTTCTACCACTAGCAAGGGCCGGGACTAGGATTCAAACCCAGCCCCCCGCTTCCAGAGATGAATCCTACACCTCCTCGTCTCCCAAACTACCCATCTCCTACCGCCACCCCACTCCCCACCCACAGTCAGACCACCGGAAGACTTGTACCTACAGCTCAGCCCTCCTCATTACCTCACCCCCTAAACTATATAGTAGGGTACATGGTATCAGCCTTTTAATACAGGACAGTGGAAAAGAACAAGTCCTATAAAACCCACGCTGCCATGAGGGCCTTGCCTCTCTTATGATTCACTGCGTTCCTTTGAAGACCATTTAGGAAGTAGCCTCTGATCTTGGCAACCTCTGTTACATAGTTTGTTTAATGGCCATCCCAAATTGTCCAGGTGAAAAGGCTTCTGGCTTCCGTGTTGAGCAAGTTGCTAGGAAGTCCCATGCCCCATGTGAGATCCACTGGCGTGCTCACAGACACGTACGTACAATTTCATTCTGGTTCCACTTTTCATCGTACAATTGTTTTGACGTGTTCACCTACTTCTAACTTACATATCTTATATACAATAAGAGCATCTTTAAAATGCTTTGGGGACAAGATGGACTATAAATGAAGTGCCCAGTAGAAGTTCAGCTCATTTTCAACCATCAGGGCAGAAGAACATTCAGGAGGCAAGGGTTAGAGTCTTAACCAGAGGCAAGAACTGGCGGTTCTCAGACATTACCCACTGAATAAAAATTGTTTTTGAAGTCTAGGCAATAGTTTTAAAAATTTTAAATTAGTTGGCAACATTTAAAATACAAGAGTTTTCATCATAAACCCAGATTCCTTGTTTTTCTTGAAAAACTAGAAGCTCTGTCAAGCCCTAAGCCTGCTCTCCATACATGGCAACATTCGAAGCTGAACAACTTCAATGAGCCATGAGATTTTAGTTTGCCAAAGTCCCCACCCAGACGGTGCCACTCACTTATAACCACCCACTTCAATCATGGTGGCGGCGGGCTTGGCAGCCCCGGACTAAATCAACAGCAACTCAACTCCTGATAGGGAAATGTGTGGGTACAATCAGTAGACAAGGTTTTCCTGCTACTGGGGGAAGCTCAGAATAGCCCCCTTGGAGTTCCTGTAACACAAAAGATGGGATTACTTAGAAACTGGGCTGGAGAGAGGCAAAGAGGGACACACGGATAGAGGCATCTATTTACACAACCTTCTGAGCCTGGGTGCATCCTTGAGCTACTGGCAGGAACTCCCAAGTAAGTTCCTTCCCCAGCCGCTCCCTGCTCCCTGGACTCCACTCCCCACCCAAACCCCTGTAACTGAACCACACTCCTCCCCACCCCTCACCCCCCCGCCCCGTTACTGAACAGCTGTCCCCGGAACCACACAGCCCAGGGCTAAAAGGGAAAATGGCACAAGCAAGTCATCATCCTCCAGGGGCTCCTACCCTCCCTCTGCCCCCCACGATGCCCTTCCTTGACTGCCCACCTGGAGGCGCCATGAACACAACAATCCACACTTCCCAAGGTCAAAACAAAACCAAGTCCCTTGAAAAACAACTGCTTATGGCCATTGTTTGGCCCACAGGCATTTGGAGTATTCATACAGAAAAGTCGAAATTTCCCCTTGCAGGAAGTTCCTGGAAGGAAGTCGGTGCCCTGAGGCTCGGCCACTCCTCAGACCAGAGAAAACAAAGGCAACGCAGGCATCTATGCGCCAGGGGGCTACGGCAGCCTAGCAGAGGGAGTGGGGTCCCCAGACAGCACGAGCGTTAGTGAGGGCCGGTGCTACGCTTTCCTGGCAGGAAGGGCCTAACGAGCCGCAGGAGCCTTCTGCTTTGCACCTTTGAGGAAGGGTGGTCGTTTTCTGCCACATTTGGATCAGAATCCAAACATGAAACCCGCTGAAGACTTGAATGTGACTGTGGGTGTAAGTTGCTTACCACCCCACCCCAACCTACCACTGTCCGGATTCTTCGGGAACTCGAGCGCTCTGCCATTAGCGATAGCAGTCCCTTGGTGGCTTGGAAATAGCGATAGAAGAGTGTATGTGGAAAAGGTGGTCTGGAGACCGTGCATCCACGAGTGTTAAAATCTTTTTTTCTCAAATTACCTTAAAAGTAATGCATATGCAGTTAAATTTTTCCAAACAGAACCAGGTGATAATAAGTGGTAAGGAAGCGTCCCTGAGCCCATAGTCCCCACTTCTACTCCCTTCCATTATTATTGTTTTTACAGTCCTTGTGGTTATCAGCTTAACCAAATAATAGGCTTGTATCTCTTCTTGATTTGTCAACCTCAGACAGAATCTATTGACTGCCTGCCTGCCTGCCTCCCTCATATCTAACTCATTCACACTTCCTTCACCTCTAATTCTTCCCTAGTTTTCTTGATTATGCTATTTTTAGCTCTTCAATTGGTTAGCTCTGTTTCTTGTTTCAACAGCCTTACACAGTGTATCTTGACATCCCACCACGGAAGAGAAGGAAATTAGCATCCCGACCTATCCCTCTATGAACTCTCTTTCCCTCCTGCTGTCTAGTCAGGGACTTCAGTCTGCTCTTTCCCTCTTCCTGAACTGGCCAGGTTTTTAAGCCTTGCTTTGTTTTTTGTTTTTTGTTTTTTTCTATCTTGTCTTGTGTGGAGATTAACCAGTAAACTATTTAGCTACATTTACAACATTCCGACTACGCAAACATTACTTCCTGCAGGACCAAGAGCACCTCTCAACTCCTGGAGAAGGAAATACAATCAATCCTAGTTCAGTGAACCTGGCTAAACCTCAAGGTCAAACGGTTCTCTTTTCTTACACTGCATAAAACACTCAAAATTATACGATACCACATCTTAGATTGCTTTTGTTTTTACATTTAAAAAAATGGGAAATGATTCCTTGATGATCCACCTGTCCTAGTTGGTATTTGAGCCCATGTGTTTTGTTTTGTTCTAAGATTTTACTTATTTATTTGACAGAGAGAGACACAGCGAGAGAGGGAACACAAGCAGAGGGAGTGGCAGAGGGAGAAGCAGGTTTCCCGCTGAGCAGGGAGCCCGATGTGGGGCTCAATCCCAGTACCCTGGGACCATGACCTGAGCTGAAGGCAGAGCTTAATGACTGAGCCACCCAGGCGCCCCCCATGTTTTTTTTTTTAATCAAAACTACATTCATACGGTCTCAATACAATTTGATATTCATCCCTTTCTAATAAAGTGCACAACTGCAAAAGCCCAGGGAAGTTACTGAGCTAAACAATTAAGCCAATAACAAGCGCCCCTGAGGCCCAAATGCTCCATGGCATATACCCAAGGGAGGGGTTGGCACCCGGTGGAGGATTTGACTCTTTTCTTTTTTTTCCCATGTGATTTAGCTTCCGACTATGTGATTTAGCTTCTGAACTACCTGTTATTACTGTTTATTTGCTCAAAAAACAAAACAGTGACATACTGACAATTAAAAACATACATAGTCCAGGGGCGCCTTGGTGGCTCAGTGCGTTAAGCATCTGGCATTGGCTCAGGCCCTGATCCCAGGGTCCTAGGATGTGCCCCACATTGGCCTGCAGGCTCCCTGCTCAGCGGGGAGTCTGCTTCCCCCCCGCCCCCGCTCCTGCTCTCTTTCTCTCTCAAACAGATAAATAAAATCTTTTAAATAAATAAATAAAACAAAAACATACATAGTCTTAAATTATGTCCTTGGCAATGTTACGAAACAGAAAATAGGTCATAACACCTAGCAGAGAGAAAATTGCTTGTTCTGGGAGATAAATTAATTTCTGAAATAGGCAAAGCTACTGGAAAAGCAATGTAGCGCAGTATAAAGAGCCACGGTTTGCGAGTAAGACAAAGCCGAGTTTAAACCCTGGAGAAGCTTCTTTCCTCACCGTCTGACCGTGTGCCTTGGAAGAGTCACTGAGGCTCTGTGAACCCGTTTCCTGATCTCTAAGCAAGCAAAATACCACCTCTTTCACATAGGGGTACAGTGAGGACAAATGAGATGGTAAGTATAACACAGTTCCTGGCGCTTCTAAATCAGTGCTTGGTAACACTAGACCCTACATATCCAGGATCAAGCACCTCTCTAATGAGCTCTAATAAATGAAGACCATGCATCAAGCTGTATTTATCCAGGTCCTAGGAACAGAAGAGGGGAATGGCGGGCAAGTATTATTAAGAATCTAATCATAAGGATGCCTGGGTGGCTCAGTTGGTTGGGCAACTGCCTTCAGCTCAGGTCATGATCCTGGAGTCCCGGGATCGAGTCCCACGGCGGGCTCCCTGCTCTGCGGGGAGTCTGCTTCTCCCTCTGACCCTCTTCCCTCTCGTGCTCTCTATCTCTCATTCTCTCTCTCTCAAATAATAAAAAATAAAATCTTTAAAAAAAAAAAAGAATCTAATCATAAGGATGCCTGGGTGGCTCATTCGGTTAAGCTTCTGCCTTCTGCTCAGGTCATGATCCCAGGGTCCTGGGATCAATCAAGCCCCATGTCAGGCTCCCTGCTCAGTGAGGAGTCTGCTTCTCCCTCTCCCACTCCCCCTGCTTGTGCGCTCATGCTCTCTTGCTCTCTGTCAAATAAATAGATAAATAAATAAATAATTTTTAAAAAGAATCTAATCATAAAACTAAAAGAAATGTACAAAATGAAGACAAGACATACAATGCTAGCCACAAATTTGATCATGGGTAATATTACTACAAGATGCTTTTATAATTAGACTCGCTGGAAAAAAAAATTTTTTAAGTCCCTTCTTCAATTATAATTCTGAATTGACCTTATATTAAGATGTTTTGACCAGCAAGATATACTTTACCACGGACAATTAAGAAGTCATTCCAAGAGATACCACTTTACTAGTAAGAAAAAAAATCCATAATTCACAATTTCTTCAAATGTACAGTTTTAAAAAAAAAAGAAAAAGATTTTATATGAATCACTATAAGCCAGTTATAAAATTGTGAATTCTAGAATTCTGGACAATGACTACTCCCACATGTTGTGTGTGTAGATTTTATATATATGTATGTAAGAATCATGGAAAACATGGTGTCACTAAAACGTCTTCCCCCAAACTGTGGCAATATTCCAAGCTCTACCTCTCACAGTTAAACGGAATTCACTTTCTGATATCTAAACATTCTCTCCTTTAACTTCCTTGTCCCTGCTTAATACTGGTGATGTAAACTTAAAATTTCTAGCCAAAATGATATTACTGGACTCCTACGTGCTTACAAAAATAGCTTCTATTTGAAAGTGGGCGGTGAAGTGTTAGGATCTAGACCACCATCTAAATGCATGAAATTTTCCATATTTATTTAATTATACCAGTATGCAATATTATTAGTAAGCCTTTTCTTTCTTTTCATTGGTCTTCCACTGTTTCTCCGTAAGGTTAATGTTAAACCTGCTTTGTATTTCTACTCACTGCCAATACTGTGCCATCTAACAGTATTTCTTTTAATGGGTCAAGACAGGGAAAAAAATGTGGAGTCCTTTAAATGTTCTTTTAATCATCAAAAGAAGGAAGGGAGAAAGAAAATAAAATCAGTCCTTTTGTTTATGAAGGTGATATCTTCAACTACTTTGGAAATTCACTGCAACATAGCCTCTGAGCATTTCCTTTGCAGGAGGCAATGGACAAAATCCTATCCAGCAAAAGGCACAGCCAGGGAGCCTTGATGGCAGGAGGCAGGGATAGCTAGAGCACCCCAGAGCAGACTGAGGCAGGTGTAAATGCAGAAACACAAAAATCATGGTCACTATGAATCAAGTAAATTCATGGCTGGTCGTCTACTCCCAGCTTGTACGTTCTGTTGTATAGCCCAAGTAAAAGTCCAATGGGCTGTAATGGTTTTAAAATACTCATCCCTTTTGCCAATCTTATCTTAAATCTAATTTCTCTCGCATTTCATGGTTATTTCTTGCAACCCTAGTCTTAAGAAAAAGCTATTAGGCACTTCTCAAGAACATATTAACCAGGTATTCATCCTCAGTCCAGATCCCTTTTTCCCATAGCACCAAAGCCAAAAAGCTGCTGAGTTTTTACTCTGCTGTTCAATTCTGCCTTGATTATAATTCCACCTCACTTCCATATGGCCAGTTAACTGCCTAACCATCCATATGAGTATCAATTATGGAATTATAAATCTAACAATTAACTGACTCGATGGGTTTGAGGAGAGTGTTGGCTTCTGTGTTTAACCTCCTGAGGTAGGGAAGTCTCCTGGTATTTGATTCAGGTTCCTCCCTGGAGGCTGGGCCACATCTAAACCATCCCAGGCCAACAACTCATAACACTGAAAGATCACAGGACCTCTGCCAAGTGTGGTTACCATTACCGGTCGCATCTCATAATACACACATATCATGTTTGTCTGCATGCTTATGGAAAGTCTTTTCGACGGAACACTTTTAGCAAAGCACTATCACTATTCTCAGAAAGAGTTTTATGACAAGGAAATGATTCTGGTCTTCATAAGGAGGGCTGGGATTAAATTCTACTTCTAACACACGCTATTTAAAAAAAGGGGGGGACCATTTAACTGCTGATGTTGGCAAAATGAAAAAAAAAGTGAATCTTATTTAAGAAGTGAGCAGGTTAAAGACTGATCAATTAGGGTAATGGCATTATGAGCTACTGAAACCTCACAGGAATTGTTCTTATGGAAACTCTGTATCTTTTCATGGAGTTGGCTGAATGTAAGAGACCCATACATCTAATTTAGGGGAAGGGAAACTACAGCATGGCTTCTAATTGCTAGACAATCATCAGCCTCTTCTTGACAAGCAACGTGAACTTATTGAAAAGCTTTCTCCGAGGTATTTACAGCACCTTCCTGTTTCAAAGCAGCAAAAATGCCATCAAATATTCATTGCACAACAGTGAAAAATGCATTCTCATTAAAGAATCCTTTACCTGGATCCAGTGTTTGATTCTGTGTCTAAAAAACCAAAAACCAAGGGGCACCTGGGTGGCTCAGAGGGTTGAACATCTGCCTTCAGCTCAGGCCATGATCCCAGGGTCCTGGGATCGAGCCCCACGTCCTGGCTCCGCACTCAGCAGGGAGTCTGCTTCTCCCTCTTCTTTGCCTTTTGCCTCTCCCCCCACCCCCACTCGTGCTCTGTCTCTCTCAAATAAAATCTTTTTAAAAAACAAATAAAAATAATTTAAAAAAAAGGAAAAACCAAAAGCCAAAACCAATAAGTGTAAACAAGATAAATGTTTTTAGAAGCATCATAATAAAGAAAATACGCAAATGGGTCTCTAACTAGTGCCTGTGTAACAGACCAATGCTTGAATTCTTCAAATACTTAAACTTTCCTGCAAACTATGGACGAAACACCGGAAGAAACTGTGTCAACACTTCCTACATAGGGAGACAGGCAGTTTGTTTTTACCCTAGCAGCTAATTCTATGGAATAGCATGAACTCCCGTAAGTTACTTAGTATATATTTATAGAGTGCTGACGTCATACTTCCACAGAAAGCAACTGCATCATTTTTTTTTTAAAGGTTCTTCTATCGGGCGCCTGGGTGGCTCAGTCGTTAAGCGTCTGCCTTCGGCTCAGGTCATGATCCCGGGGTCCTGGGATCGAGCCCCGCATTGGGCTCCCTGCTCGGCGGGAAGCCTGCTTCTCCCTCTCCCACTCTCCTGGCTTGTGTTTCCTCTCTCTTTGACAAATAAGTAAATAAAATCTTAAAAATAATAATAATAAATAAAGGTTCTATAAAGGGACCTACCTATGAGTAGCCAGTTCGAGCTGCAAAAAAATCTAAGGGAATGTGCAGATGCGGCTCTGCTCACTCACTTCCAAATTCCTCTGTGGGCAGCCTCAGGGCATCTCCACCAGCTTTCTAGAAGTTCTCAGCCTGCTGGCAGCCTCCTCCTCACACCCTCCACCCCGTCCTCTCCCTTCTCCAGTGGACCCTGGGGTGGCTGGTGTGGCCTCGGGCCTCTTCGAAGAGCGGTTTGCCTCACCCCTCCCAGCTGGAAGCGGGGCACTTAGCTTCTTTCTCTCAAGGCCCTCCTGCCTGCGGCACGGGGTTTGGCCGATTTATGAGCAGTTGGTCCGTGATCATTTTCTTGCACTTTATGGAAACCCAGCAAATATATTAGTGACCTATGCATGTAAAATCAGCATCACTGGCATGTCTGGTCTTGGCTTTGGCATCCTCAGTAGGAGACTTTGGTGACTCAGATGACCATTTGCTCTGTTCCACTCTCCTAGTCAGGGAGATTCTTCCCTGGGAACGAACAGCCTGAACCTAACGTAGGGAAGACCAGGCTTGAATGGGATCCACTACACACTGGTCATTTTGCTCAGCATCGGGAGATACAGAAATAAAAGACTGAACTTTTATCCTTTCATCCAAGGACTATTTCCCTCCCCTCAAAAGTTACCGTAGATCACTGATACGCAAATAGAAAAACAACAGCTAGACCAAGGGGTCAGGTAGCCAAGGAGGGCGCCTACAGGAGCCACCTATATGACTGTGCTTATCATCAAGACCCCATGATCGAGTCCCACATCGGGCTCCCTGCTCAGCAGGGAGTCTGCTTCTCCCTCTGACCCTCTTCCCTCTCATGCTCTCCATCTCTCGTTCTCTCTCTCTCAAATAGATAAATAAAATCTTTAAAAAAAAAAAAAAAAAGACCCCATGAAATCATTAACAAAGCCCTCGGAAAATGTTAAGATTACTAAAAGGAATACTTCATTTTCTTTTTATTTTCTTTACAATTCTTTTACAAATTAATATGCCCTTACTGTCTTAAAATATGTTTTTTTAATCACCATGAAAAAAAATTCCCATCATATAATATCACATCCCTACAAATTGGCCCATGGAGAAGAGACAGGTAAATTGCCAGTCTATTCTGAAAAGAAATTGGGTCAAAATTGAAAGAAAAAAAAAAAAGCCAGCTATGAGTAACCTTTTAGGTAAGTATAGGCTAGAGCCCTAAAGTGGATTTGTTTAAGCTTCTGTAGCTCTCTGCCATCACAGAATTATCACAATAATGTTCAAACATGTGGGATGAAGTCATGATAATTAGGTTGTCCCAAGGACCTGTAGGAATGGAGCTGCAATGCTAATCCCCATCTGGATCCTAGAGTTTTCCATGCAGAAGCCCTCCCAGGAAACTGCAGCTTTAACAGAAGCATCTCAGGAGATTCTGGTACAGGTGCTCTGATGCAGGGGTTCCTTCCATATTTGGGGCAGAACCAGGGAGAAAAAAAAATTCCAATTTACTACTGAAGTCAACAATGGGACCAAGTTTCCAAGTCCATAGTGGAACAATCCTCAAGCGTGTATGCAGGCATCTAAGAGCTGAGGGGAGAAGGCAGAGAATTCCAAAATTAAGGGGGCTACCATTTGAGCATCCCAAACCATGGCAGAGAAATGGCAATTCTATGGCACGGACAGACACCACTTGCTCCAAAATGGTTTTCAAAAGAGTCTGTGAAGTTTTGGTATGGTTTGGTTTGATTTTCCTCCTGTGGAAACCCATAGCACTTTATCTAATGGAAGAAGCTGAAGAAATTAATTGTGAGCAGTCATTTTTTGCAGAAACCCATATTCCACAGAGTAAAGAATAGCTGTCTGCCACTTAGAATATTACACACCGTTAACAGGTACAAGGGATTAACCTTTACAGCACAAAGCACTATAAGCAACTGGGAGTTGCTAGAGCAATGCAAGCAGAGTCTCTATAAACCAGCATCATTCAATCCAAATTTAAACCAACTTTGATCTTCTTGATTTGGCATGAAGACTTTTTTCCTATTTTTGTTTTTTTCCTGGAACAGTCTGACTTTACACAGCCTTACTATTTGAAACACCAAGACGCCCTAACCCAAACAGTATAATCCACCCCTACTGTTGCTGCTCCTTCCCAGAATTTCCTAGCACTGCAGTAAGTCCATATCAATATTTGCTTATTCTTCCGCCTTGTGGATTACAGCCGCCACCACCCCTCCCCTTGTCACATAGCTGCTGCCCAGATATCCTAGTCATGCGTGCTGTTTGCACACACACACACTCCACGCAACAGAACCCTGTTGCTCTAAGCAACACAGTTAGCCTGATATTAACTGCCATTCTCTTCCTAGAACCTCTGAATCTTACGGCACTTCCCAATACTCCTGTTACAGAGATCTGGATTTGACCTCTGAGGCTCACTGTGGCTACTGCTAGGGACACTACAAAACCGTCCTTAGCAGGACTCTCACACCTACTCAAAGGTTAAGTTTGAGTTTCTAGAAGACGTCCACCCTGGCCCCTCCGACCATGACTCTCTCTCACACTGCCTATTTTTTTTCTTTAGAATTTTGATCATGGGTTTCTATTTATATATATGTGTATCCTGTTAAATGTCTGCTTTTCCTACTTGCTTGGAAGCTCCATGAGGACAGGGATCTTACTCTGTTATTTATCACTGTATACCGACCTCTTAACACAGTACCTGGCACATGGTCAAAGAAATATTTTTTTTAAAGATTTCCTTTTTTTTTTTTAAGTAAACTCTACAGAACCCAAGTGGGGCTCGAACTTACAACCCCAAGATCAAGAGTTGCACGCTCTACTGACTGAGCTAGCCAGGTGCCCCAGAAGTATTTTTTAAGTGATGGAAACTACTCAAGATCCCAAACGTGCAAAGGTCTAATCCCTCCCAGCTGGTTACTACCATTGCCAAATGTATCTTCAGTCCGGTCAGAAATGGGAGAGTCACCTGTCCTCCTTCTTTGCTGGATGTGCATGCTGGGGAGTCGGACCTAGTTTTCTATTCTTTGCCAGCCATCATGCTGATGGGGTAGCAAAAACAATACTAATTCTATATGAAACTCTGCCTGCCTTCATTTGGCTTATCATCAAGCAGCACTGTGCAAACTACGTAAGGGTCAATATTATCATGAGTGTTTCTTTGGGTCTGCAGAGTCATTGGCACATGGAAGCTTCTGGTTGACTGCCTTTAATTAAGACTTCTGAAATGCTTGAAGTCAGTAAGGCTGGCAAATTTTTCTTGCAGTTGAGAATTATATCTAGGTTACATGTCTTAAGGAATGTCAGAGTAAGATATGCCGAACAAAACCAGACACTCTTGGTGAGACAGAAGGGCGGGACTTCCCTCACCAGACAGAAGCACTGAAAGGTCTGCCAATTACATAATGCCATGCTCCTGTGAATCTGTCTCAGTGGTCCACAGCCACGGCTGTCATCTGGGTGAGTCATTCACTCATTCACCTGGCCAACAATATTTACCAAGCCTCTATTGTGTCGAGTCCCATTCTCAGCACACGGGGTCTAGCAAAAGACCAAACAGACAAAACCTCTCGTGCAGCTTCTAGTAGGGGGGAGACAGACATCAGGTCAATCAATGTATGGGATGTAAAATAGCAAAAACTCTAGCAACAGGTTAGAGCTGCCATGGGGAGTGGTGGTGGGGGGAGTGCTTACTGAAATGACTCAAGTTGAGGCTTGAAAGAGAGGAAGGTACGCGCCAGGCTGCTGCAGGTGGGGGAGCAGTCCAGGACGGACATACCTGAAAGGTAAAGTCCTAAAAACAGAAAGGAAGCTGATGCGTTCAAGGAACACTAAGGAGGACTGAAGAAGGAGCAGAGTCGAGGAAGAGTAGAAGGAGACATGTCAGGGAACAGAGGGAGGCAGGGACGGAGAAGGCAGAGGGCCAGTAGATCCTCTACAATTTTAGCCTCTACTCCAAGAGGAAGCCCCCAGATGGCTCTCGGCAGAGCATTAATAAAGCTGCCTTTTGCTTGAATAGCATAACTGGCTGCTTTGGGAAGAATTAACTGGAGGGAGACAGGGAAGAGAACCTCCTTTAACACCTGCCACACTGGAAATACTATAGCTTGTGTTCCACGCTATGACCGAAAGGCATGTTGGAGCACACTGATTAATCTGCCCAAGGACCGGGTCCAGCACCTTTCCATCAACAGAGGCCAGAATCACTGCTTATTCATGTTTCTCTTTTGAAGAGGAATGATATATTGCAAAAATGGGCATCAAGATGAGACAGACCTGCTCCACTTGGAGGATGGAAACATGGGCCAAGTACATTTGCTCCTTTAAAAAAAAAGATGAATTTTAGCCATTCTGACTGGAGTGAGGAGACCTGTACCTCTGAAACAAATAATACATTATATGTTAAAAAAAGAAGAAGAAGATAAGATAGCAGGAGGGGAAGAATGAAGGGGGGGAAATCGGAGGGGGAGATGAACCATGAGAGACTATGGCCTCTGAGAAACAAACTGAGGGTTCTAGAGGGGAGGGGGGTGGGGGGATGGATTAGCCCGGTGATGGGTATTAAGGAGGGCATGTATTGCATGGAGCACCGGGTGTTATATGAAAACAATGAATCATGGAACACTACATCAAAAACTAATGATGTAATGTATGGTGATTAACATAACATAATAATAAAAAAATTTTTTTAAAAAGATGAATTTACTACTTACTGGGCATGGGGCCTGGCAGAACAGGCAGGTGCTGAATAAAGGAGAGCTGGTACCATTATCATTTTAGTGACAATGATCAGAGACCCCAAGGCTTCGTCAAAAATCCACGTGCTGCAAGGTTCTATGAAGACATAATAGTATCTTTCTCACTAATCTCACGGCCAAACCCTCTTTGGAGTACAACACTAGGGGCTTTTTCCCAAGGTGGTCCAAGTCTAAATACTCCTATTTCATCAGGACTTTACTTCATGAGATTTAGCAATGATGCCAGTAGCTGTCCCAAACAGATCAAAGATGAGTTTCAGCTATGGACTTCCAACTCCCCCTCACTCTTGGTGACAAAGATAAAATGCTGTTCAACCTTAACTATGCCAGAGGCTATAATTGCTCTATTCAGGAAATTTTTAAAAATAAATTCTTATTTTTTAGCAAAATGTCTCTTCTCTTTACAAAAATAGTTATTCACAAAAATATTAGTTTTTAACCTAGAAAACCAAAGGTTTCATTTCATAGACATGTTTTATAGTGTTTTTTTTAATTAATTCTTTCCCATCATTTTCCGTTTCCATCATTTTCCATCATTTGCCAGACAACCTGGTTGCCAACCCAACATCCATTTCCCCCTTAACCCTTGCTAGCAAAGCCCCGATTCTGTTGTGGCATCCATCCCTCTGTCACACACTTCAAGGGATGGTGGGTGACCATGCCCTCAGTCCATGTGTGAATACTGAATGGGACCATCACTGCATCCAAGGTCTGAACGGTTCCCCTTCCAGTGGGCTGACCTTTTAGGCAAGTCTGACTCTCAGACTCAAAAAAGGACTGCATACTGCCACCGGTGGTGGCTACGTGGTGGAGGGACCTTAGAGAAGTCTGCCTTGCTCCCAAAAAGGAAACGCCAGAAGAAAGAGACTTTTCTGTGTCTGGTTTTGCTGCATCCGGATAAGGAGCTCGAAGCCCTCGCCAGAGTTGCTCTGAGCCTAAAGCAGAACAATCTCACAGAAGCCAGAGCCCTGCGCTGTGACATCTGGAGCCTTCCCTACCTCTGGACTGCTTGTTACATGAAAAAATTAATTTCCTCCTTGCTGAAGCCGATCAGAATCGGGTGTTTCTGCTACCAACAGCCTGGTAAAACATTGCTTTAATACATTATTACTAATTTTCTTTTGACCCAGTATTACTGCTGAAAATTTATTTTGATAAATGACATCACATTTGTACAAAAATAAAGAGATGCTTTTCCCCTTATTCCTGTTTATCTTAAATGTAATGTATATTCCCTTCTGAAAATTATTTCCAGCTCTCATAAATGACTTGAAATAGAGTCTCAGTTTTTTCTAAGGTGTGTCTTTATTTTTATGAAACTTCCACGTGTCCTGGTTTGGTTATTTACAAAAGCTAATGAAAACTTTGTGCCCACATATGTTCATGGTATTTTGATAACTGGAGGGTTGGAAAGATTTCCGACAGCCTCTGAGTTGTGCTTTTATTCTGTAGGTATTCAGTGCCTCAGGGGCTTATAGGATTTCTGTGGAAAATCAGTTTCTTTTGAGCTTTTTCCTGAGTCCTTCCCAAAGGCATCAGGCTTTTCACACTTTGCCCTGAGTGTCTGAAGACTCTCCTGGGGCGTACGTGTGCATGCATACACACTAGCATAAATGTGTGTACATGTAACGTTATCAGAAGTTCTGTGCTTGGAGACAGCAGCTTAAGTATAAAGAGGTGTTGGCATCCAAAACTTTTGCCTCACTACTGCACCAGATGACAGCCTTCATGCAAAATGGATTCACAAAAGTTGAGTGTAGTTATGGTATGCCAATAAACAGTGCTTCCTCCCTTTCGGCACACAAAGAGAAGATGTTTATTTGCTCGCTTTCTTAGACACACATGACCTAAGAAGGCATTCCTCACATACCTCCATGTTGACCTTTTTTCTATGTACAAAAGCAAATCGCTACTGGAGTCAGTTTTCTCAATGCCAGATGAATTTCCTTCAAAATGTACTTAATAGAGTACTATTAATTTCAGATTTCAAGGCGACTTACACACTCAAACTACAGAAACTACTTTCAAGTCGCCAAAGAAGCTGCACAAAGTGAAACAGAAAATTTTGGCAACAGCACTGCTTCCCCAATAGTTTGAGAATATTTGCCATTTATAGTTGATATCTGACTGTTCACAGCCCTTGCTCAGTCAGAGAACCCTTCACAGCAAAGCAGGTGCTTATAAGTGGCACTGGGATGCTCAGGTGACTTATGGGGCTCACCAGACTACATCAGTCACTTCAAGAAATAGACACCAAAAGTTGACCTGTTTCCATTTCTCTGTCAGTGATACTTCTCACAACAGCAGAAAAAATATATTAAAGGTTAGAAACCTTTAATATATATATATACTGCAGAATGGAAATGGCCTCAAATACCAGGAAAGGCCTAAAGTCGGACACATTTCAACTTTTCAATAATTACTACAGTCCTTGATGGGGACCAGCATGGCAACCAACAGCAGGAGATAAAATCACCATGAGAATGAACTCTTCAATTTTCCGTCTTCACCGACCTACCCATTACCTTCTTAGGTCCTTTCAGAATTCCCTTCCCTCTTGATTTACCCCTCCTCACTTTTTTCCTATCACTGTCCTCTGCAAAGTTGAACCATGCAAGAAACACTTAAAATTGACAAGTCAATTACTTTAATTTCTACAAGAATGTGAATGTTCTGTTTATGCCATATACGAATCAGTCAATGACTGGAAAGACTAAGGTCACTGAATACTATACTGCCTTACAGGCCCGAGTTTTATTCTGAAAATGAAGCACTGGAAACACTGAAATATGTTTTTTGGGTTTTTTTTTTTTTAAGCCTCTTGGACTTTTGAGTGACAGAGGACAGTGATCTGGCCAAAGGCCCAGAAGTGGAAGAACAATTCCTAAAAAATAAAGATGGAAAATTCTTGATCCATGTAATCTCTATAAAAGGTATGGAAATAATTTATTTTGTTTCTGTAACTTTTCAAAAGTCAGGAGATTTGAAACAAAAGAGAGAAGAAGTAGATTTTAGGTGGAATTAATTTTTATTATTTCCCTACTATAATAGTGAAACATCCCTTATCGTCTATAAAGCACATTCTAATACCATTAGTTTAAATATCTGGCTATCTAAATGGCAACCTCATATATAAAACATGGTGCCTTCATTTGGATTAGAAACTCATTAAATTCAATGCACGTTAACTTAATTTAGCTCTAAATATACTCTAAAAGTCAAAACCACAAAATTTATGGTTTGCCTTCTAATGGAAAATGCTTTGCTATCCAATTTTTTTAAGTAAGTTGTCAGAAAATCTATCTAACAGTTGATATATAAGTAGACTATATCAGATATTCCAGATCTGTCTTCAGTATAAGCTAAGCTAAGCAAATAACAAAGGAATATAAACACACTTGATTTATGTACTTATTGATCTAATAGGGAAAAAAGTATATAAAAGTGCAGTTAAATTTATAATTTATTATGAGCTATTCACATTTATAATATTGTTTGAAACCCTCTTTCAATGGAAAAAATATTTCAAGACTAGTTGAGCTATAAATTATCATTTTGAAATGATTTACATAAAATTAAAGTTCATAAATTCATACCTTAAGGCTAGTGAGGTATGAAAAAAAACTATGGTAAAATCCTTAGGAAGTGAGGAAATATTTATAATTTTCCCTAGTGAAGCTGCTCTGTAAACTCAAATATGCTGAGCTTGTTTTAGACAAGGTATAGCTATAGTTATTTCTAGACACCAGGAACACGTTAATACTCTTTAAGGACTTAACTAGCCTTATTATTCCTCTTGCTTTCTCTTTATGACGAGAAGTCTATGAATCCGTTAGTATCCCTTCAGAACTACATGAGACATTTCCTCCATCCTCCCTAATGGGCTGCTAACACCTCAGATTCATCTATTTGGTGATGTGCTACTGGTTTTGAGTGCCCGTATTAATTTCACTGTTACCAGCTTCTGCTTCTACAGCCACTTACAACACATCTCAATCACTAACAATGCTCCAAACTCAAAAATCCCCTTTCTCCCAGCACTCAGCATGGACCACAACGTTCTACTCTTGTCTAGACTGAACTACTTGTTTTCCTGCATTCGAGCTTACTTTTACTTCCTTCCCCCGTTCCAAATCATTAACTTCCCTCCTATAAGGACTTTTATAAAGCTCTCAGGCATTCCCTTATTATACGTATATCTTTATTAGCAGCTTCTTGGTGCAAGGCCTAAATATGGACCATTTATGACTCACCCTAGGATTAGCGGAAATGTCTCCTCTTAATCAGTGCCAGCTGGTCTCCACCAGTCAAGAAAACCCATTTTAGACTTCAAATAAGTGAGAAAATCTTCTACTAAATTAAGTCACTGATGTATGAGGTATGTTTGTTGCAGCAGCTCATACTGCTCTATTACGATGCTCTGAAAAAGTTAATGGTTACGTAGTGCTTACTACATGCCAAATTTAAGTACTCTCTACACTTCTGAACTGACGATTTCACCCTCACAGCAAAGGTAGCACAGATGAGGAAGTACTAGTACTACCCCCCATTTACAGCTGAAATATACCTAGGACACAGCGAAACCTTGTAGCCTGTCCGAGATGACTCGGCTTTTAAGTAAGTGGCAGGCCCAGGCGCAAACTCTGGCTCTGTGGATCCGCAGGCCATGCTCTTAACACCGTGTGGTACTTCTTCTGCTAGCTTTTATCATTCAAAGGAATAGTAACATGACCAGCGAGGGTACAGCTGAGGTGGAAAATGAAGGTGGGGAAGGTGCAGGGTCTCACGTTAAGATGGGAAAGTAGAAGCATACGGATTATCATTGGCACAGTATTCTATATGAAGACTTGAACTTGTAATGCCATAAAGTCTCTTCGTTTCTAGATTCCATTAGAGACTTTGGTTCCACAAAATGACAAGAATTTGTTTTCATTTGAAAGCTATATGGTTTAATACATTTAATTCCTTAGAAGTAAAAGACTAAGATTCCCCTTAGGAATCTATGTGACTAGTCTTTGCTACACTTTGGATTTGCAGACAGAAAGCAGACTGAAGAACTTTTTATTTGTAAGGGAAGGACCACCTTATATAAAGATTTCTCTGCCCACCGGCACACAATCAGGACTCTATATAAAACAGCACCCTTCGGAGGAGTGGAGTACAGTATGGGGCCTGGCAGGCTGCAGGCTTGAAATGGTCAGGACACAAGAGCTCTTGAACATACATCAAAAAAGACTGCTGTTCCCAGGCGCAATTCCTACCAACTTCTCTTGGTGGTTTAGGGCTTTATTTTATTTTTTGATAATGGAAAATGCACCAATTTTCAACGCAAACATGACAACAGGCACAAATACCATCACTGAAATCATTTGTACCCAGCTATCAGACATAGACATTGATCCAAAAAAAAAAAAAATCAAGATTTTAAGGGGTGTCTGGTTGGCTCAGTTGGTGCAGCATGTGACTTGATTTCGGGGTTGTGAGTTTGAGCCCCATGTTGGGTGTAGAGATTACTTTAAAAAATAAAACAAAATAATAAAAGATTTTAAGATGCCTTTCCTTTGCTTACGCACATAAAACTTAATTTTGTAACCCTTGTATTTCACAAAAAGAATCCAGACTCAAGAATATGCTTTGTTCTGATCTCATTAACTAAGAAATAGCTGTTTTTTTTGTTTTTTTTTTTCACAATTGTTAATTATTCCTTCCTTCCACAGACGTAAGTCAGACACATATCAACAACAGCTGTGCAGGGATAACAACAACTAACTTTTATTGAGTATTTACTACTTCTGGGCCCTATACAAAATATTTATACGTATTCTCTCATTGATTCTTTACAACAATCGCTGTGATTTATCCCCCATTTTATAGATGAGGCACTTGAGACCTGGAAAGATCAAGTGGCCTCTATCAGGGGAGTCTGGATTCGAATCCTGGCCAGGATGCTGGAGCCCAGACCTGTAGCCACCATGCTTCATTCATCCTCAAAGACAGCTTGTGAGTTGTCTCATGAAAACAGGTAACAATAATATTGAGGGAACCTGTTTGGGTCCCCCTGCCCCAAACCAAGGCCCGAGATTATGTAGTTACTCTTTCTCTATAAAATGCCATCTGAAAGCGCTTAAGCTCCCCTCCCACATTCAACTAGCAGGCCCACCTCAGTGTCTCTCATTTCCAGAGATTCCTGAGGGCTCGTTGCTCTGCGACCCCCCCCCACTCCAATTTCCTGCCGCCACTGATTTCTGGGTCTCTGGGCCACCCCCTGCCCTCCGCCTGCTGTGCTCTATCCCCACCAGGATCTGGTGGGCTCATCTCACCAGGTAACAGAGCTCAGTACAAGACCCCTGGCTTGTGGTCAGGAGCGCCGCCAACCCGGTTCCCCCCGTATGAAGGCCTCCAGCAAGAGGGTGCTCTGTCAAATCAATACGTGCCTGCCCCGACTGAGCAGGGTGCGCCGCAAGCCTGCAGTGGGCCTACATCCTCACTCGAGACCCACATCCCGCTGTAATCATGCCAAGTGATTAATCACGGGCACCCTGTGAGCAGGGGCGGTCCCCGGGCACCACCGCATCTCGTCCCAAAGGGCATCTCAGAAGGGGAGTTTGACAAGGCTCAGATAAATGATCTTGATACTACGGAATAAATATGGTTAGTGACTTCCTTAGGAGGCACCACATTAGGTGACTTATGCCAAGGACCTAGCTGAAGGAAGAACTGCAGCATTTCCTTAACTGAAGGCATTCACGATAGCTTGCAGAATCAAAGAATCAGTGTCTGTCGTGCGTGCTCTCTCTCTCTCTCTCTCTCTCTCTCTCTCTCTCTCACACACACACACACACACACACACACACACACACACACACACACACACACGGAGAACACCAAGCCCTCCCTCCAGGGCTGTGTAAGAGCTAGTGGCCATTTACTAAGCAGGAAGGGCAGGGTCAAGCCACTTGGCTTCCTGCTGAAGGCTGCCCTAGGCATTCCCACTAACTGATAATGAGAATACACTCACAGCTCACTCGAGGGAGCGAGGGAGCGAGGGAGCGGTTGCCCAAGGAAGAAAAAGGGCACCAGCAGGGCTCAAGCCGCGTTTCTTGACTGCAGCATGTTTAAATAATTTTTACACAGTACCTGCTTTCAAAACAGATTTGAAGTGAAGATCTGGTTTCGATGAAATACCCCAACCACGAGCTGCATAAACCATGGCCTCACCCTGAATATCACTTTGTGATTCTTAGTAAATCTATGCTCTACTTGATATCCAAGAAAAAAGGGACAACAATATCCCTGTTCCCCTCATTCCCTTCACTTCTGGACTGTCACCGTAACCAGGTCCCTGTCGCATGCGCCCAGAGCACTGGACTTGAACCTGTTTAGATAATACACATACACTACTACGTCTATGGAAATGTCTTCGAATTCTCTTGATTATGTAAGTTACTTCAAAATTACCTTCCGCCGGAGCACCTGGGTGGCTCAGTTGGTTAAGCGACTGCCTTCGGCTCAGGTCATGATCCTGGAGTCCCGGGATCGAATCCCACATCGGGCTCCCTGCTCAGCAGGGAGTCTGCTTCTCCCTCTGACTCTCCTCCCTCTCATGCTGTCTCTCATTCTCTCTCTCTCAAATAAATAAATAAAATCTTTAAAAAAAAATTTAAAAAACAAAAACAAAATTACCTTCCGCCACATCGACACAAACAGAAAGAATACGCCACATAAAATAAAATAAATCAAAACCTTAATGGGGTCCGTGAAACCACTATCAAATAAAAGTATCAGTATTACTTTGTACTGTATGAAATCAAAAACAAAAGTGCACACTAACTTTATTTAAGAAAAAAAAACACTGCAATAAGGCTTGAAGAGAAAGGTGAATCTGTAATAGAGAACCATCAATCTGGCACAAGTGTAGACTACCTGTAGAAGTCCAGAATTACCCCTCTCCTAAAATGCAGACAGAATCAGCAAGCAAATAATTTTGGCTTAGAGATTCAATTCCAATTATCTAACAAAAGAATTTACTCCATCCGAGAAGCGATGGCCAGCCCAATAGCTGAAAGGATCTTAAATAGAAAGCAAATTTTTCTTATTTAAATACTTCCCCTTCTCTTCTGCTAAACAATCTCTTTCAGCTTGACAGACAAATGTTTCTGCATTTTTCTAAACCCTAACTCAGTGCTTCAACAGCTGATAGAGAAATTCATTCACCCAGAAGAGTTTGCTGTCACAGAAAATGTTCTCCAATAGTAGAAAGATTACATAATGCCAATCTGCACAAGAATGAAGGAATTAGGCCTCCGAAGACAAAATCGGTGTAAAGACCTCATTTTCTTGCCAGGTGACTGAACAAAAGAAAGACCTGAGCAAGCCTTCAGGGAGCTATTTATTTCAACAAATATTTATTGTCTATTCTGGGCCTAGTGTTGTGCTAAGAGCTGAGAATACACAGATGAAAAGGAATAACAAAGAAATGATTTATTCTTATTGAAGCTCTAAGCCAACTCTGAAATCAAATTTCATACATCCCTACCAAAAATCACCAAATATGGAAAATCTGAAGTCAATACGAATAATGAAAGAACAGCGTCCCATAAGTGGGTTAGTTCCCTAGCTGGAAAACAAAATACTGTTATTAAAGCTCTAATATAAGGTAACACTTAATAAATGAGTATCTAGGCTTCCTTGAGTCAAAACAGATTAATCCCTCATCAGTTTTAGATTATAACCTAAGAAAAGTTAATATGCTTAGCAAGTACTAAAAGCACACATGAACAAATAAATTTGCTTGTAGAACAAGTAGAACAAGACACTTTTGTTTTAGAAAACCATCTAACAAAGGTTCAAATATTTGAGAACATAAACTAGTAGTAACCAAAATCTAGTATATCAACTTAAGTTGCAATTGAGAGCAGTAAAAAGGGAGTAATGTCAACGATTCATTTGTTTTCCTGGACTGAACACTACGGTATCATTTATAGGGAAAAATCTAATGTAGATCAATGAAAAACAGGCCCACATATCTATGCCAGGGGAATTCAGAGAAACACATCAGTCCGCTGGTAAATCTCATGATCCAACACTTCAGACACAGAAACCAACGGAGCTTTGAAGGTGTCTACACATGTATCATTAGAAAAGATTATGTAGCAGATGCTATGTCGCATTTGACTCTGGAAAGACCACGTGGCCCAGAGATAAGGGATGGTTTTTGTGTCAATCAAGTGAGAGTGGTTGCCACTAAAATAACCATAACTGCAATAAAGAAAGCTTGTTTGATGATACACGTAAAAGACAAAGAGTAAGCGAAAATGAATACATAATTACAATGTGTCACCTCGCTGACATGGAGTACACCAACAAGCATAATAATTTGCTAAGATTACAGACGGATAATTAGCCTTCCAATGTGGGACTGATAATACATAGTTCCATTAGCATTCACTTAAGGTTATTTTAGAAAATAACTATGAATGCTTGCTCAGAAAGAGTCATAAACAGGAAACCAGCAGATTCTTACTATTCATCTTTTAATTTGGTAGAATTTACTAAAATAACCTTCTCTTAAAAGACACATCCTAAAACCCTACGAAGAAAAAAAAAATGTTTAAGAGCATGTAATCCCCAGGGAGATTCAAAATATTTAATAACCAAACAGTACACACCTACCAATCAGAACAGATACACCTACCAATCAAGACAGGCACACCTTCCAATCAGAACAGACACGCCAACCAATCGGAACAGATACACCAACCAATCAGAATAAACACAGGGCTAAAAAAACCGAATAATGCCATAGTAATGTTGGGACTAGCTGAGTCGCAGACAAGCATGTAACTCTGTCAGAATACGGTAAAGAAATTAAACAAAGGCATTTACGTCTTGACAGTTATTTCTATAAAATAAGGGACTAAGGCTCCTGAGTTAGGGTAAGAAACAGAAATATCCCCAAACAGTGGATTCCTAGAATGCATTCAGTAAGCAGAAGTGCTATCAATAGTTCATGAGCTAGCATCAGTCAAATTATAAAAAGAAATATTATTTTGAATTGTCATATCCCTTTGAACTTTTTTTTCCAAGAAGCCATGAACTGAGTTGAAAGGCCTAAGTTTTCCTCTGGCCCCGACTTCTATTAACCGGGAAGTGAGATGAGAGGAGAAAGAAACACTGACTGAGAGGCACTCATGTGCTTGCCTTCACCATCTCCACTCGCCACAACAACCTATAGAAGGTATTAATATCCTTAGTTTAAAAATAAAGCAGCTGTGGCTGTGAGGTCTTAAGAACTTTGCCAGTGCCGTAAGACTAGTAAGTAGTAGGACGAATTTGCAGGACTCTACCCCACAAGGTCACATAACCTCTCCGGGCTGCTCACGATGGGGACTGTGTATGTTTATTCCATCACAATTTTCTATGTTTCCAATGAAATCACACAAGTGGAAGGACATCACAAAGTAGAATGGTTGAAGACAAGGATTTGTCAATACAGGAAAACCTGGTATCATTTTTCAGTGATTTTCTATTTTTTCTTTGCATTCTTTTTACTTGAGCAGTCAACTATTCCATACAACATTATTCAATAGGTGATGAGAATTAATCAAAGGAAAAGATGTTTCCTCCCCAAAAGACTGTCTAATAGAGAAACAAGTTTATCACTTACTCCTTGCTCTAAACCACCCCACAGAAAGGATCTATGGAAAGAGATTATACCAGCTGTGAAAGGCCAGAAAGGACCCAAGTAGGTCAGGATTATGAAACGAATATTTAAAATATTTATGGACTCCAAGAGAAGAACCCAAAAGAAGAACACAAGAAAGACATGCCAAAAAATAATCAAGAACCCTGATTTAGTTGCTGGTTTTACCGGAAGACAGATGCATCTTCCCCCACATTAGGACCCAACTGAATACCAAACCAGACCTTGGGTACTGAGGCACACAATCGCAGTGATGTCCCTGATCTCCTTGCAGACTTTCAACACTGACCTCCTTCTCCAGGATAAGCTAGAATACCATACATTCTCTGTGACATTCCCTAATCATGCCAGCACACAACCCTGCCTTTAGATAAATTCCTGTATCTAACAGGATCATATCTTTTCCAGTGGGAATTAAAACTCCCAATTTATAAAATCTGACAAGAGAAAATACATGAAATCAGGACTGAATGGGGGGGAAAAAAGCAAATATCCAACTGTCACTGGACAGCCTTAAACACTTACAAATGGTTTTCTATCATTTTCATATTATCTTTCATCCCCACCTAAATAATTGAGGGCCAAGAGAAAGTCTCATATTGCCTTTCAATCAACCAAAAAACTAGATACATAGGAGGTCTTCAATAAATACTCGGTGGTTATTTCATGTAAAACATCAGAAAAGTTTTATACCACAGAAAGTTTTTTAAATGCTAGATTTTAGGAGTCAAAGGAAAAATGAGATTTAGGGGAGGATATTCAAAAGCAAAAGGGTTTTAACAATTTAGAGGAAATTCAGCGACCAGGTTCATAGATTTGTTTTAACCTTCATGATTAGAAAACCAAACTTTTGTCCCTCGTATAGGAAAATCGATAAAATGTGAAAAAAGTATGTAAAACCAAGAACAGAAATCCCTGAAGGAATGAACAGAAAAGTGCCTTCAATAGGCACCTAGCTGGCTCAGTCGGTAGAGCATGTGATTCTTGATTTCAGGGTTGTGAGCTCAAGCCCCACATTGGGCACAGAGATTACTTAATTAAAAAAAAAAAGAAAATTGGGGGGGTGCCTGGGTGGCTCAGATGATTAAGCATCTGCCTTCGGCTCAGGTCATGATCCCGGGGTCCTGGGATGGAGCCCTGCATCGGGCTCCCTGCTCAGCAGGAAGCCTGCTTCTCCTTCTGCCTCTGCTGTTCCCCCTGCTTGTGCTTTCTCTTTCTCTCTGTCAAATAAATAAAATTTTTAAAAATAAAAAAATAAAATAAAAATTTTTCAAGTGACTTCAAGAGGGAAAATTAGATGAGGTACCAAAACTTTCTCACCAGAATTCTTCTCTTGAGTCGTCTTCCAGTTTTCCCCTTAAAATAGTGTTACAAACCCTCGAAGGAGTGATTTTTGCTTCCTTCCAGGGCACTCTCCTCTCTTGCACCTGTTAACTCTGGCCCCCAAGGACCGGCCCCGGTTACCTTCGGAGATGTGGACCTAGAAAGAAGGCTCTCTTTACGGGGGACCTGTATCGTAGACCTTGAGACTGGGGATGACAGGATGGAGCTTGTCAGTGAATCTACCGTAAATGGCACGCGCACTATTTCACCAAAGTGGAGAGCGGCAGCAATCCACTCACTGACTGTGCAAAGACAAGAGCAGCGTGTGTTAGATGCTGCTCGGAAGGAAGATTTATTACAGATCCTACCTTCAGGGATCTGATAGTCTGGCGTGGAGGAACAGAAGTGTATTGATAACCGTAATTACAAGATGGAGCCGACTGTGTCTGAAGCCCCTGACGTCTGCAGGTGTCCACGCCTCTCTGCCTGCGGGCTGGCACCGAGCCAGGGACAGCCACCGGACAGGCCAACAGTGGCAAGACAACCCCCACCTAATAAGCATCCCAAGTGGGTATATGAATACCCTAGGCCCCTAACCCTTCAGGAGGGACCATTTTATAGCTTCACCGTTCTCCAAAATGAGGTCTGCAAACCCCACGCCAGCAGAGTCGCCAGGACCCAGGCGCTTGTAAGAAAGGCACACTCCCGGTCTTCTGCACATTGGAGTCTGCCTCTGCATTTTAACAAAGTCCGCAGGTGAGTCTCATGCATATTAATGTGTGAGAAGCCCTGCCCAACATCATCAACCACAGCTTCTCCCCAGGCTTGAGCCCCAGCTGCCCACCGTGGGGGCTGGCTTAATAATGCACATTCACTGGCTGCCTTCCCTGAGCCATCGCCCGCCTCCGCTCTCCCATCAATGCTTCCCGCACATACCCAATAAACACAGACATACGACAAAGATAAGACGTCCTGGGCGTTCACAGAGACTCCAACTAATACAGAGAGAAGAAGGAAGAGGTAGCTTTGCACAGGCAGTGATGGTGGGAGGAAAAGTCAGCTGGCGGGTAGATGAGGGGGGCGGGAAGGACAGCAATGAAGACGTAAAGACAGAAAAGGGAAGGAAAAGCATTCACGCCCAAGAGCGGAGGTTAGCAGGAGTGTCAGATGCTCGCAGGTGAGCAGTAAGAAATAAGGCTAGACAGGAAGGGTGGGGTCAGATGAATCTGACCGACAGTTGAAGGTATATGGCCTTTATTTTGCAACTAATGGGAAGAAATTCATGGCTTGAACAGAAGATAATCATAATCAATATATCTTAAGAAAAGTGACCTGAGAGCAATGTGAAACGCCTAGAGAGCCATGGGGAGTTCGCGTCCCCACTGGGCCCCGTCTTCTGTCACTCCCGTAAGAGCAGCACACTGGGGCAGTGGGGGTTTGTGGTCCAGTTTGGAGGAAGAGGCCTAAGACCACCTGAAGGGTAAATAACTGAATGTTCTATGCATAATCATGCCTGACTCACGGCAGTGATCAAAACATATTATGGAAGAAGAAAAGTAGTAATACTACCACTGTGAATTAATTTGGTTAGTGATTTGGTACTTTCAAGGAACTTACGTGAACATCATCATTCTATGCTCCTCTCATAACCCAGTGCAGCCTCTGGTGACAGGCCCAGAGCCCTACACATGAACCCGGTTGAGACCTTCAGAAGTTGATGATGATGGCGTCTGCCTCAGGAGTCCCCAGGACCACTCACTCCCAGGCTCAATGGTTCACCTGGGAGACTCCCAGGACTCAGCATACAGTTGTACTCAGGCTCTGATTTATTACAACAAAGCAAAATCAGCAATGGGAAAAGGCTCACGGGCGAGCCTGGAAGAAACCAAGCACAGGCTTCCGAGTGTCCTTCCCCAGGGGAGTCCCACAGGATGCACTTAATTCCCCCCAGCAACAAGCTGTGACAACACACGTGAAATGCTGTCTTCCAGGGAAGCTCACCTGAGTCTAGGAGTCCAGGGTTTTTATCGGGGGTTAGTCAAGTAGGCACCGTCTGCCTAGCACCTGCCAAAATTCCAGACTCCCAAAAGGAAAACAGGTGCTCAACATAAACCACATTGTTTGTACAGTTTAGGCCACCATGAGCCACTCTAAGATCAGTCCTGAGAGTGCTGGGAACTCTCCAGAAATCCAAGTTCCCAGACACCAACCACCCAATCCTGCAAGCAAGGCCTTTCCAAGAAGAGAAGTCAGACCTGCAGTTAATATTGCACAGGGTCTACTTTCCTGCACAGGGTCACAACATACTCTGGAGCTTGAGTTCTAATCACAATAATGCCTCAAAGCCCTGCCTACTTAACCAGAGGCAAACTGCCACAAATAGGTATTCTAGGGAGGTTGGGTATGTTACAGACAAGGATGTAGGTACATAGTTGGAAAAATTTGTTCTAACCTGTCTGCTAATTTCAGGAAGTAGTAAGACATAAAACAAAAATCCATTATATATGTATAATAAGAAATGTAATTACACATTTCCATCTGGCTGCAATTAGGTCAATAAAAAAAGAAATATATAGTGCCTGTCCCACAAGATCCCAATTCATTAGGACTATCTTCTTAACACTGAGATATGGAACCAACCAAAAAAAAAAAAAGTTGTCTTTTTCCCCCCACTTCCTCCTCCTCCCCTTCCCTGCAAAAAAGTTGTTTTTTTCAGATATTTATTTATTTGAGAGAGAGAAAGTGCACGAGCAGGGGAGGGGCAGAAAGAGGGGGGAAGAGAGAGAATCTCAAGCAGACTCTGTGCTGAGCGTGGAGCCCCATGCAGAGCCCGATCTCATGACCCTGAGATTATGACCTGAGCCAAAATCAAGAGTCAGATTTTGACTGAGCCACCCAGGTGCCCCAAAGAGTTAGCTTTTAAACACAAAAAAAAAAGTCAGCAGGAAAAAAAAAAAAAAAAAAACACCACACAATAAGGAATAAACCTACTATTGCTTTTCCCCCTGTCCTCAGGATGTATCTAATTAGTACTACCAAAAAAATAAATCATCTAAAACCCCAAGACTAAAACATTTCTACAGCATCTTTTAAACAGAGATAGTGCTTCTCCTTTTCCTTATCTGAAGGCCTCCTGAACCTGCCTTTGTAAACTTACTGCAAGGTTATGAAGGAAGTTGAGATGTCTACCTGTTTGTGGGGACTTAAAACCACCTAAAGCAATGAAGTCAGGTTTCAGACTTCCCTTCTAAACTCGTGAGAAGATTTTGCCACGTAATGCACAATTTTCTTAAGCTCAGAGATACAGCCTTGGCTGCACGGGGTAAAGATCACGTGAGGTGACCGGGTGCACTTCTTGGCCTGCCAGGAGTAAATTTCAGTTCTTTGCTACTGAGGTTCAGCCCTGTGTGTGCTGTTACTCTTCATGAAAATGAGAGAAGAGCCGAGCACTCTTTGCAACCTCGACTGCTTGGCTTCGCTGGAGTCCGAAGCCAATGTGGATTCTCCCTGCTGAGCTGTAGGGAGATCTTACACACAAGGGCCAGCCAGACTGCATTTTGCACCTACAAAGCACTGGTACAAACACTAAATATTTATGGTTTCAAGATAAGTGAAGTTTGCTTCTAACTTATTCATCACCCAGGGAGTATGAGGAAAGAACAATCACAAGGGAAAACTCTTGCAAATAAAAGAGTAAGTACTAATATTTGTCCCTTATCTTCCATTTTCAGCTGGAAAAGAACACTTGAAAGCACAGTAAAGAGCAATCCAAAAGATGATTTTCTTTCACAAACAAAGGCACTTAAGAAAATGAAAGCCTTCAGACCAAAATATTTTATTTTTAATAAAAGAAATAAACTTGTACAAATACAGATTCTGATGTTGATACATTTATTCACTGCATTCCTTTGCTCAAGCCAGCCACCCACCGGAAAACAGAGAAGACGGGGAAAAAAATCAAACAGCCTCTGCACCATCTGATTTACCATGAGTTCTAAAAATTTATATGCAAAAACACACAAAGAGTGTCGGGAAAAGCACTCATGTATTATTAATTTCAATTTCAACAGATATGAACTATGCTTCATTTGCTCAAAGTAAATGTCAGTACAACCACATTTTTTTCTTAAAAGAAAACTTGACCACTGAGATTACACAAGACATACACTTAAAATGAAGGCAGCTCCTGAAACAGCACTGTGGTACATCGGGGATACTCCCAACATGTGATGGTTACCTTGCGAGATTCCACACATCTTTGGAACATGGCCATAATTTATCCCTACACAGTCAGCACATTTTTTAAAAACTCGGTTTGGCTTCCAAGGCTGAAATTTCCAGAAAGGCATATAATATCTTGTTCACCATAACTGGATTTAGGACAGTGTGCCGTGTTCCAAATCCAGGTAGAGAGCAATTTTAAAACACTGGTGTAAAGGCCAAAAATTGTTTTAGAGTAATTCTCACGGGTAAGAGAGGAGGAAACAAAAATGCCCTCCAGCATTTCGACAAGGTATAATAATTGGGGCTGGAATAGAAGTCATTCTGGTACGTTACCAAATTAATGAGGAAACAAACTTACTCCTGACAGCACCGCTTACAAGCAATGCACCCATCTTTCCAACAAGGTGCGGCTCAAAACAATGACATTAAAATGTGTCGGAGCAGACTGAAGAGCCACCACACATACAAGGACAGGGAGAATGACCTCCCCTCTAAAGGTGACACGCTTCACAAAATCACCTTTTTGGGGAAAAGTTCTAGAAAAAAGGCAACATCCTGGACTGACCACTGTCCTGAAATCAGCATCCTCCCACTGTGACAAAGGGCCTTCTACCCATGGTTGACAGCCACGCAGGCACAAGCCAGATTCGACCAAGAAGCAGGGGCAAGGACGAGCAAGATCCCACCCATCTCAATCCTTTGCCCAACCCACCATCCAACTGGAAGAACTGAGTTTATCTTATACGAAATCATCAGATGGGTAGATAGATTAAAAAAAAAAAAAAACCCACCTCCACTCCACTAGTCAATTTCCTAAATGAAAAAATTTAATTTCTTGCTAAAAATGTGAGCATAATGTCAAACTCTGTAAAACAAAGTATACAGAATTGGAAGTTGGCTTTCTCTCTTTAAGAACCATTTACCTTATGGGAAGAAAAAGAGAAATTAAAGCAATTTGGCCGGAAAGCAAACAGGTACCAAATGACATTTGCTTCTCCAAAAATACTCCTTTAGTTCTACATGGAAATTTGAACTCACAGAGGACAAGGAATTGAAAAATGATTCTTCCTTCTAAATGATCATGGCTGCAACCCAAACTTCGGGATGTGTACTAAGGAGTGATTAAAACGACCACCCACAATGTACGATGCCCGGAATGTGACCGTCCACACCTCCCCTTTCCCCAAAAGGCAGTGATGTGTGAGAGGCCCACACAGGCTGGGCAACCTGATGTACCTTCTAGGACAGGGGACTAGGCAACAGATGAGGAAGGAAGAGTGGAGGTATCGTCTCTCGATTTCTCTATTCTCTTTTACACCAACACGAATTAAATATGAGGTCAAATTCAAGTAGGGTATTTTGGGCTTTACTGTATCTTTTAGGTAAGTAAACAACAAAGTTATAGACTTGGAATCAACCAGATATTCATACTGAATGACAGACTGTAGGGAATCTGTCCTGAAATCTAATACCTCCCCTATCTTTACTGACAGAATTAACAAAAATACTTATTTTTCCTGATGCAATTCTTTATGAATTTTATTGTTAATAAGCTCATCTACTTTCCTCTGAGAATGAACTGGGTAGGATTACAAATACTAAAAGTTGGAAAAAAAAAGTTTAAGTGATCTTGACCTTGGAAGGATGTTCCCACAGAATAAAGGGTTGAAATTCAATAGGAGTAAGTACTCTCAGCAATGGGGGGGGGGGGGGGGGGAATTCATGCAAAAACATGATAAAGGGAAATGCAAAAATGCAGGAGACTGTACTGAAGATCACAGATGACCACAGGTTAAAACAGGGCTAGCCATGAAAAAAATAAAATAAAAACAAATAAGATGCTGGTAGAGAAAAGTTACAGAAGCCCTCTGCACTCAAAATTGCTCTATTTCTTGGGATGGTTTATTTAGACAAAGGACAACGATTTCTGGACTCACATGTATCTCAGTTCAGGAGAAGATGCTGAAATACTATCTACTCTGACTTCATAACCATATCTCAAGTGCTGGGTTCCATTACAGGTATTTGTTTTTTTAAGAAGAAAGCAACTAGGATGATAAAGGACAAGGTTTCTTTCCTGCCTTTTGATAAATGATGGAAAGAACTCATCATGTTTCACATAAAGAAGAAAGCAAGGCCTAAGAGTGTCATGAAGCCAACCTCAATTAGTTGGAAAAGTAGGTATGTTCCACTGGGTTCCAGAGTCCCGGTGTCCCCAAAGGATGGAACCTGAAGTGAGTTTCAAGACAGATTACAGCCCAATATCTGAAAAGTTCCTAACAAACAGAGACCACGAAAGAATTAATTCCTCTCAGGGGATGGTGTTCCCATCACTGAATACAGAGGGCAACAAGATAACAATATATTGGGGGACCTTACAGAGGTGACTCAAGCATGGGGTGCAAGCCTGGATCTTAAAGCACATTCTTAACTGGGATTCTATAATTAAAACTCTTCATGAAAAACTTCACATGTGTTAATTACAGTCATCAAGACTCATAAAGCAGACTTCCTGGAAAGAAAGCAAAGGGCTCTAAAAAACAACAACAATAACTTCCTTTCTACCCCTCAGAATGTACAAAAAAAAGAAGAAAAAGGAGAGAGAAAAACCTCATCTGTGTTAATAACAGCAAAGCACTTATCAATCAGAAGCAATACAAATGGACCAAACAGAGCCCGCTGGGAATATGCACAGCGCTTCTGCTCATCAAACAGTGCAGGGCTGAGGGCTGCGAGTGGCAAAGGTCCTGACATGGAAGGGTAAGGAAGGGTAAGGAACGCCTTGGGGAAACTCGCCTTGATACCTATACCAGTTGTGGAGGAGCTAAAGAGAAAGCGTACAGCAACCCATCCTAGGGTTTCCTCTGACCAGGCAGGGTGGACGGCTGAAAGCACTCCTACTTTGGAAAGTGGCCTCAGAATGCAGAGAAATATACCCAATAGAGGCACAGAACCCAAATCCCATCAACCGCAAGGTGCCATTCTGAAGGATCTCTCATCAAAGTGGCTGGCTCCCCCAAAAGAGAAGAACAAATGGGCCTGGATGTAAAGTAGAACAAAAAGAAGCCGCAGCAAAGCTTGCAGACTGAGGCTGCGCGCTGCCACAGAGCCTTCCGTACCACCTTACTCTGGCAAGCGGGGGACGAAAAACAGAACACAGACCATGGTCTTCCAGCCCTCCAGCTCAAGTGCTAAGGGAAGGACACGAACAGGCCCAAGACAAATAGGGAAGGAAGTCAATGAGATTCCACCCACACCATTTTTGGACAAACAGTAGGGCCAGACAGAATTGGGAACACTCCAAAGAGAAACTGAAGACAAGGCACAGAACATGCAAAAAGGAAAATGAAGGCAACACTCTGGAAGATTTACTCTAGGAAACAGAAGAAAAAAAACAACATACAACCGTTCTGGACCATTAAGAACATTTAAGAAAACATGGGCTGGGGGGGCCTGGGTGGCTCAGTCATTAAGCGTCTGCCTTCAGCTCAGGTCATGGTCCCAGGGTCCTGGGATCAAGCCCCACATCGGGCTCCCTGCTCAGCGGGAAGCCTGCTTCTCCCTCTCCCACTCCCCCTACTTGTGTTCCTGCTCTCGCTATCTCTCTCTGTCAAATAAATAAATAAAATCTTTAAAAAAAAAAAAAAAGAAAACGTGGGCTGTTTTAAATAGGATATTAAAAAAATAGAATATGGTAAAAAGAAACTGTCATAATTAAGAAAGGACATAAGGAGGGGGAAAAATGATACTGCAGAACTTAAGAATGAAATCGAAGAATAAAAATCATACAGCAGGAACTTCCATCATTCCAAACCTACTTATTAGCACATGCCAGTTATAGGCCAACCACTGCCAAATCAGTGTGGCAGGGAAGAAATCTGAGCAGATCACACAAGGAAAAGAATGGAGAAATGAAGCAATTAGAGGCAAGCTGACAGCTTTGGTAGAGAAACAAGAGAGGTCCAATATATGAAGAACTGGCGTGCTAAAGAAGCAAAACATTCCTGTGGAACAGAGAAGATATTTAATGATAAATTGGGGAAAATCCCTGAAATGAAAGGATAAAGATATAGATGGAATGGGGTCAGAGTGCCTCAGCATAAATAATAAAGAATATAAAACACTGAAGCAAAACCTGGTGAAGTTATTAAACTTCCGTGCTAAGGAATGAAAGAGACATCCAGAGAGAAAAAGCAAATCACAAAGAAAAAAACCATTCTGGCTGACTGCAGCCTTCGCATCAAATGTAGATGTCAGGAAACACTGGCGCAACATTCACCATGTGGCAAGCAATGTGGATGGAAAAGATGCATAGTCCGAGAATGCTATCCCCGTGCAAGCCGTCGTGCAAACCACATGAATCCCACAGAAAGGCATTCTCAAATACACAAGAACGCAAATAAATATATTATCCATGGACCCTTCATGAAAAATCTATCTGAAAGTGTAATCCAGCCAACTCATAAGTGAATGAAAATAAATAAAAGCATACAATTAAAGAAAATGAGAGAAGAAATATCTGGTGATGAGCGTTTAGTTCAATACAGACTTAATGCTAAACACGTAGTTTTAATTATAGACACAAATATATATAAATACTAAAATCTATGAATGAATGCTGAATAATAAGCAATACATAAAATACTTGGATGGGTTTCTTTAGGCTTAACTAGAAATGATTCCCTGTGATCATCCCAGGTATTGAATATGAAATCAAAAAATTAAAGAGTTTTAGAAAGTGTGAAAATAAACTAACTCTGGGTATGAACTCTGCAAAACTACAGAATCATTTGTGAAATGTTAATGTTCACATAGGCTGCACGGTCAAACGTTAACTTTATTTCAGGGGAAGTGAACAAAAAAAGTAAGGAGGAGTGCAAGCAGAAGGAGAACAAACCATTTCAGGATAACAGAGAAGACAGACTGAATCTCAAGAGTCAGAAAGTTGTAATCAGGTGAAGAGCAGAATACACAGAATGTGGATTTAAAAAAAAAAAAGAGCAGGGTGCCTGGTGGCTCAGCCAGTTGAGCAGGTGACTCTTGATTTTGGCTCAGCTCATGATCTCAGGATCGTGAGACTGATCCCCGCATGGGGCGCCCAGCTCAGAGTCTGCTTGTCTTCTCCCTCCCCTCCATGCGCTCTCTCTCTCTCTCTCTCTCTCTCAAATAAATGACTAACAACAATCCAAAAAAAGAGCATGGAAACTATCTTGAATACCAAGTATACCTCTCATGCCAACTGACACAAATATCCTTTTTACATTCAAACTAAGAAAATTCAGTTTTCTCTATGTTTAGCCCTTCAATGACCATCAATAAAATTACAGGGACAGACCTGAACTTTCAGAAAATTGTCCTTAGCCAGAGAAAGTTAACGTTGTTCTTTTAAGAGTTTAATCATTTGATACAGTCAGTGTTGTCTCAGAGAAGACAGAAAAAATAAAATATATATATAAAACAAAATGTGTTAATAGTCTTAACAACCATTAAGATTTAGAGAACCCTTATAAGTCTGGGGATCACTAACTTGTCTATAACAGGAATAAGAAAAATTCAGAACATGCAAATTACATACCAGGGAAGCAGAGAATGGAAGTGACATATATCAGGGGTTGGCAAACTGATCGGGCTTGCTGCCTATTTTTGTAAATAAAGTTTTATCTGAACACAGCCATATGCATTCACTAATAAAGTCTGCAGCAAAGTTGAATAGTTCCAACAGAGATCATATGGCCCACACAGCCAAAAATATTTACTGTGTCACACTTTACATTAAAAGTTTCCCAACCCCAGGGTACCTGGGTGGTTCAGTTGGTTAAGTGTCTGACTCTTGATCTCAGCTCAGGTCTTGAACTCAATCCCTGGTAATAGCTGAACAAATTTCTCCATTACACGGGCAGGTGGGGTCCAGGAAGGGTGGATGGGGGGGTCCAGGAAGGGAGCAGGGGGTGGGGGGAAACAATAAATACTATTCCATCTCTGAAGCTGATAAATTGAGAAACATAACCTGAAGAATACCACTAGAAGCTATACAGACTACCAATAGTAAAATTAAAAGCAGACCATGATGTTTCAAATTATCAGAGGTGGAAAACACAAGAAACCCAATACAAACCGAATGGCAAAGGAGAGAGGGAAGGCAGAAAAAATGAAAAGAGGAAGAGAACTCCCAGAAATCAATGAAAAGAATCGGAAGACAGAAATCAGATGCAAAAAAAAACCAATCGTATCTATGATATCAACATGTATAAGTAGAATGAACTCACCTATTTAAGGACAAAGATTCTAAACTGAGGGTAAACAAAAACAAAACAAAACCTCTGAGAGGAGCAACAAGATATTAAGAATAGTTGAAAATAGATGGAGAAATAGGGCAAGCAAATGGAAACAAAAGACCCATATTAACACCCAACAAAGTTGAATTCAAGATAAAACAGAATTGACTTACGTAAGAAGGTAAGGTTATACGGTGAAAGTTTAATTCTTGCGGATATTTTTAAGGTACATGAAAACAGAATACTTACATACAGAGAACAAAAATCTCTGGAAATAGGAGATATTGCCATAAACACTAGAGTTGTGGAAGTCTTCAGCTAATTCTCAGTATTTGGCAGATTCACAATATAAAGAGATTCACCACAAATATAAGCAATAAAATTAAATAACACTCATAAATTTATGTTTTATTACATATATATACTTCATATATTCATAGAATAAGAACAGACTACATATTAGGCTGCAATACGTTCCAAAAAGTAAAAACGGTACAGACCACATTCTCCCATCAAAACGATGTTAAGAGTACGAATAAACAACAAAAATCACACTTAGAAAATTTTAAATTATCTTAACTCTGGTTCAAAGATAAAAATCAAAACCATAATTTTAGAATGTCTGTAAAAGAATGATATAAACACCATATAGAAACCAGTAGAAAAATTCAAAGCTTTAACTCAAATCCTAAAATAAATAATCAAACAATTTCAACTCAAGAAAATAGGAAAAGGACAACCAAATAAACCTACAGAAATTGCAAGAAAAAAATAAAGGCAAGAACAAATAACATGGGTGCCAAGACCATACAATGGGGAAAGAATTTATCTTTTCAATAAATGGTACTGAGACAACTAGATACCCACTTGTTAAAAAAAGAAAAGTCAAAACCCTACCTCACATCATATACGAAAATCACCTCAAAGACCTACATCTAAGACCTAAATCTATAAAACTCTTAGAAGAAAACATGAAGGTAAATCTTTGTGACCTTGGATTTACCGAGAGTTTCTATGTTTCAGAAGTACAAGAAACAACCGAAAAAATAAACTGAACTTTATCATAATTAAAAACTTTGTGTTTCGGTACAATTTTGTACATGGCCAAACCTGTCCTATAATCTTTTCAGTTCTATTTTCTTTTCCCCTTGGAGACATTCATCTTTCTGTAGATAAATGGTCAATTTCCTAGAAATATCTAAGCTAATAAAGTTGAAGTTAAAAATGATTTAAAAAAAGCTAACTAATAAATTGAGGTGTTATTTTTGTAAATAGGTAATATAGAAAAGAAAATAAAGACTGTGTAATAGAAATTAATCCAATAAAATACAAATAAATAAGAGATTTTTTTTAACCCATCAATTGACAGTCACTAATAGAAACTAGAGGTGGGAAAGTAAACTAATACAACCTTTCTGAAAGATAAGGTGGTGAGGTGTATCAAAATTTAAAATAAATCTGTCAATTGGCTGATGACCTAACTCTGAGGAACTCATCTGCTGAAGGGTCAATTGTACAAGTATACACAATGGATCCCCTACAATATTCACTGTAGCATTAATTATAACATTTTTTAATCCATCAATAGGGCCAGGTATAAATTGATAGTGTGCTGGTGAATGTTTAACAGTAACTTCTCCCAGTGGGAGGGGTAAGCCCTGATTCTTGCCAATTTCCCGGGGGAGGTGTAAATACGCCCCATCGTGGGCTGATTTCAAGCTATCAAAGTGAAGTCTTTTGAACAGAGAATTTAGAAGAAATGTTTAGTCTTCTGAACAGAGAATTTAGAAGAAATGTGTACAACTGGCTTTCATGAGTAGATACAAGCTAAGTGCAGCATACCACTGTATGAATGAAAATACACTGGAACAACAAAAATACACTGTAACTCTAACAAGCCATAAACACGATGCAAGACTTATATTAACATGGCAAGATATCCATTACATATTACTGGATGAAAAAAGCCAATTACATACAGAACAACTTATGTTGTATAATCTGTAACAGTATGAACTTATGTGTATTTTGTTGTCATTTTAGAAGAAAAAAAAATCATACAACAGTGATGTATAAACACTACATTCAAACTAGTTTTGCCTATAGCAACAGAAGTATATCTAACTTTCATGTAGTCTCTAAACCAGATTAAGATCTTCATTTTAAAACAGAATAGCAAAAGATCAACAGAGTTGGCTTCAAAGTAATTAAAAGCTTCTGTATTAAGTAGTACGAAACAAAAAGAAAGACAAACAAAAGACTGGGGTTAAGTTATTTACAGTAAATATGAAAAAGGCTAATTTCATGTGTATGTTCAGAACTCGTAAATAAACAAAGGAAATAAAGAGACAACTTACAAAACAAGAGATCCAACTAGAAACAAATACATGGGCAAATGATCATTCTCACTAGTGATCAAATAAATGCAAATTTTAAAATTATATACGATTTCTTTGCTGATACCCTCATAACATTGCTCATGATGTTGCAAATCGCATACAATCACTTCAGGATGTGTTTTAGGGATGTGCAATCAAGTCATAGAATTTTTCAGATCCTCAGACCTACAATTAACATTTCTATTAATCTATTCTAATAAAACATGTGTGTTTAAAAAATGCTAACTCCAGGGGCGCCTGGGTGGCTCAGTCGGTTGAGCATCTGCCTTCGGCTTGGGTCGTGATCTCAGGGTCCTAGGATCGAGCCCACCATCAAGCTCCCTGCTGATCAGGAGCCAGCTTCTCCGTCTCCCTCTGCCTGCCGCTCCCCCTGCTTGTGCACACTCTCACACTCTCTCTCTCTCAAATAAATAAAATCTTTAAAATAAAATAAAATAAAATAAAAATAAAAAATGCTAACTCCACCAAGAGTTTCATCACAACATAATTTTAAAAATGGTTACATTGGGGGGCACCTGGGTGGCTTAGTTAAGCAACCAACTCTTGATTTAGGCTCAGGTCATGATGTCAGGGTGGTGAGATCGAGCCCCAAGTTAGGCTCATGCACTGGGTGTGGAGCCTGCTTAAGATTCTCTCATTCTCCCTCTGCCCCTCCCCCCTCAAAAAAAAAAGAGAAAATGGTAACATTGGGAGAAATATAAATGTCCCCCCCAAAAAACAAGAATAAGCAAACAAATTAACATATATCCTCTAAAAAAATAGTATACAGGGGCTCCTGGGTGGCTCAATCGGTTAGGCGTCCAGTTAAGTATCCTGACTCTTGGTACCCGCTTGGGTACAATCTCAGGGTCATGAGATAGAGTCCCATGTAGGGCTCCGCTCAACGAGGAGTCGGCTTGTCCCTCTCCCTCCTCTCCTTGCCCTGCTCATGCACTCTCTCGCACTCTCTCTCTCTCTCTCCCTCTCAAATAAAATCTTTAAAAAAAAAAATATTATACAGCAATTCTAAATATTAATAGGAAGTATATTCAGCCAGACAGAAAATGCTTACAACATAATGTTAAATGACACCATATGATTATACCTTCGCAAGAAACATAAAAATAAAATAGCCTAGAAAGGATCACACACACACAAAAAATCATGTTTCTTAGGTTGGTACACTTTGGATAAATTTATGAATAAATTTAAAAAGTTTTTCAAACTTTGTGTAAAAACCGATTCCATTATTTTATAGTATTTCAAAATCACTGAAAAATAAAACATAAAAACATTATTGTACACCTGAAACTACTGTAACATTTTGTGTCAATACTATACTTCAAAAAAAGTTAATATCCTTTAAAAAAACAATTATTAACATAGAACGAACTGTCATTCTTTTGAAGGCCAACATCAAAACAACACAATGGGGCGCCTGAGTGGCTCAGTTGGTTAAGCGACTGCCTTCGGCTCAGGTCATGATCCTGGAGTCCCGGGATCGAGCCCCATGTCGGGCTCCCCGCTCAGCGGGGAGTCTGCTTCTCCTTCTGACCCTCTTCCCTCTCGTGCTCTCTATCTCTCATTCTCTCTCTCTCTCTCAAATAAATAAATTAAAAAAAAAATCTAAAAAAAAAAACAAACAACACAATGTATTTCTTAGGAATGTAAGAAAATTCTTAAGTGGAAGAAAATAAACACTTCTTGATTCAAACTCTATTAAACACAATGGTTTTTCTAATCATTAAACCTCACTATTTTAGAAAACAATCATACCACCAAAGGATAGCTAGCTCAAGCGCTCTTATTCAAAAAAGAAGAATAAAACACAATATAAATTCAGTTGGTAGCATACTGTTTGAAGATACATTATATAAAACAAGAATATATTTAATAGAAAAAAATAAATCATTGTGTGACCCTATGATTCAATACACTGGGATGCACAATGCATTAATTAACTCTGGGAAGGATAGATCATAATTTGAGTAGCAACTGACAGACTCTAGGGATTTAGAAAAACCCCAGACAAGATTCTCTGTTCCCATAATAAGCATGGCCTGGAGTGGAAAGCCCTACAGTATATGTGTTTCTCAAAGGACACAACTGGGGATTTTGATGAAAATATATTTGGAGTCAAGATTTCCTAAGAAATACTATTAATGAAGTCCTATGATGTTCTCCATTAAAATGCAACCTTTTGCCAAGAATTGTATGGATAGAATATAAATTGTTTATCAGAAACTAATCAAGCAACATATAGGTATCTTCTCTCACAGAACATGGGAAACTTTGGGGACTCATCATTACAAGAGATGCGTATGCACCCAGAATTTTTTAGTCATTTCTAATGTGCTCTGTATAACATCTCAGATGGTGACCCAATACATAATAGGAGAAACAAGGATGTTCATACCATTTATTAGTCCTTGAACACATCAGGGGGCTCTTCCATCTCTAGACTCTGTATCTCCTCTAAGCTTGGCTCCAAGAGGAGCCAGTATTATGCCAATTTATTAGTTCTTGACCCATTAGGAATTGATTGGTAATAAAAATAGAGGTTGATTTCAAGTATCTTTTGTTTCAGCACTCCCTAGCTCGGCTTTCAAATTATTCAAAATTATTCAAAATATTCAAAATATATTTGCCTACATTTCGAATCAAGAAATCCTCATAAGTTGATTTCTATCTTGGACAAAAGCAGCCCATTCTGAATGTTGGCCATAAATGGAAATAGGCCCCAAGGCCCACTGAATAATCTACTCCCCGGGCTTGGATGTGATAGCCCAGAATGTGAACAGCTCCGAAGAAAATGTGAATAGCACCAATTGATAGGTGCCTTTCTCAGCTAAAATTACAAGATTACTTCTATATTATGTGCCTCCACCTGAGTGTGAATCCACTTGGCAAGAGTATCTCAGGCTACTACTTAACTACTTATTGCCTTGGGCAACTGGCAGGTGCTCTGTTACAGGAGAAGCAAGCCAGGTGAAGCAGATTTCCTGGACAAGGAGCTCTCAGGAGACGTTCTAATAACCCATCGCCAGATTAGCAGAGTTCTCAATACAGTAATAGATGCACTTCCATCACCTTAAACAGCTGCCAGATACAAAAGACAGAGAGAGAGAGAGAGAGAGAGAGAGAGAGAGAGAGAGAGGAGCCACATTCTAAGTTTCCTTTATAATGTGTGAATGGTTTTTCTCAGGACACTGCTTGACATATGAGTTCTGTGCTTGGCCTATGTAAGCACCTCTGGGAGTGAAAGGTTAGGAGAGAATGCACACAACCAAAACGCCCTCCGTACAACCCAGACTCCTACGCTTGCTCATCTTGTCCCCCCCCCCCCCCGATCTAGAAGGGGAAGGCACAAGGGATGTGACAATGAGGAGGAAATGCGGCAGGGCAGTGGGGCTGGCAAGAGAAGCTGCACTGGCCCTGCTCTTGCTGAGCAAAGACACCAAGCCAAGGAGCAGAGCACCTCTCCTTTGTTCTCCAGAGTCTGGCAACAACACCACTGCTCCAGCCCAACTAGCAACAACACCCTCTGCCCAGTCAAGCCCGCCAGATCCCCCATTACTCTCCTTCTCCTGTGACTCTTCTCCTTTTCCCCTGCACCTGTCCAACTCCAAATCTGCAATCCAGCTGAAAAGATCGCGAGGAAAAGGCCATGGCCGGGAGGAAAGCAGAGGTCAGTAAATGCCAAACACCTGCCTGGCACCTCCAAGGGAATTAGGCGCTCCTGAAGACCCAGGCTGAGAATTAGGCGCTCCTGAAGACCCAAGCTGAGAGTGTAGCTGTTCCTTCTTTGGTCATGGAGCCCTTTCTCCAGAATGCAGACAAGAGACACAGGAAGTCACCTTCTTGAAGTTTCTCTGACATGGCCATGACCATTGAGGGCAATTCAGAAAAACAGCCCACTATCTGTTTTTCTGGTTCCAATGAAAGCCCTATGGTGGGGGGAGGGAGGATGGGCAGTCATGGAAGAAGAAATGGACAGAAATGGCCCATCCCTGGGTTAATTCTAAATCTTCCCTGGAAGGCCCTAGAAAAGGGACCTACCAGCTCCAAATTCAGAGCAGTCCCCCAAATGTGCTCCACCGAGGTGTATGAAGACTCTCGGTGTCCAGGCTCAGATGGCCAACCTGCTCTCACGGACGACGGCAGAAATGGACTTGGGCAGCAGAGATTCTCTGTAAGCAAGTGAAAAGCAGTGCTTAAAGGCCAATGAAGGGGGAAAATTTAAAAAAAAAAAAAAAAAAAAGGTAGTAGTAAGGGGCAGGTAGTGGCCTAAGGGGAAGGTAGTACCTAACAAAGCACCCGGGCCACTGTGCCTGCCCCTCAGGCTCCAGCCCCGCGCCTGCCAGGATATGGCCCTTCCTGCAGGAAGCAAGAGACCCACGCTGATACGACAGAGCCTTCTGATACCATTCCCTGGGAAGGCAGTGAGACTATCAGCAGCAGGCCAGGCAGCCGGAGGAGCAGCTCCGGACCGACTCGCTAATGCCTCTTCACTCTTCCCCAGAGCTGTTGGAGCCGCCTGCAGGGCGCTCGGAGACTTTTCGGAGGGGAAGGAGAGGGCAGGGAGGGCAGCCAGGAGTCCACCAGACCTGCCGACGCCTCCGGGATAGCCTGTCCCTACTGTAGGGCTGGGGCTCGGGCCCCTCGTCCAGGGAGGAGTTTGGGCTTTAGAACGTGGCCAAGGTACCAGGGCTGCAGAGGGAAAGCAGAGAAAGTTTCAAAGCAGCCCTTAGATTTGGTCCCATCTCTTCACTCTACAGGTTTCTAGAGAAACAGTGACGGAACAAAGGAAAAGTAACACCTTCAGGTTAGTTCAAAGAAAGAGGGCAGGAGTCCCTGACTTCCCTTCCGTTACAGGTCTTAGAAAAAAATCCACATAACTAAGCCAAGATGCAGAGCCACGGGGGTATGCATTTGGCCAAATAAACTCCCACAAGGCCAGTGAGCCACTGCTTTTGCCTGATTTACCCATTTTCAAAACTCTATCATGAGCATTAGAAAGACAAGAGTTAAACACTTAACAAGTAGCCTGGCATTCTTTTAAGGGCAAACTGGGAACAAGAAATAAAGTCATCCTGTATTATTAGAACAAGTCACAGGAAATGGGTCAGCTCTTTAGGACAGGAGAAAAACTGCATTTGCCATCTGCAGAAAGAACATGTAACGAAGCAGCTCTGAAAAGTGTAGGTCCTAAAATATCAATTCACATGGTCAGAAAGTAACATTGCATCTTTGCCTTAAAAAAAAAACAAAAACAAAATCAAAACAAAAAAACAAAGGGAAAAAAAAGCCAAAAAAACCAAAACCTACTCAAGCTGCCTAGGTGTAACAAAAGCAAAGGCCTCGGCTAAGGCTATCCTCCCTGTCTGCACAGAAATATAAGTAGGAGAGGTTTTAAGGCTCTCCAGCGGCTGAGATGAGAATGTTCAAGTCATGAAATGAAAAAGATTCTCTATTACTCAACACAGGCCTCCAGCACCTTCCTCCTTTCTAGCAAAGGCCCTGCATCGTATTTTGAAAGCCAGAGGCGCATGATAGCTGGCCCAGCACGGGCTCACTCACTCTCTGCTGGTAATCATGAACCAATCTCAAGTCCCTGTCCTGTGGGAAAGGAAGGAGAATTGTGCATGTTGTTCAATTAACAACGGATTCTGTTTTGCCAGACTAAACCGTTGCTAAAGAAAGTTAATCATCTCCTAAAAGCACATTCACAAGTGTCCTTTTAATGTATGAAAGCACCCAACTTCCCCCTCAGCAGCTCACAGCCACGTCTGAAAGAAGCACCAAGTTGGAAGTTCCCTAAATCGGAAGGAAATGCGCATGCCAGGGAGTCCTGGCACGGTGCGCACTGTAATGCAAGAGTGGATGGGTGGGTGGCATCTGCATGCAAGGGCTATTTGGGGGACCTCTGGCCAATAGCTCGAATAATGGGGGGGGTGGGTAAGATACCGGAGCCCTTGTCTTTAGAAGCAACTCATCAGTTGCAGCCACCAGAAAATACAGGGAGGGTGCCACCAATCACTGTGCTTGCTCCTACGGCAAAAGAAAACACAGGAAAGAAACAGGAACAATGAAGACTTTTTTTTAAGTTTTAAAAACATAAAAAAGCAGCAGAAGAAAAACTCTTCCGATTTTTTCACAAGTGATGGTGAACAAAAGAACAACAACGACAACAAAAACGTCAGACTGCGGGAAGAGGCAACGGATCCGTCATTTCAGTTCTCTAACGGGGGAAAAAACACTCAAGGCTATCTCTGAGAAATATGCAGGAACAGGTTTCTAAACAGCACTCTTCACTTCCTGCAACAGAGCCAAGAAGTCTCACTCTCGCACTTTTTCTTTAATTTGTGGATCAATTATTATTCCCTCTGTGAGGTTTCAGGAATATAATGCCATTAAGAACATTTGCCTTCCCAACTGCCCCACAATCCATGACACACTTCCTTGGAACAACGACTTTGTTTCCAGAGCAGTCAAACCGCTCACCGTCCAAAATTCATCCTGTAATAAAGGTGCACGGAATTTTTAAATTTCAGAGGACTTGTGTGTGTAACAGTTTTCCATTCAAACTGCTGCATAAGCTGCCACTGGCTTTGCAACCCGAAACAGTATGAGAATGTTCAACCGAATCATTCTAGCTAGACAATGAATGAGAGGCAGGCAAGGGGACAAAGACAATTCCCGAGGTAAAACAGAACTCCTTTTACGGTGCCCCAGGTGGCCCCTGAAACAGCAAAGAGGAGCGGCAAATGGAGAACACACAGATGATGCCCCTTAGACGAAAGCAAAAAGTTTAACCTTCACGTCTTGCAACTGCTCTTTCTTTGGGGGAATCCAGCTGCCCACCCTGCCTACACCCTCGCACGCCCGCGAGCCCCCGGGTTCCAGACAAAAACAGAATCACGGTAAACTGAGCAAGGTTTTGTGTTACTTTGAGACACAAATCAACAAGAGCCCCCATCTTTGCCTTCATGCAGCTTCCAATCCAGCAGGAGCTCAGGGCAAGTGGTCAGTAATCATTTCTCCCAGTTAAAGGCAAAAAAACAATATGCTCCAAGGAAATAATTCTCAAGATCATCTGCTTTCCCCAGTTGTGTAATCCCCGGAAAGCTTCTACAGTGGCCTTCAGATTATTTTGTTTCTTTCTTTGTATTAAGAGCCAATAAAAAATCCAACGCCAGGAAGGATAAAACTCAGAAGGACATGTCTGTCCGAGGGCGTCAACAGAGAAACAACAAAAACTGTGAAAAAGTAATTATAGTCTTTCCTGTTGACAAATAAGAAATTAGGAGTGTCTCGCCCAGCACATTCGTTTGCATACATTAGGTGCTTACTGTTTGTTCATCTGACCAGCATTCTGTATGCAAATGTTCTTTCATAAGATATGCCTGTTTAAAAAAAAAAAATTGGAGGAAATGTTTATTTTCCAATACCTGGCAAGTGTTTGTGGAATACATGAATTTGAAATATGTTCATAACTTTATTTTTAAATAATACTCATTTTGTTCTTAAAATTCAACCATGAAGGCTTTTAACAAAATATTCTGCACTGATCTCAGAAATGATGGCTAGATATAATGGTCAATCCCAGAGCTATTAAGCAAATGCAGATTTTGGTTCTCCGCATCAAAATACAGGTATTTTTTTTTTGTTTGTTTATAAAGTCCAGATCCATGACCACCTAGGACTTATGAACTCATTTCCAAAAGCATGGTTAGGTCCTTTTCTTCCTTTTCCTACACGTTAGATGAGAAATCAGACAGATTTTTACATATCAGTAACATAACAAATCAAAGGTGATTGTCGAACAACTTCCTATAATTTTATTAGTAATAGCTGTTCAAACAAAATCGTCTTTGGGTCTGAAAATAGCTCTGTCTTTAATGTTACTCCATTCGGCAGAACAAAATAAAACATACACTGTTTACTGTAGTCAGTTATTGCCGCAGATCTAATTACCAACAATCACACATTTTACCTTCTATTGCTACTTCACACTTGCCTAGGATTATTTCTGCAAAGATCTTTTTTTTTTTAAGATTTTATTTATTTTTCAACAGAGAGAGACAGCGAGAGAGGGAACACAAGCAGGGGGAGTGGGAGAGGGAGAAGCAGGCTTCCCGCTGAGCGGGGAGCCTGATGCGGAACTCGATCCCAGGACCCTGGGATCATGACCTGAGCTGAAGGCAGACGCTTAACGACTGAGCCACCCAGGCGCCCTCTGCAAAGATTTTAACATTGCTGAAAAGCCACTATAAAAGTTTCCTTTTGAAAAATGCCATCGCCCTCCCTGTTTCAACCAGGAAACTAGACTTTAAATTTGTTGCTACAAATACTTGTATTTCCCTCAACCCAAAACATACAGTCTGGAGGAAACAGACTCCCTCCCTCCACCTTAAGAAGAAAGCAATCCTAACCTTCTTAAAATGGCTTCTCTTTCCCAAGATGTACCATTTGAGCTCCCTATTTTTTTCTCTACAACACCCAATCAACATTTCCATTAATATCAACAGAATTAATAACCTCCCCTTAAAGAAAAATTAATATGAATGCTGGAATCAAAATCATCCTTGGAAAATCTAGTTCATTCCTTCTCAAGTGTAAGTTTGCCTGGATCATGAAGAAAAATCTGTTCCTTTTTTCTGCTAAGTTTAGCATAGCACGCAGCCTCACAACTGTGAAAGCTGTTTCAAGTCCTTCAAAATTCATCTGTAATAAAAATCATAACTATATTGAATAGGCATCTCTGAAAACTGAACATAAGCCATCTCTTATAAAGGAGAGCTGGGTTGTTGTTTTGTTGTTGTTGTTAATGAAAAGGAGTCTATCAAATGTATTTGTAATAAACAAAATGGCCACTAAATTACTCTTCTGGTTCTCCTTCCTCAATTTACCTAAAAATATGTGTATCGATATACAGGGGATAACTCCACCGTATAGTACGATTTTAAGGCGTGCCAAAGTTCCCGTATGAAGAAATAACACGTAAACAGAGGAATGAGTTACATGGCAGATCTAGACAATGAATCTACACGGCTCAATGCAAAAATCTTACTTTGAAGGCTTTGCTATAGAGTCCGAGCTACAAGTCTGATTTTCATGAGGGATGCTCCCATTTCATCCTCCAGATATAAACTATAAGTACTTTGTTTCAAAGAAACAAAACAAACAAAAAGCAGAAAGAAAAAGAAGAAATGCATCCAAAGAAATCCTGTCATTTAGAAAACATATTTAACACTTGGAAGCTAAAAGAATAGCAAAAATAAAACTCGTTGGTTTTAAAGCAGCTTCATCAACACCATATTTTGCTATTTCCAGGGAGATGCTGTTATTAGGGCTGTTTACAGGGATCCCTGCATTCTGCAGTTGTGACTGGCCATCCTAGATGGCTACTAACTTCCAGGTTCATTCAAACCATCAACCCCCATTCTTCTCCAGTGAACTCTACAGAGGGGTCGTGGGGCAGGCGCATTCATCCAGACCTGCGAGAATGAACTCTCCCTACTGTCTAAATGTGCCAGAGCATTCCCAGCCTTCCAAGTCCCCTCCTGCTCTATAACTGTACAGTTTTCAGGACAACTGTATACCTCTCAATTCAAAAGAGTCCATCTGCAATTCTTAAAACTCTGTATTTAATCACTGTGGTTCTCATCTAACTGTAGAGATAAATCATAAAAATCTCTGCAGTTGCCACCTCTGCTCTGGAGACTTAGAACGCACTCTGTTGAGCGCATCATGGAGAAAGTGTATGGCCAAAAGCTGACAGGGTTAAATTAGCTTCTACACAATAAAAAGTAATCAAGATATGGAATGGTTTCTTTTTTTTTTCCTTGTAAACTTTCATACTTTAAGCATGACTGTTAGCATTCCCAAATACACCCAGCACAGAACTGTAATACACTGACTGGTGCAGTGTGTGATGTAACATGTTACATTAACACTTCCGATTCTGGAATGCACTTATGTTCAATTGGCTCAAAGAGTTACATACAATTTTTTAAAGATCATGATTTTCATCTGCCACAGATTAAAAAACATTACATATCCCTGTATCTCCATAATTTATTCATTATTTCATGGTCCCAATTTCTATCGGGAGGGTCAGAAATAAATGCACTCAATGAACAAGTACTTACTGAGAGCATGCTATGAGTTAGATATTTATTGTGCTAGAAGTTGGGGTTTAATAGTGAGCAATACAGACACAATCCCTACCCTCCTAAGCTGCTGGTCTAGAATAGGAAGAAAATCCACAAACACGTGTGTAATTCAGTTAAAAGACCAAGAACATACATTCTTCCATCTAAGACTGGCCTAAACAGCCTGTTTTCAATAGGTGGAATCCAATCAATTATAAAGGTTTGCTAAATCTTCCTGTTTGATGATTAAGATCCTAAGAATCAAGATTTTAAAAACATGTAAAACAAGAACAGGTTAACAGGAAATATATCTATATCTTCAAGGAACTGAAAAAATTTCAGCATGGGATTCAAAGCCACTTGTATATAGACTTAAAGACACATTAATACTAAATACTGTGACCTACATACTACAAATAGAAACATTTAGTTAATATTCATAAATATTAATCAGTTAAAGTAAATGTAATGTACTATACACCCACAAAGCATATAAAAACTTAAACCAAGTTAAAATAAGGTATTCTCTCACATATATATGTAGAATATAAAGTTTTCTTTGAGGTGTCGAAGAAAAACACTTGTGTAAATAAATTCAGAGAATGAATACGCTAAAGAAAACAAGAATTCATTATTAGATATGGTATTTTACAGTGGTAAGTTTCTGGGTTCATTTAAAAAAAAGTAAAAATCAAAAAATATTAGTACTATGGAATTTGGAATACACTGGCGTAATTGCTGTATGTGTATCAAAACACCCCAAATTTCACTGGTATACTTTCATCTAGGCAGGTAACCACTATTTTCTTTCTCGTTTCTTCATAATATTAATATATAAAATAATTGGTGAACAAAGGCAAAGGTCCCCTGCCAAATAAATCCATTTCCACTAAAATGGTGTCATGTCTTGAACTAAAATTTACTTTGGAAAATAATTTTATACTGAATGTCATTTAAATCTAAGAATGACCCCTCCATTTAAATAAGGTAGTTAAAAATATTGATAAATCTTGACACTGTGAAAGGATAACTCCTATAACCTCCTTTGGACAGGTGGGAACGGGAAGATTCAGTGAACTCAACCAAGCAGCCGATGGGAGAGGAGTTCTTCAAACAGAAACCCTCCCCAACACCTTGCCTGGTTCAAATCAACCATCATTTTTCCCCTGGATGCAAAAAATTGTGAAATCACGCGCGCGCGCACACACACACCTGCATTTAGTAGAGAACATTTACTGTAGAAGTAGTATAGGTATCAAACTCATTATGTTACAAAAGCAACATACCTAGAACATGAAACTGTAACAAATCTTACATGATGCCTAGGGGTCCGTGTTTCTAACAAAAAGTTGTACAATTTTTAAATGTTACTAACGAACATAGATGCTAAATTAATGCCATATTCTTCCACCACTTCTAATAGGCCATATTTGGGGGCTGGGGTGAGGCTGTATTAAACCCCACTCAAATATCTAATAAGAGAAAAAGTTCTCCATTACTACCACTTTAGCAGTAAAACTGTTTCATTTTTTTGCTCATAAAATCATCTCCCCAAGGGCATTTTTAAAGCACTGTACGTTACTGAAATACACAGTATGTAATTAAGTGTCCATATATGTGTATTTGCCTGAAAGTCTTCCTCCTAGAGATTCAAACAGAGGCCTTCAAACAGACAAACCCCCGGGGGTTCTAACTCATAGCGGCTGGGAACCTCAAGCTGTCACATTTCAGACAACAGGGATGGCTTGAGAGATCTCAAATGCTGTATTCACAGCTAACCATAAACAAAGACTGTAAACAGGGCAAAAGAAAACCTATTCTTAAGTCTCTCTAAAACACATGCTTTCCCCTTTATCGTGCACTTAAACACTCTATGCCCTATTTCTCTTCCCCTCTCTATTTTTCTCAATCTTGAGAATTTGCAACATATTCAACTACACATTATTCAGTCGTTAGAAGTAGCCCAAAATAAGAATAAAACATTTTTTTTTAAATCTTCCTTTTCCGATTGCAGTTCTTCCCCTCCCCTGGCTTCATTCCCTAAAGCCCACCTCTTTTATCCAGCGCTTTGCCTTCTGTTCCTTATAAACATGTGCACATTTATCTAATCTGGTTTCAAGATGAAGACATAAAGCATGGCATGTGAGTTAACCATTTGTAACTATTTGTGATCATTATATTTTGTTCCCTCTTATAAATGATCCGGTAGATAAGCAGTTCAGTCCCAAAGGCAACTGGTTCCTTGAACCAGGAGATGAAATGCTCAAGAAAGAAACTGCATGCTCCTTAAATGTGAATTGACATTACAATATTTCTTTCTTCCAGACATGTCTGAGAAACATATTTATTATTCACGCAAATATCTTGAACACAAGTGCAGACATTTTTCAGGCCTGTTACTGCAAGGCTGTTTGCTCTCCCTACCACCATAGCTCAGAGTTATGTCGCGCTGGCTCCTATGTGTACCCTGATCCTTGATTCTGAACATTCTCTCAAAGATAATTATCAATAGAATTCCTATTTGAGAAATGGCATTTTTTGTATAAGTTAGTGTGAAGGCAGAATGTTGGGTTTTGTTTTGTTTTGTTTTAGAGCTAAAGGGGAATTTTTGCTATACACTTCCCGTTTTCCTTCTAGTCCAGATCCCAAAGATATTAAAATGCTGTCCGTTTTAAACAAAAGGTTTCTATTTGTTGCCGTGAGAGTAACTGAGAGGCTGCACTGGTTTTCAGTAGTAACTATTGTGAATTCAGGCCTACATCTGGGTTGCCTCATTAAACAAAAGAAACCCGTCGCTGTCAACAACCACACAGCACAACCCTCCCCGTATCCTTCCTCTTTATCTGGAAGGAATGGTGCAGACGAGAAATAAGCCTGCCACCATCCACTGGTCAAGAAACTCTTCTGGGTCCCTCCTTTCGGTGGTCTGGTGGCTAGAGAACAGCACTTGTGTGACACATCTGAGCTTGCCTGCCCGCCCCCCCCCCGGAATACATAACCCCCCTTTCTTTGGAGGGCCAACCACTCGGCTCCCTCATCATCACTCCTTTGGGAATCCAGTCGCGAGGCAGCCCACCCTACCACCATTCCCTTCTGACCCCAGAAAGCACTGACAATGGATGCACACGGGCCACCCCACCGCACGCCGTCGCCCAACGAGCCCCGGCACGGCTCGTCACCCTCGGGTCACTCACACACACACTCACACACACACACACACACACACACACACACACACAGCTCCCCTCTCCAGCACGGGGCGCCATGGCCAAGCCACTGAAAGTTCAAGCCGGCTGCCCACCTTCCTACCCCCGCGCCTCTGCCCCGAAGTGATTTGCCATTTAGCAGATGCACAGCAGCAGATAAACGCACTCCCCGAAGGCACAGCCCTCGGGGATACCAAAAGGCACACGCCGAGGCCCGGGCCAGGGCAGCCCCGACCCCTCTGCGCGTGTGTGTGCGCGCGTGTATGCGCGCGGGGGGGTGTTACGCGCCCGCGCGCGCCCGCGCGGGTGCAGGTAGTGGCCGGGGGCGCGCCCGCCGAGGGTCCGGGCGAGCCACTGGCGCCCAGGGGCGGGGGCCACGAAGGGCAGCAGCCCCGGGGGCCCGGGGGCGACGGGCGGGGGCCGCAGAGGCCCGGCGGCAGGGCCCAAAGCGGCCGGCTCCGGGCTGGTACTCACCAAGCAGCAGCAGCTTGAGCTCCCGGCGGGCGTCCCGCTTGTCTCTGCGGAGCTGCCGCTCGATCTCGTCGTTGATCCGCCGGGCTTCCTTGGCCTCCTCGCTCAGGCAGCACGCCATGATGGACTCCAGAGTCATTCTTCCAAAGTGCCTCCGCTGCAGCCCCGCCGGCACCCCCTGCTCACACGCGCGCACACACACCCTCCCGCCCTCGCTCCCCCGAGGCAGCGGTGTCCGCCGAGCCCCCGCCGCCCGGGCGCGCGTCCGGGACGAGCTCGGGGAACGGCCGCGGGGGCCGCGGCCAGGGCCGGGGCCACCAGGTGGGCCGGGGGGTGCGGCGGGAGCGGGCGGCTCGGGCCGCCGGGAGGAGCGAGGCGGGCGCGGGAGGCGGCCGCGGGCGCTGGCTCGGGGGGCGCGCGAGGGAAGGCCGCCGCGCCCGGCCTCGCTCAGACACCCGCGCCTCCTTCCCTGGGAACAGGCGGCCCGCCTCGCCCCCCGCGCCGCCGCCGCCGCCGCCGAGGTTCCCCTGAGCCCTGCGCCCGGCGGCGAGAGCACATCCACCGGGGCGTCCCCGCAGCGAGCGGCCGCCGACGGCTCCCCGCGCCCGGCGCGCCCGCTCCTCGCCGCCGCCTGACACGGCTCCTGGGCGCCCTGGGCCCTGCCCGCGCCCACCACCCGGCTCGCGCGCAAACCCCGCTCGCCGGCCCGCCCGCCGCGCGCTCCGCCGCCTCCGCCTCCGCTCCGCCCCCGCCAGACGCCCACCCCCGGCCCCGATTGCCAGGCGCGGAGCGGCTGCTCAGTGCTCGCCCTCCCCCTCGCCACACACACACATTTTCTTCTTTCTCTGAACTGGAGCACAGATCCGGGAGGGAGGTGGCGGTGGTGGTGGCGGCGGCGGTGGCGGCGGCGGCGGCGGCGGCGGCGGCGGCGGGAGGAGCAGGGGAGGCGGAGGCGGAGGCGGAGGGAGGGAAGGAGGGAGGGGAGCGGGGAGGCGGTGCCGCCCGGCCCCTCCTGGAAGGCTTTCCTGGGCTCGCAGCCGCCCCGGCGCGCTTCCCGGGGCGGCTCTCGCCTGCCGCTCCTCGCCTGCCGCTCCCCGCCTGGGCCGGCCCCTCGGGCTCTGTGGGCGCCTCCCGCTCGGTGGGGGCCCGCGGGCGCAGCGGTCACGGCCGTCCCCCGGCGAGGGGCGGGCCGGGGCCGCCGCCGACCTGCCGCTGCCCGCCGGCCGCCCGGGCGTGGTGGAGCAGGAATATGGCGGCCTCGGCCCTCGGCGGAGTCGCGGGATGCAGCCCCGCCAGCCCCCAGCCCGGGCCGGCTCCACGAACCGGCCGCCGCGCTCGCGCCCCCCGCTCCCGGACCCGGCGCAGGTCGGCGCCCCGGGGCTGCCTCTCGGCCACTTCTGTGTTCTTTCCCGTCCCTATGTCGACAACGCCATTCGGTTAGAAAAGTATCTCGCGTCACCTCTGACCCCAATTCAGTCCTGGAACGCAGGATACACTCGGTCGTGGAGTGAGACTGAGGAAGAGGAGGAACTGTCACTGGTTCCCGGAGGGAGGGAGGCCGGGGGGGTTAACAGGCGAAACTGTCCACAAAGTTACGGGAGATAGAAGTCTAAATCCTGAGCTGCAAAATGAAGCTGTCGGAGTTTCCAAGAGAGTCCTGATGCCATTGAGGTTGTTTCTGTTTTGTTTTGTTACAAGCTCCTCTCATGTCTTAGAAAAAGCACACGATGTTTAACAGCCAAGTAATCAATTTTACCCTTCTAGCCCGAGACTGAATTACGGTCGATTTACGGGAAAATGCAAAATAATGTGGAAAAAAGGGAAAGAATAAAATAGGGGGAAATGGGGAAAACAAGATTGCCCCCGGCAAAATCCCCTTCTAGAGCCCACTTTCGATTGAGGCACTCTACTTTAAAATGTGTGCTTATTTTGTTGTCCTACTCGACTGATAAATGGCCAAAAAAAAAAAACTCGCTCAGTCAGGTTTTAGTTGATCTAATAACTGCAAGAGGTGAAAACTCAGATTGCTTCCTGCTTTAATGGAAACTGTGGTCTCAAGAGTAAATTGTATTTTGTGAAAGGAATCCCTTTTCCACATTTTATGTTTTCTGAGCTGTTTCTGGAGCAACCTGCTCACCCAGAGTGTAAAGTAAGGTCATGACTACTTGACTACTATTGCTACAGGTCAAGAATGTACATGGGCTCCTTGGATGACAGGTGTGTGACTACCTTCTTTCACGACACACACACACCAGGACCTAGATCAAACAAGTCATGGAGACATTAGATCTAAACTTTAGGCTCCCTTTTTTAAAAGAATATCTGGCCTAAAAAATGATTAAGTTTCACATAGGCCAGGAAAGCAGAGAAAACAAACCTCACCACCTTTATACGAACCCCTATAAAAAGCCACTATACTTTCTGTATATTTAAAGTAAATTTAAAGTTAAGTGACTAATGAAATTAAAGATTGAAATTCAATATGCAGAAATTTTAAATGGCTTCAGGGGAAACATTTAATCCTAAGTTTGCATCCTCTAATATATGTATATGTATGAGTTTCAGAGAGATACTAAACACCAAAAAAAATCAAATGACAGAAAGCTTCAAGTCTCTGGTTTCCTAGCCAAGGACTCTGAGATTTTCGAAAATGCCTCTCAAACTGTACTATCAAGCTATCAGGTAATCCATTCTGACTGAATTGACATAACTTTTGATGAAAGGAATTACACTATTTGAACACATTATAGGTACAATCAAAATCTGCTTTGTTACCCCTGAGTCAGGGGTACACCTAGGCACTTAGTTGATATTTGAATGGACAAAACAAATCAATAGGAGGATGTTTCTTCAAATATTGGAAAGAAATCAGGAAGTAAGGCAATACTCCTACAGTGATGAAGCCATATAAGATGACAAGAAGGAAACAGGAAATGAAAATTCAAAGTCGGAGCCCAGATCTATCCAGAAACCTTTGCATATATATCTGGAAAGCATTTGCCAAGCAAATATTCATACAACCTAAGTCAAGCAAACAAAATCCATGTGGAAACTCCTGAAGTTATTGACCATATATCGGAAGTAGATACTCTAAAATATATAACTGAACTTGGATTATATTAGAGTCCCAGCTCATTAAATTAACAAGTATTCACTGCCTACTATGTGTAAATAAGGAAAAAGTGCAGGAAGTGAGAGATCCAAGGTGAACACAGCACGGTCCTTGCCCTCAGTAGGCTTACAGTCTTAAGGCATGAGGCTCTGAACAGCCATAATAAAAGACAAAATGAAACCAATTTGTATTAAAATTGGGATAGACCTAACAGTAATAAAGGCATAAAAAGGCAGGACTAATTCATTCTGTTAGAGAGAAGTAGAGGACACTTCACAAGAAAGGGATGCATCTTACAGAATGAACAGTTCTTCCATAAACACATATCTACGTCACGTAAAGTAAATCAGCATTTCCAAATCACCCCCAGACAGACAGTGAGATGATAAACCATTTTGAGAATTCAAGGGCAGTTACTAGATGGCTGAAAAGCAAACCACACAACCCTAGGGGCATGGAATGCCAGAGGGAGATGTGATGACTGTCACCTTTTCTATGCTATCCCGAGGTGGACACCTGCCCCCATATTCCTGTCACCCTCTCCTGTGGGGACTGGAAAAGGAAAGCGGTCGAAGGCATCATTTAGTCTCCAGGGTGATCCTAGAATAAGAGAGTGAAAGGCTGAACTCTTGTAAAAGGAGTTCCTGGGGAGGGAAAAGCCTGCACTGTTCCTGTTCCCAGAATCACTTAGCACCCCTGTAATGGTCTATTTCTCTCTCGGTCTGGCTCTCTCTCTCTCCCAATATTAGAGCTACTTGAGAGCAGGGATCTTGTCGTTCATAACTGTTTTCAGGGCACCCAAAAGAGTGCCCAGCCTGGAACAGATACCCAGTAAGTGATGAATAAACAAAAGGATACCAGAACCTACCTCGACAACAAACAAGACTCCCTGTCCCAGGCAGTGCGTTAAGCCAGATGCCTGAGGCATACGAAGCCCTTCAAGGCTTAATAATCTGTTTGGGCAGACCGTCCACATGCATAAAAGAATAAACAAGAATGCAAAATGAGAAGCACTCACGGCTAACCTACAGCATAGAGGATGGACGGCTACAGGAGTTCAGAAGGAGCGTGGGTAGACCCTCGACGGTCACCTGGAAGACCAATTAGAAGTCAGCATGAAGCACTGCAGATCCTACAAGAGCTGGGAAAAAGCTGTTCTGTGCAGAGCTTGCTGGCACAGCTGTCTAGCCACAGAATAAAGTAGCCTTGCTAGTTAATGGGAAGGCCGGCAAGCAGGCCCAGGCTGACTCAGAGAGCTGCAAATGGCGCCCCCTAGAGGGCAGTTTTTATAACAGCAGAAAGATTACGATTCTTTGTTGCAAGAAAGAGGGTTTCAGGGCCAACATGCGGACATGCGGAAGATGGAAAACCAGGTATGAAACAGAATAACTTCTTCCGAAAGAGAAAACACCCATCCTTCAAAGCCACCACAAGGATATTCTAGATGAAGTCGAGAACCTCGGGGACATCTTGCCATTACCACCCTTACAGATGCATCCGAGTGATCCTCTCACTATCCACATGCATCGGTTTTGTGGTTACCCCAGATTAGCATTATCAGGGGGAGCGCCGCACCTCACGGTGTAAAGGCCACCGAGTCCCACGAGACTGGAAGGCCCTGAAAGGCTGACCAGATGGTGGGAGCTATTTTTAAGCTGAGTACACCAGAGAAGCCATTTGCTAATGTTTGATGAATGAATGAATGAATGAGAGCATATAGTGAGACCCCAAGTCACTATCCAAATGTTTCTGGCACCCCAAGGGTCAAGAATGACTTAGCTAAGATAGGTGTTTCCTTCCTGCTTTGGAGTTACTACAAGTTGGAGCCACCTGTCTCCCAAGACCCTCTACCTTTGCTGGCTTCCCACCTAAGACCAAGAGGGCAAACTGGTGGTCTTTGGCCTAAAGAACTGTCCCTTTTGACATAATGGTGCTATTGAAAAATTTGAATTAGCTTCCAGAACTTAAACATCAAGAGATTCACACAGATATCTAGATTTCAGTTCCTGGTCAAGATCCGACAAGCCCAGGCCTCTATTCCTGGATGACGACCATTCCCATCACCTGATTTACTCCCCATTTCTGTATAACTTGGACTAGTTTCTGCTTCCCGCTTAGTAGCATGTCCTCATGGGCTTGCCAGGTGGGCCTCTAAGGCAGTTAGCAGGAGAATATTGGATTTTGAACCAAATTAGATAGTTGGTCTAGGCAACTGGTTTCTTTCCCACTCTTTGTTTCTATGCTTCTAAATCAAATAATCATGCATTCTATTACATTTATCTCCTTTGACGATTTCTCATGTAAAGTTCCATAAGGGCAGAGATTTTGTCTCTCTTGTTCATTCTGAATCCAGCACCTAGTGTAGTGCTGAGGATATACTAGATGCTCAATAAACATTTGTTCCGTGAATGAAAAAGAGATCCTCCAATCAAAGAGGCCACATATTGCCCACATCGCAGCCTGCCTCTTTTCTTGTCTTTATGTTTTTCTTAGCCAGATGGTACCCACCAAAGCTTGGCTCCCTCTGTAAAATGTTCCGTGGCCCCACGCATCAAAATTGTGCCTCAAGCGAGTTCACCAAGAAAAATTAGCCATCACTAGGATATCAAGAAAACTGGAGATGCAACATTTTTGTTCAAAACCCAGATGGAAACATGCATTAATTCCACCCAAGTCAACCTTGCAGGAAAGTTGATATTCCTGACACAAATTCATTTCAAGTACAGTGTGTGTTATATACTGGAGACCATGACACAATATACAAAGTTGTTAATTGCTCAATGTGTGATAAATTAATGAAATACAATGCATGTTGATGAAAAATACATACGTAATTAAAGTGTCTGTTGTGCTGACTTCTCAATGGCAGAAATGGACTTAATATTAATTACTATTATTATTTAATATTAGTTACTATCCTTGTCAATTTTTAGCTGCCATTCTGAATTTTATCAAGATATAAGAAAGCTAATAGCTTTTCAATTTTGAGTAGGAACATAAACTATTTCTCCCTAACCACAAAATTAGAAATGAAGGTATCTCTCTTGTTTTATTTTTTCTTTCCTTTCCTAACCCTTAAACCTACCAAGATCTATTTGAGCCACAAAAATTTCCCAAGGGCCCTTCCTTGTACATTTGTCAATGTACTTCCATCTTTCCATCCTTATACAAATTCTTAAGCCCCAGATTTGGGCTGAGTACATTGTGGGGGTTTGTTTTGTTTTTTGTTTTTTTAAAGATTTTATTTATTTATTTGAGAGAGAGTGAGTGAGAGAAAGAGCACAAGCTGGGGGTGGGGGGGCGGGGAGGAGGCAGAGGGAGAAGCAGACTCTCTGCTGAGCAGAGAGCCCATTCAGGGCTGACTCTAGGACCCTGGGATCACGACCTAAGCAGAAAGCAGACGCTTAATGGACTGAGCCACCCAGGCGCCCCTGGGGTGAGTACTTTGGATAATATGGAATGACACCTGGAATAGGGTAAGATGAGTGAGCACTATTTTTTTTTTTTTTGCCTTAGGCTTTACTATGGCTCAGCACAGACCTGTTAATGATCCTCCCTTTATTGAAAATTCTGATAATTTGTTCATCACGAATTTTTGCATTAATTTTTAAAAAATACTGTCTTAAAATATCATTTCTCTTGATTACCGAGATTTTTGATGCTCTCTTAAATTTTGCACCCAAAGCAAATTCGGCACTTGTCTCAGCCCCTCCTGGCCCTGATGTGGAGGCTGTACCAGCGTTGGCAAACGCATGGAGAATTTGTCACTCTAGGGGAAAAAATGAGCTGAAGAGGTTTATTTTTTTTTTTTTTTTAAGTTTTACTTATTTATTTGGCCGGGGGGTGTGGGGGGGTGGAGGGGCAGAGGGAAAGAGAATCTCCAAGCAGACTCCCCGCTCAGTGCAGAACCCAATGTGCAGCTCTATCCCAGGACCCTGAGATCATGACCTGAGCCAAAATCAAGAGTTGGCCACTTAACCAACTGAGCCACCCAGGCACCCCGGATTATCTATTCTTTACATCTTAAAAATATACCTGACTTCTGCCTGTGGAACTGGAGCCAAAGAACTGGGTCGAAAGCCACTGATTGTCCAGATGAAAGCAATAGAAACTTCCACAGCCTCTTCAAACACACAGGATAATCAAACTTCCAAAAATGATGAGAAAAATGCAGAAAATATTACATATTTTAGGTTTACTCTCTGGCTTACATTAAGTAGCAAAGACCACAGAATAAAAACAACAAGCCATGTGATCCAGGGAATTTCTTTTAAATGCAGGAATCATTCCTTAAAACTAAAGCATAGGACAGCCATCAAAAGGAATGAGATCTTACCATTTGCAACGATGTGGATGGAACTGGAGGGTGTTAAGCTGAGCGAAATAAGTCAATCAGAGAAAGACATGTATCATATGACCTCACTGATATGAGGAATTCTTAATCTCAGGAAACAAACTGAGGATTGCTGGAGTGGTGGGGGGTGGGAGGGATGGGGTGCCTGGGTGATAGACATTGAGGAGGGTATGTGCTATGGTGAGCGCTGTGAATTATGCAAGACTGTTGAATCACAGATCTGTACCTCTGAAACAAATAATGCAATATATGTTAAGAAAAAAAAAGAAGAAGAAGAAGATAGCAGGAGGGGAAGAATGAAGGGGAGTAAATCGGAGGGGGAGATGAACCACGAAAGACTATGGACTCTGAGAAACAAACTGAGGGTTCTAGAGGGGAGGGGGTGGGGGGATGGGTTAGCCTGGTGATGGGTATTAAAGAGGGCACGTTCTGCACGGAGCACTGAGTGTTATGCACAAACAATGAATCATGGAACACTACATCAAAAACTAATGATGTAATGTATGGTGATTAACATAACAATAAAAAAATTTTTTAAAAAGAAACTAAAGCATAGGAGAAAATTAATCTATAAAAGGGCAAAAGCACAGGTGTCCTGATTGGGGGAGGGGTGACACGGGATGCCCACACTTCTGCTTTCCTCTTCCCTCGGGCTATTTTCACAGCCTCTGGGCTAATCCAGTTGCCACCTTTTACAGCAGGGTCATACCTAGAGGGTCTGTGCATTGATCCAGGTTCTGCAGGTAGGAAGAGGCAAAAGCAGAACTAGAATTTGGGATTTCACACTCTCAATGTCTTTTCTCTAGACCCTCTTCCTTTATACTGAATGAGTCCTGGGAGAAGTTATATTTGGGTTCAGCTTTCCTGGTCTCAGAATTGGTCCTCAACGTTATGGAAAAGATCGGTGGTTCATTTTACTGGTTTTTGTTTTTTAAGATTTTATTTATTTATTTGACACACAGAGCGTGCGCACAAGCAGGGGGAGTGGCAGGCAGAGGGAGAGGGAGAAGCAGGCTCCCCGCTTAGCAGGGAGCCTGATGCGGGGTTTGATCCCAGGACGCTGGGATCATGACCTCAGCCAAAGGCAGCCGTTCAACCAACTGAGCCACCCAGGCACCCCCAGTGGTTTGTTTTATATTTTACCTATTCTCAGGAAACACCATAACCTACTGATAATAAATCACAGCACCCTTGCATTTTCAGCCGGATCAGAGCCCCAGGTTAAAGCATGGTTCCCACCCTGGGCTATGATCCTAATAATCATCTGGGAAGACTTTAAATCCTGGATGTCAGATTCTCACCCCAGATATTTGGATTTGACTGGCCTGGGGTGGGGCTTGATATATTTTTAGTATTTTTTTAATGCCCCCAGGTATTCCAATATGCAGGCAAGATTGCGAACAACTGAGTTATAGCAATAAAACTAATTACATATGTGCAGGCCTCAGCCAGTAGGTGGATAATGCAGCCACAATTACTTACTCTAGCTGGGAAGGCCAGTGCTGTCCCACGCAGGGCCGGCAGGTTACCAGGCTCAGTGCTCACAGGAGCCTAGCTGACCCTTGCCCCCACTCACTGTCCCATTAGACCTATAGACATTTTTCATTGCCTTTTCCCTCCTCATTATTTTCTTAAATTTGTATCCATGTTAATTGTCCTGGGTAGAAGGGAGAGGCTCAGAAAATACAAGAAAACACACAGAAGAAAATGGACATGACCCATAATCCTACCGCTCAAAGATAACTCTTGTTTACATTTTTTTGTTTGCATTTGAGTCTTTTCTATTCAGGTGGATAGACATGAAATTATTTACAAATTAAAATTGCAGTTTACGTACTGGTATTTCTTTATTTTTTCAGTGGTACAGGCATAGGGGAAAATGCTCAAATAGAACAAAATTTTACACAGGTCAGTCTCCCTCCCACTCCTGACCCACCTCTCACCTCCCCAGAGGCAACCAGTGTTACTAGCTTTTTGGCAGACTTCCAGAAATATCTATGTGTGTATATACAGAGATAGATATACATCTTTTAGTTACAAAACTGGTTGCCTACTGTATAACCTACTCTATAACTTGCTTTTCTTACTCATAATGTATCTCAGAGATGGGTCCATATCATCACTTTTTCTTTTAACATTAGAGTTTTCTATTGCAGATTCCCCACAATTTCTTACGCTGTTCATTATTGATGGGTATTTGCTTCCAGCGTTGTGCTACTTTTATAATAAATATTTATGTATTGAGTTATTTGCTCTTCCCATGATTTTTTTTCCATTTAGTAAATATGCTTCAAAAATTATGTGAGTAGCATCTTAGTCTTCCAATGTATGAATTTATAATAATCTGTTCGGATAATACTGAATTGTTAGACATTTATGTTTTTCCCCATTCTTTATCATTTATGAATAAGGCTGCAGTGAACAATCCTTGTATATAAATCGTTGTGTGTATCTTCGTATCCCTAGAATAGATTCGACAGAGTAGAATTATTGGTCCCAAGGACATGCACTTTTGGATATAGATACTGCTAAACTGTTCTCTAGAAAGTTAGTAGCAATTTATACTCCTACCAGCAACGCCCGAAAACTCTCATTCCTCTATCTTTGTAAAACCACAAATACTGATTTAAAAATTAGGGATTGGTTTGGGGTCAAAATACTTGAGATTTTTTCAAACTGTGGTCTTTCTTCATCATTATGAACTACTCTGAGGCTTTAATTATTTCAGAGATTTTTTTATAAACCTAAGCATCTATCTCCAAATCATCAAGAACACTCTTTTTACTGAATAATAAACCATACAGATACAGCTAAGCTTTTAAAAGTTCAAAGTCATTTTACTTTAGGGAGTTCTAATAACAGCCATCATTCAGTGAAAAGTCTACTCAGTAGTACATCCAAAAGATTCCAGGCTTTCCTTTAACACAAATCCACAGACCCAGAGTTTGGATACCTCTTGAGTTTGTTCTATATGTGTTTCCAGAACTTCATACTGAGGAGGCTAAACACCATTTTAGGGCGCCTGGGTGGCTCAGTTGGTTAAGCGACTGCCTTCGGCTCAGGTCATGATCCTGGAGTCCCTGGATCGAGTCCCGCATCGGGCTCCCTGCTCAGCAGGGAGTCTGCTTCTCCCTCTGACCCTCTTCCCTCTCATGCTCTCATCTCTCATTCTCTCTCAAATAAATAAATAAAATCTTTAAAAAAAAAAAACATCATTTTAACTCTTTGCATCTAGGGGTATAGCTTGCCCTAAGCAAACGAGAATTATACTGGCTCAGGTTTCCTTTCATTCACAGGGAATCCAAGGGAAGAATCCAACTTCATGAGGACTAGGCTCCCATCAACTGACATTTTGCGGGATCAGGGAAAGGATGTTACTAGTCACTCAGGCGAAAAAAATTGCTCCCGGGATAATAGGAAGTCCTATTTAGTATCTACCTCGTCAAGCCATAGGTTACATGCTGCTCTTTTGCTACAGTACTTACAGGGAAAATCTCCAAATATGGTACATTTCAATTGATTTTAAAAACCAAGAGCCAGATTAAGTAAGGGTAAAGCAATTTCACGGAAACACTTTCAGACCATTCATGCTGAAATCTCTTTAAAGTCATCACCCACCACGTCTCTTGGACTCTGTGTCCTGCCGAGTGATTAATATCTGAAGGTCTGGAATCACTCAAATGCACCTAACTTATAGTTAGGGTTTACCTAAAGCACATGCCTTGCAAGATGTTTCTCACTGGGCCTGCCCGGAGAACTTGGAAGCATGTGGTGGAATGTCAATGAGATGGCAGATTGCTCAGATGCCTGTTGTTGGCGCTGAACTGCCACCTGAGCCCTGTCCTTGTGCCACAGGTATTTTTTTTTTTTTTTTGGTGTACATCTTTCCATGGGGACGGACGCAAGGCTGCCAATTTCACGAACTACAGTTCCGGGACTATATATTCTAAACTTCTTCAAGGCAGGACTAGAAAAAGAAAGGTTATCTGAGGATTCCAGAACCCTTCTCTTCGCCTCTCCGTGGGGAATAATACACTGATGCCAGTGGGGGATTAGTGCCCTGAGTTATATGGAAGGTGGAACATTGGTAAGATGGCAGGAAAATAATTTGCATCTCCTCGATGCACCACATTCACATGCTTTGAATTTTATTTGTTCTCAGGCCACCTTTGTCAACTTAGTAAAGCAAACGTGTCTTACAGAAGACTGGGTCAGTAAATGACTTCTTTACTCTTTGACCTAACTATGGGTACTACGCCTAGCACGTGTGAGGATTGGGTTGGCAGGCACAGTATTAGGGTAATAGGACAAGGGTTGGGCGGGAAGAGGGGAGGGTCACGCTAGTTGGCCCCCTAAGGCCTGATAAGATAGACTCTACCATAGGTCCCATCCCAGGCAGTTTAGTATTACGCAGCGTCCAGGGATTACAGTTACATAAGCTCACAGTTCAAATAACTCCATTCACTCATCTTGTCATATTCATCCAATTCCCAGTTTGCAGCAAGGCAGGACAGAGGAAGAGGAAGGAGTCTGTGATGGGAAGAACTAGAGTCAGGTTGAGGAAAGCTGGCCACAAGGCAAGAAGATGGGGCCCTGGCTCTATTCCTGCGATGGGCCAAGTGCCCTGGGGAATTGGGTTCAAGGGAGGTTAGCAGAACAGAACTCAGGGTCAGGGACCAAATCGGCCTCCAATCAGCACATGGCCTCAAAGGGAGATTTGTCACAGAGTGACCTGATGCTGAGCTCCAGAAAGTCAGGCTGGACAGCAAGTCCTGGATTATTCCTAAAAGCCGGAGATGGGCTCTTCTGAGCTGGACACCAAATGGTCCCAAGTGCTATTTGGAGGAAGTGGGCAAAAGCATCCTGTGCTTGACAAATCTTTTCTTCTCCTTCTGAGCAGGCTCTGCCTAACAATTTCCAGTTCTGGATTTAGTTAAAACCGGTTTCCAACAGCTTGATTTCTTTGAAGTTAATCATTCATCATTTTTGTGGTCTATTCCTCAAATAAAGGCTTTTCTGGGCTTAAAAAGTAATAATCCAAATGGATGTATTATTCCAAAGCTTTACGCCCAGGCAAGTTGTTTTAGAAAATAACCATGAAATTTCAAAATTATTCATATTTTTTCCAGGAGTATATAATATACATCCCCAGATAAGCATTTCTGGAACCCTCCATATTGTGTTCTATATGGTAATTGTTGGAAATTTTGTTAAATTTTTTTCTTTTGTGATAAACAGAGCAAGACCAAAGCAAGAAAGGAACCCATTAGGACATCTGAGGGAACTCGACTGCAAAGAAAGGACAGGGACAGGGAATTGTCATCTTGGGCTGTCAGTAGGACCATTTAGACCACCTCCAAAGCAGAACCCATGCTTTTATCATATTTCATAACATTATTTTTTTACTAGGAAAGAGCTCATGCTTACTATTGAAATTTGGGAAATACAAAAAGTATAAAGGAGGAAAGTAAAATCATTCTGAAGCCCAGCATGGCAAATATTTTGCTATATCATTTGTATATTTTCTATGCAAACATAAATATGAATTTTTTAATATAGTTAGAATTAGGTAGTCCATCCCATTTTGAATTAGTGCTCTTTTTACTTAGTAATCTACTACTTTTTTTATCCTAACATATTTTATAACATGGTGTTATTTCATCGTACGAGCGTTTAATAATTTATATTCACCTTTCTCCTACTGGTACGCATTTAAATATTGACGTTTTCCCTCCACTATCATAAATAGCACTCTCACAAACATCCTTGTCTTAAATCTTTATGAGGATCCCCATATTGCCATCCCAGTCAGAAATTTAATGTCTGGGACAGAGGATTCAAGTCCTATTATAGATTATTTTTACGGACATATTTCAAAACTAGAAAACTACCAAAACATAGGGAAAAGATCATCCTATTTCTTCATCTTAAACAAACTCCCCAATTCTTACCACCTGCCTGACCCTGCTCTGTTAGTCTTCATGTCTCATTCCTCCCACCTGGCCACTACTGATCACATGCTGTTTATTCTGGAAGGAATGCTCCCTGACTGCACAGGGCAAACTGAGCAAAGAGAGCCAAGGCCCAGGTCTGGAACCACTGGAGGGCACTGAGTGTGCACTGCAGAAGCTGTTCCAGCTTAGGACTGACTGAGAAGGCCCAGCTGTATAGATCACAGACAGCATCCAAGGGACCCAGCAGGATCTGTGGCCATTCTGGGCTACAAAAGAAAGTTCTAGCAAAGTGAAGGAGCCCCCTGTGTGGAATCCAGACTAAGTGCTACTGAGGGATTAGGTAGGCAAGGTTTACACATAAGATCCGTCCATAGGTTAGTGGATGCTCTAGTTCAGCGTAAGAATCTGGTCTGCAAGATCAGGAAATAGCAGGAGTTAGACAAGGAAGCAAGGAAACAGATCCCAGCCTGGAGGAAGAAGGTCCAGGGCTGGGACCATACTTGCAGAGTGAGAAAAAGTTCCAACTTGGGGTTCAAATAAATGAATAAATAATCCGGAGCACAAATCCCCTTTAGGGGAGAGTGTGTCCGTTAAATTGGGCAAGGATATGCTGCAGTAACAAACATGCCTTAAATTCAAAGGGTTTAAAACAGAATCATATTGCATCCTTATGCTACATGTCCACTGCACATCAGCAGGAAGGCTTCAATCTACATCGTCCTCACTCTGGCACCCCAGGTTAATGATCTGGATCATCCATAGCTGTGGCAGTGGGGAAAGAGGACGGATAGTCCAGCATGGGTCATTAAATGCTTCCACCCTCATTTCCTTGGCCAGAGGAAGTCACATGGGCATGTGCCTGGAGGCAGGGGTGCACTGGGAATTTTGGTGAGCACTGGCGGTGGCTGTCAGACAAAACCACAGATAAGTTCTAAAGAGAAGACACTACGAAGGGAGGAAAAATTCAAGACATTTAACTACCACTTACCTGGAGTCCTGACTTCTCCTTTATCTGTAACCTACAGTGGCACTTAGGTTTAATCCACCTGACCTTGAGAAGGAGCAGCAGATACGTGGCAGGCACAGATTCTGGGGGATGGTGGTTAAGAGAAACCCCACAACAGCTGCACCTTGAGCTCATGGAAGAGAACGGATCCCGGTATGTCCAGGCGATCAGGGTTGCTATCCTTCCTGTTCATCAAATTTGTACTTTTAGATAGTCAGTAGCAAACTGATACCCGTCTCCCCACCCCCAGCAGCGTGGTATGATTTGGCCTCTCCTGGGGGGGAGACAAAGGCATCTGTGCTCATTTGGATAGGCCGTAGTAAATGCCAAAGAGCTGAATGACATTGTGAGCCATGTTTATCTCAGAGACATTTGGGAACACTGATTTAAGGTAAACGAAACTCAAGCCCGGCATCTCACTCTGCTGAAGATGACAAAATGATGGAGGGGCTTCCTAGACTCTTTCCAAACCTTCAGTCGTTTGAGAACACCTGCTGTGCTGTTGGAGTTGTGCAGGGTGCAACTCCTGACCTTCAGCAATTACACCAGCAAGATGACAGGAGAAAGTTGGTGCTCACTTGCTATTCATTTCAAACAGTTCAAATGTTGGAGGAGCTTATGAAAAATGCTAATTTCACATTCAAGTTAACAAGAAAGAAGCTTGTGGGTTTTTTCTTCATAATAAGCTTTTCTAAAGGAAAAGATTTCTAACTTAAATGTAGTTCACCCAATCTAAAGTAGGGGGGAGAGGAATAATCAAGTACATTCTGTGGAAATCATTTATTTATAAATGGGTAGCACCATGCAAATTTCATGTCAATGAAAACAGAAAGTGTGAGAGATAAACATTCTCCAGCATGGGATATAATTTTGCTAGTTAACAGTACACAGTCTTCAAGTGACACTTTCTAATTGATTTGTGAAAGGTCAAGGTTATCAAAACCAGCTTCATAGTCAACACCATGCTTAATTCCTGTACGGATTCTGGTGAAGCGCATGACCTGAATAAGCATGTGGCTCAATTTCTGTCTGCATTTAAATAGCTGTGTGCCAAGTAATAAGTGCTTGCACATTTTCACAGTGTGTGACAATAAAGATCTGTAGGATATCACCTAGATGCCTTGCAATGTTTCATTTCCTTCGCAAAAATTAAAAGTTCAACTACAACTACATTATAAATTATTGCCTTTTTAAAAAGTACATATATGATAAATAGTTTGACATTTATAGAAAATTTAAAATGTTAAAAAAATGTCATCCCAGGAAAACTTTTGTGATTGATTTCTTGCAAATCTTTGGAAGTCTTTGAAATAGAAGGAAAAAAAAAAGCCCTCAGAGTCAGTGTTCTATTGTTGGTGGTCAATTCAATTAAAGTCACCAAAAGTAGGAAGTCTTATAATTGACTTCGGTGATTTATCCAAACTTCATGTGATAAATATCATTCATACTAGAAAAAATAACCTCTCTTGTCATTTAAGAAGGTTCATGCAGGGGTTGAAAATGATGATGTAGCCATCTCATAATGACGGTTGCAAAACTGAAGACCATAAGTCTTGTCCTATGTACAGACATGTCCTTATGCTCGAATCATTGAGAATGTAATTGTGGCAGAAACTGACATTTCACATGCCTTGGTACTTAAACGGCTCAGTGCTTTGGAGGAAAAAAATACAACTTAAAACAATGAAAATTTTGCAATACAGGTTTTCTAGCCATGACCTTCACATTGGCACACTTGTTAAGACTAATGCAATAAGGCTTTCTTTTAAAATATGTTATTATTTAATGGAGATGATCCTTGTTTCTCAAATTTTGAGCTGAGCTCTTAAATTTCTTCCAGCTTTGGTGCTTTTAGAAGGTGGCTATTTTAATTTCGATCTTCAAGTTGCTGAATGTGGCCCCTGCTTCCATTTTCTCATCTTGCAAACTGCACTTTTTTTGGTAGAGATTTCTTTTTCTTTCTTAATTAATTGCCTAGCATTGATGATAGTGTGACAAAATGGGCATCCTCTTATCTTATAAATTGGCATCACTTTTCTGGAGAGCAGTTTGGTGACAGTAAATACATATGTACATATATACATACATGAAAAATATGCATATCTTTTAACCTCATAATGACATTTCTAGAAATCAATGCATGAGTCAAATGTTAGGGAACTGGCTAAATACATTACATTATATCCATATGACAGAATATGAAGTAACAATGAATAATCATGCTATATAAAATATACCTAATAATAGTAGAAAATGAAATGTCAAATAAAATACTTCGTTAAATTTAAAAAAGCAAGTTATCAAACAATGTGAACAGAATGATCCCAATCACATTTTTCAGCATATTATACATACATAATGGGAACTGTGTATGTGTACGTGTGTGTGTTTGGAAGGCTGTGTACCAAAATATCAATAGCTGTATCTCCCTGAAGGGGAGCTGTGGGTGATTTTTACTTTATACTTTCTGTTCTTCTGTATCTTTAAAGTTTCAAAGTGAACCTATTTTGAAATTAAAAAAAATAGATGTATTTAAAGATACGTTTAGGGCCACCTGGGTGGCTCAGTTGGTTGAGTGACTGACTCTTGATTTCTGCTCAGGTCATGATCTCAGGGTCCTGAAAATAAGACCAGCCTGCGGCTCTGCCCTCAGCGGGGTGTCTCCTTGGGATTCTCTCCCTCTGCCCCTCCCTCTTCTACTCACTTGTGTGCTTGTGCGCTCTAAGTTTAAAAAAAATACATTTATTAGATGCACAACAACGTGAATGGACTTTACACTTGCAAATGTTTAAAATGGCAAGTTTTATGTTATGTATATTTTACACAATAAAAGGATACATTTATTAGAAAATCTAGGTGTCCTTGCATCTAGTGATGACTTTTTAGATACAACACCCTTAAAAGTATGATCCATAAAAGAGGAAGTTGGACTTAAAAACTTCTCTGTGAAAGCCTCTGTTAAAAGAATGAAAAGACAAGCCACATATGGGGAGAAAATATTTACAAAATGCATATCTGATGAAAGTCTGGTATCCAAAATACAGAAAGAACTCTTAAAACTTAACAAAAAGAAAACAGAGAGCACAACTTACAAATGGGCAAGAGATCTGAGCAGACACCTCACCAAAGAAGATAGATAGATGGCAAGTAAGTGTATAAAAAGATGCTCAACATCACATGTCATTAGAGAATTATAGATTTAAAACAGCAAAGAGATACAACCACCTGTCCATGAGAATGACTAAAATCCAAAATACTGACAATATCAAATGTTAGCAAGGATGTGGAGCAACAATTCTCATTCATTTGCTGGTGGGAATGCAAAATGGCAGAGCCACTCTGGAAGACAGTTCGGCAGTTTCTTACAAAACTAAACATAATCTTAACATATGATCCAACAATTGCACTTCATTGGTATTCGCCCAAAGGAGTTGAAAACTTATACATTCAAACACCTGCACCCAGATGTTTATAGTGGCTTTCTTCAAAATTGCCAAAACTTGGAAGCAACCAAGAAGTCTTTCAGTGGGTGAATGGGTGAATAAACTGTGCTACATCAGACAATGGAAAGAAGTGAGCTATCAAATCACACAAAGACATGAAAGAAATTGAAATGCATATTGTTAAGTGAAAGAAGCCAATCTGAAAAGGCTACATACTTTCTGATTCCAACTCTGTGACATTCTGGAAAAGACAAAACTCTGGAGACAGTAAAAAGATCAGTGGTTGCCAGGTTTTCAGGAGAGGGAGAGAGAATGAATATTGGAGCACAGGGCAGTGAAATTATTCTGTTTTATACTGTAATGGTGGGAAAACGTCACCATACAGTTGTCAAAACTCATAGAATATGTAACACAAAGAATGAGTCCTTATGAAAACTATGGACTTCAGTTAATAATAATGTACCAATATAGTCTCATAAAAATAAACAAAAATATTACATTAAAATATTATTTATCTGAAAAAATACACTTATTTACCAAAGTAAAGGTCAGTGTTCCCATCACAATTCTATTTTTAAAATATTCATTTCCAAAATTATCCCTGGTTATTTAATGTTGTATGGTAATTTATGGTGTCTGACAGCAACCCCTAGAAATTTTCAAGCAGACAATTTTCATATTATGGAACAGTGATTTGATCACTGATTCAGTAAGAGTCCCGAGCCTCCTTGTTTTTACATTTTGATTAAATAATTTCACTATCTTGCATAAATAATCCATGGGCAGTTTGGCAATCTAATTTCTCAAGATTCCAATAAATGTTGCAACTGAAGCTAGGGGCAAAACTCTCACATGCATAAACCTTAAGAGTTCTGTCATTTCTGATGTTAATACGGCATTAGAAAGAATAAATGCCAATAGTATTCATTTAACATAAATATATTTATTATTCTCTGTGAAGACACACAAAGATGTAATTTTTACAACATGGATGGGTCAGCTTGGAACCATATTGGGACTTCAGTGCTGGGACGGGGTTTGAGAAAGACTCTTCAACCCAATTTATAGAGACAAATAGTATGAATACCAGTGTGGCTAATTCAGTCTTGACTCAGATTTGTTTATGCCAAGGGATCTTCTCAGGTGGGTAGAAGACAACCAAAGGGGCCTCATGGCACCGCCATTATTCAAAGATACACGGGTCATGAGGCTTCTGTGTTAATAGATCATTATCCATCAGCTGGAAATATGAGATTTGGAGCTACTTTTGAGGTGAGTAAACTAGACAGATATGGGCACTTTGGGACCATCCCAGCCATGTAGCATGGAATTGAGCCTAAAACCTGAGCCCTTCTGAAAACCTGCAGTGGAATCAGGTAACCAAAATAGAAAGCCAGTTCTTTCCTTTTTTTTTTTTTTTAAGATTATTTATTTGAAAGAGAGAGAGCAAGCATGCACAGGGGGAGGGGCAGAGGTAGAGATAGAGAATCTCAAGTAGAGCCCCATGTGGGGCTTGATCCCACAACCCTGAGATCATGACCTGAGCTGAAATCAAGAGTCAGATGCTTAACCAACTGAGCCACCCAGGAGCCCCAGAAAGCCAGTTCTTTCTGTGGAGCAAACACACTAGCGCAGAGTCCCACTACTAATATGAATGGGATTGTAGTGAGTGCACGGCTGTGATCCATAATGACTTAGAAACTGCATGGGGCTTGGCTATCTGCGCCTTGACAACTCCAAGGAGCCAGGGAGTGACACTAATGTTAACTGTATTTTCCCCACATCTCTCTTTGTCATTAAAATACCAATCTAGTCCATAGAGTAAAACAGTAGTCAGGCTTGCATACTGTCATGAGAACAATGACTCCCATTAGACCTCAGGGTTCAGCCTTGCCCAGAGCTATGCATTTTGAAATGTCAGGTACTTTCATATAAGTTGGGAAGTCATCCAACTTGCTGTTTGATGTTGCAATTGGGTAGTTGATGTTATAGATCAGCAGATACTCAAATCTCTACCCTACAGGGAGTGCTGACATTGGCATGAAACAGCTTGTTAAATCTGGTGCCTTATATTGCACATTTGGCCTGCTAAACAAGTACTGTGCACAGGGAAGATGCATCACATCTTAATATTATAGAATAGTTGAGCCAAAAGACATGCAAAACATCTAAGCTTGCACCCTCGTTTCACGTGTATTCCCCTGAACACCATAAAATCCTAGAAAGGAGGGACAATGTCTTATTTATTCCCACCTAATCAACAGCACCTGCTGCTTTATACTTGGCATGCAAAATAATTTAGATTATTTATATGACAACCCCTCCAAGAAAGAAACATTCCTATTCACTGCAAGCATGTGTTTTACTCCCTGAGTTCCTCATGCTAAGGCCAAGGGACCCAGGGGTGTGATGCTTACTAGGTCTAAGGGGTCAGTCTTGCTTACTACTGCCCTGCAAAGTAGAGAGGGGGAAAATGGCCATTTCCCCGATGGGTCCTTCATTGCCCCATAAAGGTCAATATGAAGCTGGAGGTGCAGTGGGTTCAGTGCAAGGCTCTGCTTATCAGACTGGCCTTCACTGGTCCTCCACAGAGGCTGGGATTCAGGGGAAGGGCTGGAGCTCCTGATGTTAATGCCCCTTTAGGGACACTTTGTACCCATAGAAAGAATCACCTCCACTCCCCGCCCCCAAGATGTTTGCGAAGTGTTCTAGTAGTAGCCCAATATGTGCCTAAAAACAGCTTCCAACAGTCCCCTCTATTTCTAGCCTTACAATTTTTTTTTAAAAAGATTTTATTTATTTGACAGAGACCCAGCGAGAGAGGGAACATAAGCAGGGGGAGTGGGAGAGGGAGAAGCAGGCTTCCTGCCGAGCAGGGAGCCCGATGTGGGGCTCGATCCCAGGACCCTGGGACCATGACCTGAGCCGAAGGCAGACGCTTAACGACTGAGCCACCCAGGCGCCCCTTTTTTTTTTTTTTTTTTAATCAGGGGGCTTTTTGTCCCTCCTTGCACCTCGCCCTGGTTAGGACCATCCCAGTTCATCCAATAATGCTTTAGTAATTCCAAACCTCCAAGAGAAGAAGTCTGACTTTCATCCCCCCTTTTCCCTGGAGGGTTCTTGGTTTTAAGAAAACCTGCCTACCAGGGCACCTGGGTGGCACAGTTGGTTAGGCGTCCAACTCTTGGTTTCGGCTCAGGTCTGATCACGAGGTGATGAGATCAAGCCCCGCGTCAGGCTCTGCACTCAGCGTGGAGTCGGCTTGAGTCTCTTTCTCCCTCTCTCTCTGCCCCCACCTCAAATAAATAAATCTTTTTTAATTTAAATTCAGTTAATTAATATATAGTGTGTTATTAGTTTTAGAGGTAGAGTTCAGTGATTCATCAGTCTTATATAACACCCAGTGCTCATTACATCCCGTGCCCTCCTTAATGTCCATCACCCAGCCACCCCATCCCTCCCACCCCCCTCCACTCCAGCAACCCTCAGTTTTTTTCCTATGATTAAGAGTCTCTTATGGTTTGTCTCCCTCTCTGATTTCGTCTTGTTCACATAAATATATCTTTAAAAGAAAAGCTACTTACCACCTTTCAAGCTACTTGTGGTGGAAGCATTATTCACGCACAGTCCTCTGTCCCTTCCTTTGCTATGCATCGTCGGAGTATCCTCCCCTCCCCAAGGAGGTAAAATGGGCCATAAATGATGTTCTGCATTGGGCCAAATGACCAGGCCTTTCCCCACGTGAGTTTTGTTTTTGAAGGAGCTGACAGAACGCTGTCTGACGGGGTGCTCTCGGCAGCAGGGTGAGTCTTTCCTTGAAAGTGTCCTCCTGACCTCTACTACACCTCCCTCTACCTTCTGAGCTATCACCTGGGGGCTCTTGCTGTGGCAGAACATTTCTGGATTATTCCTTCCTTCACGGTAGTGAATGGGCACGTACATTTACATAATTTCATTCCCGTGACTTTCCCTGTACAAATACAAAGCTGGTGAAATTTGTCTCATTTTACAACTTGGACAAATTCCTCCTAGAAAGAAAACAACCTTGGCTGCAATCCTATGACAATGTGGTTGGGGTAAATGAGGAGAGTCTGAGGGTGGGGGCCAAGGCACAGAGGGGATGGCTAAACTGCAGAGTGGGAAGAAAGGAGAGAAATTTGGTTTTACTTCTGAGGTAGAGAGAGCAGACTGGGGAGTCCAAAGAGTGGAGGCAACCAGGTCAGAAAGTGGGCACTTCTGGAGGTGAAGGGACTAATGAGACAGCCAGCTCTCTGACTTCTGATGTTCACAAAATCACCTCCATGGTGACTTAAGGTCGCCACTGCACGAAGCAAACTGTAAGCTACTCTTTGAAAAATCTATGTCAACATACCCAAAACAAACAAGTATAAAGAATCATATTAAATACAGTGTCTGGTCACAACCCAGAATTAACAACTATAAACTTCTAGTCAGATTTGCTTCTGATCTTTTCACTTTTTGGTAAATATGTTTTTACAGATGGAGTGGAAGCTTAATGCTATTCTTTCCAGAACCCATTTTCCTCCCTCATCCGTGGCAACCACTAAGCCAAACTTGGTGTTGCTTCACCTTGTCCACATTTTTATACTTCTAATACAAATGTAGGATTTCAGTTCTGTGTTTTGATGTTGATGTAGTATTGTGCTGAATGTGTTGTTCTGCAAATTGTTTTTCTCTTTCAACTTTTTTTGCCACCTGTATAATATTTCACTGTATGATTAAACCTTGTTTTGTCTTGTCCTATAATGATAAGTAATGAGATTGTTTTAACATTTTTCTTTCACAACTAATTCTGCAGAGAACATCCTTGGAGAGTTGACTTCGGGCAGACACCTTGAAGTGAAATTGCTAGGTTTGCGGGACATTGCTTCTTCAATTTTTTGTTAACAAGATTAAAATGGCAGCTTCCTAGCTTAAACCATTTGAGCGCCACCTCCCTGGACCCTCCACAGCATTTCTCTGCAGAATTTCTCCCATGGGTGCTGACAAAGAGTAGCAACTTAATAAATGTCTGTGGAGTGAATTAATTACAGAGGAAGAAATGAGGCCTTGAGAGATAAAGTGGCCATCACAGTCATATGTCTAGGGACAAGGCCATCTCTAGAACCCACATTTTCTGGCTCCAGAAAGGAAGGCCAGTTAGAAGTAAGGAGGCTCAAGTTCAACTCTAATCCCAATTGAAAACTGCAAGAGTGTCACTAGAAGACCAGCTGCCCCTCTTAAGTATTTGTTCCCATAAAATGTTTTGAGAGGTTACAAATTATGGACATTTCTGGTTAAACAATAAGAATGAGAAGGAATAGGGGTGCCTGACCACCTCAGTCAGTAGAGCATGTGACTCTTGATCTCAGGGTTGTGAGTTCAAGCCCCACGTTGGGTGTAGAGATTACTAAAAAAGAAATAAATAAACTTTTCTTTTTAAAGGGTACTTAAAAAAAGAATGAGAATGAATAAACTTTCTTCTTCAGGACAGACTTGCATGAGGTCCTTTCAGGCCAATATCTATCACCCCCATCTGAGCTAGTGGTGTATTTATTTCTCCTATATTTTAAAATGCAATCCTGGGATTGAGAAATAAGTACATAGATAATGGAGGACGGAACAATTTGAGCTACAAAATAAGTAAAACTGTATTCATGAGTCTATGCTTATATAAATGATGCTTAAATAAATAAATAGGGGCTAACCAAATTTCCTACACAGGAGAATTCCAAGTGACTTATGTAGATGCTAACCCTTAAAGAAAGAATGTAATTCCCTACTCCTTTAGTGTTGGCTGTGCATCGTGATTTCCTTTAAAAAGTACAATATGGGGGGGCGGAGCAAGATGGCGTTGGAGTAGGAGACCTGGATTTCGTCTGGTCTCAGGAATTCAGCTGACTAGGGATCAAACCATTCTGAACACCTACGAACTCAACAGGAGATCGAAGATAAGAATAGTAACAACACTCTGAACAGAAAAGCGACCACTTTCTGGAAGGTAGGACGTGCGGAGAAGTGAATCCGAGGGGATATTCAGGAGGATAGACGGCGGGGGAGGGGGCCTCCGTCGGCCGCTTCTGGCAAGTGATAGAGCCGCGGAGCACAAAATCGGAACTTTAAGAAGTCGGCTCCGCGGAGGGACATCGCTCCAGTGGCTAAGCGGGGGGTGGAACGCTCGCGGGACAGTGTGGTCTCAGGACCCTTGGGATCACAGAAAGACCAGGGGTGCCTGAGTGCGGCAGAGCTCCCACGGATCGGAGCGGGGAAGCCGGCTGCAGAGACGGAGCCGAGGCGTGGGCTCTCAGCTCGGGGTTGCCATAAACTGATCCGCGGCCCAGTCGGGGCACGGCTCCTCCAGCAGGGACCCAACAAGCGGCAGAGCCGGGAAGACTCCCCTTCCTCCCCCGGGAGGAGCGGCGCGGGAGCGCACCGCAGGGATCTGCTGGGTTTGGAGACTCCACACGGGGTCGGGTGCCAGACATAGAAACGCTCGATCACAGGCTGGGTGAGCACGGAGTGCGGCCAGAGACCGGGGAGACGGGAGTGACTGCTTTTCTCTGGGGGCGCACTGAGGAGCGGGGCCCCGAGTTCTCAGCTCCTCCGGGCGGAGATTGGGAGGCCACCATTTTCACCCTGGTCCTCCAAAGCTGTACCGAGAGCTTGCAGGGAACAAAAGCTCCTGAGAGCAAACCGGAGCAGCTTGCTTAGCCCGGACTCACAAGGGCGGGGCAATTCCACCTCCGGCAAAGACATTTGGGAACCACGGCAACAGGCCCCTCCCCCAGAAGATCAGCACAAACAGCCAGCAAGCCAAGACCAAGTTTACCCATCAAGGAGAACGGGAGAACTCCAGTGCTAGGGGAATAGTGCACATAGAATTCATGGCTTTTTTACCATAATTCATTAGTTTTTCAAAGTTAATTTTTTAACTGTTTTTTTTTTGAATTTTTCTTTTTCCCTTTTTCAAACATCTTATCAATCCCTTTTTTAAAAAAACATTTTTTATTTTTCATTTTTAGAGTCATATTTTTATCCCTTCATAGTAGTTACCCTTATTTTTGGCATATATATATATAAGTTGTTCTCTCTTTAAAATTTTGAGATACAATTTCTTCTAACAGATCAAAATATACCCTAAATCACTAGTGTATGGCTTTGTTCTAGTCTCCTGCCTGATCACATTCTCTCCCTTTTTTTTTCTTTTTTCTTTTTCTTTTTAAATCTTCTTCTTTCTTTTTAAAAACAACTTATCTTATTAAGTCCTTTTATAAAATCTTTTATAATTTTCATTTTTACAGTCATCTGCCATCCCTTCATTGTATCAACCCTTATTTTGTACATATATAAGTCTTTCTTCCTTTAAAATTTTAGCAGGCACTTTCTTCTAACAGACCAAAATATGCCTAAAAGCTAGTGTGTGGCACTGATCTATGCACTAGCCTGATCATATTTGATATTCTGGGTTTTTTTTGTTTTGTTCTGTTTTTCTTTGTTTTTATCTTTTTCTTTTTCCTTTTTTTTTTCTCTTCTTTCTATTCCCTTTCTTGTCCCCTGGTTTCAGGTCTTTTCTGATTTGTATAGAGTATATTTGCTGGAGACGTTGTTAACCTGTTAGCATTCTGTTCTCTCATTCATCTGTTCTCCTCTGGACAAAATGACAAGACGAAAAAAATCACCTCAACAAAAAGAACAAGAGGTAGTACCGTCTGCCAGGGACCTACTCAATACGGGTATTAGTACGATGTCGGAACTAGAGTTCAGAATCATGACTTTAAAGATACTAGCTGGGCTTGAAAAAAGTGTGGAAGTTATTAGAGAAACCCTTTCTGGAGAAATAAAAGAACTAAAATCTAACCAAGTCAAAATCAAAAAGGCTATTAATGAGCTGCAATAAAAAATGGGGGCACTAACTGCTAGGATAAATGTGGCAGAAGAAAGAATCAGTGATATAGAAGACCAAATGATGGAAACTAAAGAGGCTGAGAAAAAGAGAGATAAACAACTACAGGATCACGAGGGCAGAATTCGAGAGATAAGCGATACGATAAGACGAAACAACATTAGAATAATTGGGATCCCAGAAGAAGAAGAAAGAGAGAGAGGGGCAGAAGGTATATTGGAGCAAATAATAGCAGAGAACTTCCCTAATGTGAGGAAGGAAACAGGCATCAAAATCCAGGAGGTACAGAGAGCCCCTCTCAAAATCAATAAAAATAGGTCAACACCCCGACATCTAATAGTAAAACTAACGAGTCTCAGAGACAAAGAGAAAATCCTGAAAGCAGCTCGGGAGAAGAGATATGTAACCTACAATGGTAGAAACATTAGATTGGCAACAGACCTATCCACAGAGACCTGGCAGGCCAGAAAGGACTGGCATGATATCTTCAGAGCACTAAACGAGAAAAATATGCAGCCAAGAATACTATATCCAGCTAGGCTATCATTGAAAATAGAAGGAGAGATAAAAAGCTTCCAGGACAAACAAAAACTAAAGGAATTTGCAAACACAAAACCAGCCCTACAAGAAATATTGAAAGAGGTCCTCTAAGCAAAAAGAGAGCCTAAAAGCAGCATAGATCAGAAAGGAACACAGACAATATACAGTAACAGTCACCTTACAGGCAATACAATGGCACTAAATTCATACCTTTCAATAGTTACCCTGTGAATTGTACAAGACTGATGAATCACGGATCTGTACCTCTGAAACAAATAATGCAATATATGTTAAGAAAAAAAAAGAAGAAGAAGATAGCAGGAGGGGAAGAATGAAGGGGAGTAAGTCGGAGGGGGAGACGAACCATTAGAGACGATGGACTCTGAAAAACAGACTGAGGGTTCTAGAGGGGAGGGGAGTTGGGGGATGGGTTAGCCTGGTGATGGGTATTGAAGTGGGCACGTTCTGCGTGGAGCACTGGGTGTTATGCACAAACAATGAATCATGGAACACTACATCAAAAACTAATGATGTAATGTATGGTGATTAACATAACAATAAAAATTATTTTAAAAAATAAATAAAAAATAAAAAGTACAATATGGAAGGAGGAAAAAGAGTAATGTTACAATGGAAAAACCTAACCACACCAGCCATATGAATAAGTTTTATGTCATCAGTGGTAAGTCATATTAATAGTATATAACCTTGATATATATGATATAACAAGGATGGTACATTACCTCTATGGTCTCTCTCCTCCAAAACCCTAACATTCTTCTAGCCATGAGAAAAACATCACACAAACCAAGTAGAGGGACATTCTACATAACACTTGACCACTAGTCTTTAAGAGTGTCAAGGTCATCAAAAACAAGGGAAGTCTGTACAATTGTCAGTCTTGAGGACCCCAAGGAAATGTAACAACTAAATGTAATGCATCCTTGGTGGGATCCTGGGACAGACAAGGAACATAGGAAGTTCTTTTTAACATAGTAAGCTCTTTTAGGAAAAAAAAAGTAAGCTCTTTTAGGAACAAGTAAACGCTAAGGAAATCTAAATAAAATATGTATGGACTTTAGTAAATACTTATAATGTATCAATACTGCTTTACTAGTTGTGATGACCTTATCATCCTAATGTAAGATGTTAACAAGAAGGGAAACAGAGGGCAGAGGACACGGGAAGTTTCTACTGTTTTGCAACTTTCCTGTGAACCTGAAACTAGTTTAAAACTGAAAGTTTATTTAAAAAGAACTAGGACTTAGTAAATTGGTGATCAGCTTTGTTTTTATATTGTTTATATTTTCTACTAGGTAAAAAAGTAACTTGTCATGGACTCCTGATTTATAAGATTGCTCTCCACAGTAAAAGGGCACCTGTATACAGCCAGATGGAGGATTTATAAGTCCCCTAGGTAGAAAGTTACTGATTTTCTCTACCAGTGCATGCTTCTCTGGCTCTTTAGCATTGAGCTGCCTTTGGCCAGTGACTTGGCTGCCTTCCTGAGTATGACAGATTGCTACCTCTCCCAGGCCAATTCACAGCCTAAAGATCTTAGCTAAATGGAGGAAAAATGTTGATGGTGTCCTTGCCAGTCACTGTTTTGGGTCCCATTGGTGCTTCTGAAAAATTAAAGGGGCAGGACCTACTTGGAGGAATCTTTCATTCAGATTTTTGGGCATGTCCCCCCCACAATGATTTCTACTTCCCTGAGTATATCTCCTCTTTCCCATTCATTGGTCCTTTGTCATTTTCAGAGTAGATGGCCCTGTTTCCCTGGCCATTGCTGATTGGATGGATCACTCCTGGACATAGTGGACCAATCAGGATTCTTTCCTGAGGATTTACAATTGGGGTTAAGATTTCTATCTTAGAATTGAACTGGCCTCTTGAGTTGGGGCCTTCATCACAATCTTGATACATCTTTAAGACATAAATAGCAGTGTCTATCAAATATATTGGAAGAGTATGAGTTTTACCTCTCTCATTCTAAACCATTTCTGGAATATTTACTGTCATGGAGATGTTGGCTCCCCAGAATCCATTCATCAATCTTTTGGTACCCAAATCCCTGCTTTTCCTTGGGAAAGCTATCCTCCCTGGATTTGATCATGCTTAACAAAGATCTACCCCTAGAGTTTTCACTTGTATGAACCAATGAAAATTCCTTTTGCTGAAGCCAGTCTGAGCTGGGTTTTTGCCACCTGCGACTGAAAGAACCCTGTTTAGTGTACTTACTAAAACCACATGTCCATGTTATCAATGAGCTCACTTATTTCTTCCGTGAACTCTTTCAGTCTGCTCTAAGGCCCCCTTTACCCAACTCTCAGCTTCCGCATTCGAAACCAGCCCCCTCTGCGTGTGTGTGTGTGTGTGTGTGTGTGCATGCACGCATGTGTGTCTTCCAGCAGGGTCTTGGTTTAAAAACACACATAATCTGGGGCACCGGGGTGGCACAGTCAGTTGAGTGTCCAACTCTTGGTTTCAGCTTGGGTCATGATCTGAGGGTTATGGGATCTAGCCCCACGTGGGGTTCTGCACTCAGAGCAGAGTCTGCTTGAGATCCTCTCTCCCTCTCCCTCCCCCTGCTTGCTCTCTCTCAAATAAATAAATCTTTAAAACACACACACACATGACCTAAGAGATACTATGACTGGTCATTTTTCAGGCTTGGTTAACAAAAGATATTTTAGGTGCTTGTTTGAAAAAAAAATCCTTTATTTCAATCTCTATATATCACTCTCCTCTGAGTAGAAAGTACTGCCAAAGATGGGTCAGGGCATGAATCTTGGCATGCAATCAAAATGATAACCTAAATCTTCAGCAAAAATATAGTTTATGGGACACATTCATGTGTATTATTTCATGTGATCCTTAACATGTAAAGGAGGTGTTGCCTTCCTCACTCTGATGAGAAAACAGATTCAAAGAAGTTCAGGGACTCACTCATGGATCTACAACAATAATGGCTAAGAGTTACATAGGAGAGTACTTCCAGCACATCAAACATCTTTTGTGTTTTACTCCAATGTTGGAGGGATTACATTACGTTTGCATTTTATAAATATAGAAACTGAGACAAAAATGTCAGAGAACATGCCCCAGGTCATATCACAGGTGCATGCTATTCCATATGTGCTTGTCAGAAAAACCAGGGCTTGAATTCTTCTGATCCAGGTCAAATGACTTTTGTACAGTATCATTAAATAAAGCAAAGTGGCAAAACCCAACGAAAACAAGAATGCAGTTGACCACATGGAGAGGTGATCGAACTAGAATCTGAAAACATTTTTTTTCTTAGCACTCTAATAATGTTTCCTAAGGATTTATGTATTTTGCTTTAAAAGTTCACTATTTTAGCCAACTGAAACTAAAATAATTTACAGAATGGCACATATGATTTAAGTATTTTGGAATTTTCAGATGCAGTATCCCATTCTTTCTATATCCCAGTTCTTAAAAAGCAATTCATATAGTACATCACCCAGTCCTGCCATTTGTAAACTGAATTTTAAATCACTTAGCATTTAAAATTATTATTAAGCTTACCTTTGGAGAAATAATAATCATGAATAACACATGCCAAATGTAGAGATAATAAAAAATATAGTGGTATATTTCAAGGAGTTAAAACATATTCTTGAAAAGGTTAACTGGACCACAGATGTGAGTGTGTTTTTGTATATGTGTATGCAACCGTGCAGCTTTAAATTTTACTGCTCTTATAGCTCTTAAGGAGGAAATCAGGGCCTTTAGTGACTTTTTTTTATTAGGATTATAAATGATAATTGCTGGTTGGAGCAATTTGACTTATAGTATCAACAACTCCAAAGTTATTTGTTGTCTTCGATCAAGTTTTTTATTATTACTTTTTGCAATGTTTCTCCATTTTCTTATTTATGAAATGAAGATATACTGATTATACTGATTTTTACACATTTATATAAGAAAGTGGATTTCTCATAAAAATCTCTGCAGTGGAGGCACCTGGGTGGCTCAGTCAGTTAAGCGTCTGCCTTTGACTCAGGTTATGATCCCAGGATCCTGGGATCAAGCCCCGCGTCAGGCTCCCCGCTCAGCAGGGAGTCTGCTTGTCTCCCTCTCCCACTGCCCCCCCAACCTTGTGCTCTTGCTTTCTTGCTCTCAAATAAATAAAATCTTTAAAAATATATATAAAATATTTTAAATTTAAAATATCAAAATATATTAAATTTAAATTTAAAATGTTAAAATATAAATTAAATATATAAAAATACTTTATATTTTAAAGGTATAAAATAAAAAATTTTAAATCTCTGCAGTAGTTTTTTTTTTTTTTTAAGGGGGCAGAGTGGCAGAGGGAGAGAGAGAATCTCAAGCAGGCTACACTCCTAGCATGGAGCCTGACTTGGGACTTGATCTGACAACCCAGAGATCATGACCTGAACTGAAATCAAGAGTGGGACACTTAACCGACTGAGCCACCCAGAAGCCCCTCTGTGGTAGTCTTAATGTGGGAATTCCATCATCCCAGAAAGGAAAGACCGATGGTCACCGGCTAACCTGGTTGTCTCAGCTTGGACTTGGTACTTTCCAACTCCTCGTAGAGGCCAGGGTGCAGGGAGATCAAATGCCCAGGGCTAAGCCTTGAATCAGGACAGATGGAGAGAAAGGTGAAGCCAGTGAACTGAGCAAAGAAATAAAAGCAAGTAGGAGACAAAAGGGTAGGAGCTGGGACACCAGAATTGACTGAACAGATTCCAGATGGATGCTGCAAGGCTTAACTGTCATGAAGGAAGAGGCTTCCCTGGGGGGGCAGAGTCCTTCGGGGCTTTTCTTAGGAGGAGGAAAAGTTAGTACAGAACATGGGTCTTGGCACTGTTCTACAGTGGAATTTTGCTTGCGTACAAACAAGGAAATCTTTGTTTCCTGTTAACTAAAAGCATTTTAGTTTGGAAAATTTTAGACACTCAATGACAGTAGAGAGAAGAGAATGATAAATCCCCATGTACCATCACCCCACGTCGATAACTGCCACAATTTTGCCAGTCTTCTTTCATTTATCCCTCGCCACACTTACTCATTTATTATTCTTGCCAGCATCTTTCAAAGCACATTCCAGACATCAGGCCTTTCACACTCTTCATTATGCATCTCAAACTGGTACTTCATGAAGAAGTAGATTGAAAAGTATATGGAAAAATTAACATGTCTTTAATGTTATTTATACCATGTTTATATCAAAAATTCCTCAATTGTCTAGAACGTATTTGGTTTGGATCAGGATCCAAACAAGACTCCCACATTGATTTCAATTGTTTTGTCTCGAGTTTCTTTTAGTCTATTCCTTGCCAACTGCCCTTTTCCTATGTCTTTGATTTATTAGAAAAACTGGGGCATTTGCCCTGAAAGAGCAATGTCCCATATTTTGGATCATGTCCCTTAATTGGTTCTTCCATCTCTCTTGTATCTCCTAAACTGTAATATGGATAGAGATAGCTGATTGAATTTAGATTAATTTTTTACGCAAGAATATATCATGGGAGATGCTACAAATAAAATATTTACAACCCATGGGCTGCATCTGACCTACAGACATGGTTTTATTTGGCCCATACAGTTTTTTATGCTTTACTTAGCCCATATAATGAAAAAAGGAAAAGCTGCCTCCGTTTCTGAATCGATCTACGTTTTGCCGGGAAACAGATGGGACCCTCATACAAACTCTTCTTAAGGGTATGGACAGAGTTGGGGAAACAACAAAGAATGGCAAGACATTCTGGGGTTTGTAACCACAGGAAATGTCACATCCCCGACCTGGAAGGGCTTCCGGACAGGGGCTTTTGGTAGAGGATGAGAGCCATGGACAGCCCAACCCAACCTAACCCAATACCCTACAGAGAGGGAGACAGAGAAGGAACACTCTTACCTCGGTGATCCCTGGCTGGTGACTCCCACTGGCCGAGCACAGTAGGAAGCCAGAGAGCAAAGAAGCCCACCAATACTGTCCCTAAATTCCAGCCTCCCCAAAGGGAGCAGGGTCATGAAGGGTGGAGAATGGATCCGGATTGGAAACACTTGCCAAAATTGATAAATTAAAAGACTGTTATATAAAATTCTCGATTTCCAGCTTCTCTTGTCATATGAGATGTTCTGGCAGCTCCGAGTCATGATAAGGACCATTGGCTAGAGCCAAGCAGTGGTTGCCCTGGGGCAGGACGTAGGGATGGTGCTGTGGATCTCAGATCATCCCCAGGAAGAAAAGGAGGGCAGAGAGGAGGGAAGCCTGGAACAGGACTGATTACTCACCTAGAAGAAGCTGAGGTCTTAATCCAGAAGGTGCTGAGTTTACTTTGAATTAGCTAGATTACACTTTTTTTGTTTTGTTTTTTGCTATTAGAAGTAATAGAGGTTCATATGACTTCAGCTCGGTTTAATTAGAGAAAAGCAAAGAAACATTTTTGCAGACTTGAGTACTGCATAATATGAAGTATGATTGTCGTCATAGTAACAGGAAAAAGAATACAGAAAAGAGAATCCCCATGTATTTACAGGTGTGCCGAAATACATATTTTGGCTGATTGCTGTGTGTTAAAAAGAATATCCTGCTGAAAACAACAATCATGTTTCAAGATGAACTTCTAGCCTGCAAGAATCAATTTGAAAATATTTACTTAAAAGCAATTGTTATGAAAATGTTATTTTAAAAAATCTTAGTAAACAAACTAAAATTTTTGACGTTACAGCATGGGAATGATCTTTTCTCAGCTCCTATGTTGTTACTAAGATCGCTATTTGGCACACGGCTGACACTGACTATATAGGTCTGCCATGCACAGCACTTCAGGGAGTACACTGCACAATAACACGAGGTAGGGCTATTCACTATGTGGGTCTGTAAATAGGAATTTTTCTATTACTTTCTCCTCTTCTTTATATTATTTATTATTTCTACATCAAATTTGATTAATCATGGAAGTTACTGTATGTCACTTAACATTATTCTTTTTTTGTTAAACGTTGAAATGTAAGTCAGTGTTCTGTTTTCCTCATCTGTTTTGATGAGAAGAATTCATAAACAAGAATTTTCCTTTATATACTCATAGCCCTTGGGGCGCCTGGGTGGCTCAGTCTGTTAAGTGTCTGACTCTTGACTCCGGTTCAGGTCATGATCTCAGGGTCTTGAGATCAAGCCCCCTCCTCGGGCTCTGCACTGAGCAGAGTCGCCTTGGGTTTCTCTTTCTCCCTCTCCCTCTGCCCCTCCCAGAGCTCTTTCTCTCTGTGTCACTCTCTCCCAAAATAAAATAAATACATAAAATCTTACATACTCATGGCCCAGATGGAAATAGGTAATTATTCAATACAATTCTTAAGAATTTAAGAATGTAGTCACTTAAGGTTATTTTACGTAAAATTACAAATGAAAGTTTATCAATTTTACAGATGTTAGAATTATGGTATTAGCTCATCTTGGGAAGGGAGGGACGGAGGAAGGGAGGGAGGGAAGCAGGGGGGAGATGGTTTAGGATGGAGGGTAAAAACTATTATAAATGTAATACGTGAGACAGGTTTCTTTTAAAATGGGTAGGATCAGAATGTCAAAAATATTATTTCTCCACACAGGCTTCTGGTTATGGAGTAGTAAGGCCCAGCATGAGGAATATAGTCAATGGTGTTGTGATAGTGTTGTAGGGCGAGAGAGGGCAGCTCACTTGTGGCGAGCACAGCATAACATACAGATTTGTTGAACCACTCTGTTGTATACCTGCAACTAATGTAAACTTGTGTGTCTACTATACTTCCATTAAAAAATATTCTGGGATAATTGAAGAAAGTTGAATATGGATTTTGTATTATTTAATCTTTCCGATTCAGAGTGTGAGCCACTGACCAGGAGGAGTAGCAGCCCCTGGGGGCTCGCTAGGAACACAGTTGCAGGCCCTACCCTAGGTGGTTTATATGCACAGTAAGGGTTGAGAAGCACTGTATTAGACCACTCGTCTAGAACATCTAAAATCACATACACCTCACTTCTCAGGGTTTACTTCCAACTTGTTCCCATGCCCAGTCAGGTTCACCTGACAAATTCATCTTTCCCTTATAATCTCCACTCTTCTCTGTGAACTCCTATCCTGACTTAACCATGGTGAGAGCTTTCAACTCCTTCCTGCCCTGAGTTACATCATAAAGCATCCTACGTTCATTGGATTATGAAGGTCACCATGCTCCTTCCTCTTCCTCTTCATCTTCAGGAGTGGGCAACAAGAGGGTTTCTTTGGCAGAGCAAATGAATATTTCCTTATTTATTATTTCACTTACCACTGCCCCACCCCCACCCCCGCATCCATTTACTCACTCAGCAAACATTTGCTGAGTGGTGCTAAATGCAAGGTGCTTGCCAGGGGCTACATAATCTACTTAGTCGAGAGATACCAATCATTCTTTGAATCTTCCTTTCAAAGACTTGTCTTTTGTTTTCTTCCTCTCAAAAACCCACACCCCTGTTCTTATCTTATTTCCTTTGCAGGTCTCTATCTAATTCTTTCGCAAGAACTTTTGATTAAAAAAAATAATAATAACCATACAGCAACTGTCAAGCAATAGGCAGTCACGGCAGTTCCCGAAGCATCTATGTAGTGCTGAATTTCCTTCTCAACCCAAAATTTTGCTAACATGCCCTTCTATTGTCCAGTTTCCTTAGAAACATTTTGCCTCACCCATCTGGCTGGGGTGTTTTTTTTCTCAGGTTTCCGTTTTAGGTTTTGTCCCCCAGAAAAAGCCTTGACATGAGCTGTGAGCTCAGATAGTCTGTTTGAGGTGGTTTCCACACAGTAGCCAGGAGTGTGGACCCTGAGAGGAGGCTGGGCTTTATTGTAAGCTGGTTTGGGAGCCAAGGGTAAACCATCACCTCATCCTGATACACACCAGAGGAGGGAAGGAAGTCGACTCCTGATATCCACCCGCAGTAAACTTATATTACCTTCTTCGACTTCAGTTATTTCTTAAATGGTAGTCTTTCAGATTTCTACTTCTTAAATCAGAGAAAACAAGGAGTTATTGTGGTATTTTCACTCTTATTAGCTCTGGTTTGCATAAGACAGTAACCCAGGCTGTGCTTTGAAGCATGCCAGGCTTCTTCTAGGGGTCCTGGGGCTTCTGAAAGGGTGAGGATGCCCTGGCTCCAAATCAAGCTCTGCTTTCCCATTATCACGTTATTCCCATTCTGTCCATGTGCTGCTGAGGAGTATATACTATCATTTTAAAAGTGGAAACATATGGGTTCTTTTCAACTTTTACAGCTTTTCTATGTCTATAAGAATAAAGAATGTTTACTATAGGAAACCCAAAAAGGCAAAGAGAATAAAATAAAAATATTCTAATATCACTTAGAGATAATCACTTTGAACATTTTGGTGTCCATCTTGCCAATGTATATATAAAAATTATATACTTTTTTTTACAAAGTTAACACATTATACATTTAATGTGTAACTTTGTTTAAATGCCTATTAGGTGTAAAATGTTTCACTTGAGCATTGATTTTTAAAGCTTTCGGTTTATACACCGTAGAAGGTTTTACAAATGCTATTTGATATCTACAAATACAACTTTTATAAAAAAGTGAAACACTCATTTGCCTTTTTTAAGTGGGTACACTCCCATGTAAATCCACCAGTATTTTCTGGTCATCAAAAATGCTCTCTAGCTTAAGAACTAGAAAGTAGCATTTTCTAAAAAACAAGAATTTCTTAGTAGTTTTATCTAAAGATTGGCCTTTATAGGATATGAACATTTTAGGATTTGATTCATTGACCTTTTGTTCAGTTTGCTTTGGGAAAGTGCAAGATGTGGTGGATCTAAGCATTAGTAAACACTTTTAATAAAAAATAAATTCCATTTATCCTGGGAACAAGAGGTCATATTCTTTATTTGAACAATGTTAGGTAGCTATAAGTGAAAAGAAAATCACAGAGAAATTACTGACTGAAAAGAACTTAAATTCCCTTCCCCCTAGAAAATTACTAGTTTACATTCAGAGACCTCTCTTCTCCAAGGAAAGGCCCGTCCTGAGTCACAGTGAATTCTCCGTTGAAAATTACTCGCTTTGTACAGGGATATGCATCTTGAAATACACTGCCAAAGATAGTAACTACCTGAATTCTTTTTTTTTTAAAGATTTAATTTTTAAGTAATCTTTACACCCAGTGTGGGGCTTGAACTCACAACCCCAAGACCAAGAGCTGCATGCTCTACTGACTGAGCCAGCCAGACGACCCAACAACTTCCCTAATTCTCATTTAGAAACCTGTGAGTTGGGCAGTCCAGAGTTACTATTCCATTTCATAGAGGAGTTTTGTTAAGCCAGCTGCTATGGTGGCCCTCAAGGACCCTACCCAGTATTCCTGCCCTTGTACCACCCTTGAGTGCGGGCTGGACCCGGTGACCTGCTCTTACATCAACAGAATACAGCAAAGGTGAGGGGATGTCCCTTTGTGACCAGGTTAGAAAAGCCTGTAATTTCTGTCTTATGAGCAGATTCTCTATTGTTTCTCAGCTTACATGCTTGGATGAAGCAAGCTGCCACACTGGAGAGACTCACACAACAAGGAACTGTAGCCTGCCAATAATCACATGAACTTGAAGATGGATCCTTCTCCAAGGTAAGCCTTGAGATGACGATAGCCCAGCCAATTCCCTGATTGCAGCTTATAGGAAACCCTGAAGTACAGAAGCCAGCTAAGCCATGCCTAGATCCCTAACCCATAGGAACTATGAGATAGTAAATGTGCATTGCTTTAAGTTGCTTGGCAGCAATTTGTTACCCAGCAATAGATAACTAACACCAGGGGTAAACAGACTGAATGCAACCTGTCTATGGAAATAGTAAAATATGGCCCCCAATTTTTGGACACTCCTGCCATCCAGAGGGGAGTTCTATGTCCCTCTATGTGCGTTTGGGCAGGCTTGTGATTTCTTCCAACCATAGAGTACACTCGAAGTGACACTATGTGATTTCTCAGGCTGAGTTGGAAAAGGCCATGCAGCATCTATTTTGATGAATGAAACCCTGAGCTGCTGTGTAAGCAGGCTGACTAGCCTGAGGCTGCCACATTGTGAGGAAGCCCAAGCCCCTTGGGGAGGCCTCATGTGGGCACTCCAGACCACAATCACCGATGACCTGCTCATCCTGGCTCAGGCGCCAGACTGTAAGTGAAGCTTCCAGATGATTCCAGCCCCAGCCACTCAAGTCTCCCCAACATAGTCCCCAAATGCTGTGAAGCGGAGACAAGTCCTTCCAGCAATGCACTTTTGGAGTTCCCAACCATGGAGTTTCTAAGAATAATGAAATGTTCAGGAATGTGGCTTCACACTACTGATTTTTGGGGTGGTTTGTTACACTGCAATAGGCAGCTGGAACACTGCCCGATGTCACACAGCTTCTAAGAACTAGAGTTAAAACTGAGATCCAAGTTTTCCAGCTCTGACTTCAGCATTCTTTCCACTACTCCAGATGTTGCCTTTTTTATCTAGGGTCTTTGTGTTTCTTTTTCACTTACAATGAAAGAATCTATACTGCAGTGCTGGTCAACTTCGGCAGCACATTGGAATCATGAGGGAAGCATTTAAAATACTGTTATCTGGGTCCTGTTCCCAAAGATGCTATTTGGTCTGGGGTGCAGCCTAAGCAGCAGGAGGCTTACAAAACTTCCCAGGCCTGGTTCTAATATATAGCCACATTGGAGACTCACTACTCCATACCACATGCTAATCAATGCAAAAAAAAAAAAAAAATCAAACCTGGTAATGATCAAATCAATTTTCAATGATCCATCCTGATGGAATGGAGCAGTGGCACAGAGAATCCAAAGAAGCAGATTATTTTAAAAATCATAATTCTATTATCGAAAGATGATGTGGGAGTATGTGTATGTGCACGAATGTGCACATGAGGACCACTGTGTGTGTATATTTAGGGGGCAGAATTTAGCTTCCCAACAGTATATGCAGACAGTGTGCTAAGCATCAGAACTTAATTATAATACAGGATGCCTGGGTGGCTCAGTCAGTTGGGCATCTGACTCTGGATTTCAGCTCAGGTCATGATCTCAGGGTCCTGGGATCAAGCCCTACGTTGGGCTCCCTGCTCAGCAGGGAGTCTGCTTGTCTCCCTCTCCCTTTTCCTCTCCCCCTGCTCTCTCTCTCTCTCTTAAATAAATAAATCTTAAAAAAAAAAAAGAACTTACAATAGTACTAAAACCCGATACATTCTCACTAAAGGAACCTACCCTCCAGTGACAAGAGAAAGCAGAGGAGAGCCTTGGAATCTAAGATGCCCTAGATTTTTAAGTATTACTATCCCAGGACTCATCACACAGGGCAATCTTTGTAGATGGAGAACCATGAAGTCATGGTGAAACCTAAGCGCTGGCCAATCTCACTTACCAGCAAAATGACTTGATCCTGGATGCCAGCTTCATAGCTCTCAAAAATCAAAATTTTATGTTTGTCCAATAAAAATGACAAATATTTACAGGTCACAGGTCTTCGGGGTTATTTGCAAATCTTCAGAGTCATAAAAGTCAAAATTCTTGAATATGAGGATTTACTGAATCCTATAAACTATAATTCAACAAAGATATAAACAGTGTATAGTAGCATAGAAGAGATAATTGCTTTTTTGAGATTTTTTTAAACAAGGTTTAGGGGCACCTGGGTGGCTCAGTCGTTAGGCGTCTGCCTTCGGCTCTGGTCGTGATCCCAGAGTCCTGGGATCAAGCCCCACATCGGGCTCCCTGCTCCGCGGGAGGCCTGCTTCTCCCTCTCCCACTCCCCCTGCTTGTAGTCCCTCTCTCACTGTGTCTCTCTCTGTCAAATAAATAAAATCTTAAAAAAAAAATAAAACAAGGTTTAAGAAACTTGTTTTAAAGGAGAGATAATGTAGGATGTATGTTTTAGAGTACTTACATATACACAGAATTACTCTACATACAAGCTACATCCTAAAGAGCTATAAAGTTACAAAGTATCATAATCATCAGACTTGCTAAGAATCCCGATCTTAATTATTCCCAACACACAAAAAAAGAAATGATAATTATGTGACGTGACAGAGGGGCTATTATTACAGGGACAATCACATTACAATATATAAATGTACCAACATGTTGTCCCCCTTAAATCTATACGTTTTATGTCAAATATATTTCAATTAAAAATTGTGATTAAAAAAATTTTTAAGCTTCAAAATTGATCTTGTTTGCCATGATGAAAGAAAAATATTGAAATTATATATCCAAATAAGGTAAACTGTCAAACAATGGAGGAAAATTACTTACCAAAATACGAAGCTAATAGTTGAATAAACATGTTTTAAGGAGAGAAAGATGTTAATATCAGGGCAACTCCATCTCGATTTGATTAAATCACACAAGGGGTATGTATGTGCTTGTGTATGTGTACAAGCATATGTATATTTCTAAGATTTTATATTTTATGTACCAGAAAGAAATAGGAAGAGGGATCAAAACTGGAGAAAATTATACTGCATTAGCTGAGACATGCCTGAATCAAACTATGGTTCTAGCTGTAAATGTAATGCTGTTCATGGAAACATGCCCTAGATAAACAGCAGGTTCTCCTTTTAGTGGACACCCCCTGTGTGTGTGTGCCAGTGGAATACATTAATTCTATCTTTATCCTCCAATTCTAACTCTGCTGGTCTGTGTGTTACCTCCATTGGTGACCCATTAAGTCAGAATTTGTCATTTGCAACATGCTTTTGCTAGGTGTTAGCCTTAAGTTGTGTCCAAGAATCATCCCACTTGGCCAATCTTGAATGTGCACTTCTTCTTTAAGCATATAAGGAAAACACTATGCTTCTTCTCATTTCTCACTTCAGAGGGACTCTCCAAGTTCACACTGAAAAAATGGTAAATGGTAAGTCTCACTGTATTGCTTGGGCAAATCTTCATAGAAAAGGTCCTTTTTTGAGCTGGTCCTGGAGGAAGCCTGTTGGAAACTGTCAGAAGTTTCTAAAATACACACAGTACAAAGCCTTAAGAATGTTTATGTCATAGTTATGGAGTTAAAAAACTTGTAAAAGTAAAAATTGGGGAAAACAAAATCGCATTACAAGACAACAAGATATATCCAAGACATGCCTAAATAGTTGGCAAGTGCTTGGTATAGATAACTCAGGCTATGAGATTAGAAAAGGAGGATGCCTCCATGAGATGGGGTGGGCTTCAGCAAAATGTTGTATTCTGTGAACATTACATACACGAAAAGAAGGAGCAGCAGTAGAAGTAAAGAAGAAACAACACGGAAGAGGGCAATGATCAGAGGCTCCCTTGCGGAGTGAGAGGAATCTTCAAAAATGTGTTGGTCCTTTGATATCATCACCTTGAAGGAGATGCACATAATTTAGTAATTTGTAAATTGGTGATCCATAAACAACTACTCCAATGTTGACTGTAATCTTCTGTTTTCAGTGGCTGCCACTCTCATTTCTATTCATCAGTTCCTCTTCTGTGAGCTTGTTGTACATCTGCAATTCCACAAGACAGGGGGGCTTTTGGGGTACCTGGGTGGCTCAGTCAGGCAAGCATCAGACTCTTGGTTTTGGCTCAGGTCATGATCCCAGGGTCATGAGATCGAGCCCTACATCGGGCTCCCCGTTCAGCAGGGAGTCTACTTGAGATTCTCTCTCTCCTTCTCCTGTTGCCCCTCCCCCTGCTTGCTCTCACTCTCTCTAAAATAAATAAATAAAATTTAAAAAATAAAATAAAATAAAGACAGGGGGACTCTTTGGTGAACGGGCAAGTAGTGGAAAGATGGAGGGAACCAGTTGGATATTCCCACTAATGAGTCATTGTTTTGTTGTTAAGCAGAGTAAAGATGTTAGGATCTGTTGATGGCTTTAAGCTTTCTATCTATGCTAAGTTCATTTTCTATTTTCTAGGTAGTTTCTTTGACAGCTCTGTAGCAATCAAATTAGGGGAGACATCACTGTGATAATCAAAAGCTTTTTGGTTCTTATTTCTTGGTATTGCAGCTCCTCCCATAGAAATATACAATGCAGAAGGTGGAGGTATTCTGGAATCTGGAATTATCCTGCTCTCAGTGATAGACAAGAACAAGCTGTGTAATATTTGTATAAATCAAAAATCACTTGTGAATAAGCAAAGCCTAAATACACATATACGTAACCACAAATAATTAAATACATGGAAAATTTGGAAAAGGTGTTGGGGAACAGGATAAAGCAACTATTCGATTTTATTCTAAGTTTACAGGAACCTTATTTTCTAAGAGTTTTTTCTCCCTTGCAGGTCCTATTGACATGTTCTCAGAGTTTGAAAAAGAAATGTATAGGTGAATAGAGTCCACAGGCATTTGCTAAGGGCTGTTTCAGATAACCTGCTCTGTGTCCTCCCAAGATCCTTCGATGATCGTAATTGATCATCACTTTGATGATTGCTGATGAATAAAAGGAAGTTGTAGAACAATTAGTATATAAGGCCATAAAAAATAAAGATGAGAAAGAAAGCTGTGTGTATGAATGGATGGATGGATCTGTATATCCATCTTTTTTTTTTTTACAGATTTTATTTATCTGAGAGAGAGAGAGAACATGAGTAGGGGGAGGGGCAGAGGGATAAGCAGACTCCCCACTGAGTGGGCAGCCCAATGCAGGACTCCATGCGGGGCTCCATCCCAGGACTCTGAGATCATGACATGAGCAGAAGTCAGACGCTTAACCGACTGAGCCACCCAGCTGCCCCTATCTATGCATCTTTCTATCTGTCATTTATCTATCCATGCACAGAACTAATCTGGAAGAATACACACCTAATTGACAATAGTGGTTAATTCAGGAGAGAGAACTTGCTAGGGGTGGAGCAGTGGTGATGAAGAAAGATGACACACATTACATATTTTTGTACTGTTTGAATTGCCTACAATTAATTACTTTTGAATTTTAAATATGCCACACAAAGAAAAGAGAGTAAGTAAATAAATCACCAGCTGGGATCTAAAATACAAAAGCAAGTTGCTTAAAATGTTAGCATGATGTTTTTTTTTGCAATGATAAATTAACTGCTTTGATCTCACCATGATGTGTTTATAAAAGCTTATGAGAAAAAATAACAAATGTGCTCAGTTGTAACAATGTCTTCAATGGAGACTATCTTATTGCCTGGAAATAACTTGGAAAGAAAAGAAGAGAAACTACCAAGATGGTGCTACAGAATAGAAAGACCTGGGACCAAGCTGTAACATCACTGTAAACATAGCATCTGGGGTGACAGAAACCAAACAGAACAAGAGCAAAAAGACCCCTATGTGTTTGAGAGGATACTGATTGCATAATTTTTAAATGTAAATTTAACCTATTTGTGATGATTATCCAGTGCTATGGACTGAATTGGGCCCCCTCTAAATCCCCGTGTTGAAGCCCTAACTTCCAGTGTGCTGGCATTTGGAGATGGGCGTTTGAGGAGGTAATTAAGGTTCAATGAGGTCATAAGGGCAGGGCGGTAATCCAATAGGACTAGTGTCCTTCTAAGAAGAGAAAGAGACACCAGGAGGGTATTTGTACAGAGGCAAGGCCATCTGCAAGCCAGGAGGAAAGGTCTCAGAAGCCAACCCTGCTGGCAACTCCATCTGGGACATCCAGCCTCCAGAACAGAGAGAAAACACATTTCAGCTGTTTAAGCTATCTAGTCTGTGATACTCTGTTAGGGAGTGGGAGCCAACTAATACACTCACTACATCGCTTTCAGATGAGGGGAGGGGTAACAGAAATGAACAATGCAGGGGCCCCGCCCTCTAGGACTGAGGCACAGTACTGCATGAATAAGAACATGACTCTGGAGCCATACTGTGCCGTGTGACCTTGAGCAAGTTACTTAACCTCTCTGAAGGACGATATCAGTATGCAGGGATGTTATAAGGCTCATGAGGATTAATTATAAAGAAACTAGAACAATGTCTGGCACACAATAAACACAATTTAAGTACTTGTTAAATAGATGAGAGTGTTGAGCACTGGAAACGAGGATATGAGATAAAAAATATGATGAATAAGGGAGTCTGGGTGGCTCAGTTAGTTGAGCATCTGACTTTTGGTTTCAGCTCAGGTCATGGTCTCAGGGCCCCGGGATCAAGCTCCACATGGGGCTCCATGCTCAGCACGGAGTCTGTTTGTCCCTCTCCCTCTGCTCCACCACCCCTCCTTTTCTCTCTTGAATGAATGAATAAATAAAATCTGGGAGACGAACCATGAGAGACGATGGACTCTGAGAAACAAACTGAGGGTTCTAGAGGGGAGGGGGTGGGGATGGGTTAGCCTGGTGATGGGTATTAAAGAGGGCACGTTCTGCATGGCGCACTGGGTATTACACACAAACAATGAATCATGGAACACTACATCAAAAACTAATGATGTAATGTATGATGATTAACATAATATAACAAAAAATAAAAAAATCTTTAAAAATATATGAATAACTTTAAAAAATAATGACTTGCTTATAATTTTCATTTAATACTCCAGAGAAATTTATGTATTCCCTAAAAATATTATGGGAGTACCTCTCTTAATGTAAATCCAAACTATAATGCTAAAGAGAAAATTAATAATGTTTAAATATTTGTTTATTAATTGTGACAAATATATTTACTCCTGTATGATATTACTAATAAGAGAACTTTTGTGTGGGGTATATGCGAACTCTCTGTGCTATTGTAATAATTCTGTAAATCTAAAACTATTCTAAAATAAAAATTTGTTTTTAAAAAGGAAGATAAATCAGGGGATAATTATTTGCTGAAATATGGACCATTAAATGATAAAATCTAGGAGCTGAGCCATAGTAACCTTTGACTCACCCCTGTCTATTTTACAGAGGAGGGTTGATTTAAATCAACCTTTACACATACCTTATTTTCAAGGTCAAATTCATATAGGAAACAAAAGGGGGCAGAAAAAGAAGAGCACTAACCTAGTTGATAGGAGGCACCGCATTGAATTTTAGTTCTGCCTGGAACCGGAGTGTGACCTTGACACATCAGGGACAGTTCTGGGCCTTCCATTCTCCATTGGCCACTTTGGGCTATAACATTCTTGATTGTCAACTTTACGTGCATCTACTTCACAAAGTAAGGCAGCCCCAGGGAGCAGACTCTAACCTGATACTCTCTCCAAGCCTTTAGAAAAAGAACTGTATGCAGTTTATGCGCCCATTTTTGAGTGTGTGGGAGTGGATTGTGAATCAACTAGACAATTATTTTTTAAAAAAGACTCAACATTCAGGGTTAGGTTTTTAGGGCGTATATTATCCAACTAATCATTCAGATTTGGACAGGAGTAACTGTGGACCAACCCTGACACTAAAATATTTACAGAAAACTTGCAAGGGAAAGATGACATTCTAAATAAGTGCATGCTCTGACACGTTGTTAACAGATAAAATCTGATGCAAAGAGGAGCCTGGAATGTTTCTACAATGGTAACTGAACAAGAAAGATTAGGAGCTAAGGCAAAAAGTTTTCAAGCCAAAAAGAAGAACACTTTTAAAGGTTTACAAGTAATGGAGCCTGACACCAACTAATGTTGCAGAAATGCCATCACCAGTAATCCACGGACTGGCACTGAGAGCCACCTGTTGAGGAAGAATAATGATGGCTCTTCAGTCAACAAATTCAGGGAGAAATTCAATTGCCCCAAAGCGCTTTTCAATTCCACTACTGGTTGTCATGAACAAATTGTCATTCATATTATAATGTTTACTGTAAAAGTCATAATATTTTCCTTTTGTGAGATACTATCAAAACACATATTCAGTAGTAATATATATATGAAAAGTCAATGTTTCATGGGCTATGATTTCTTTTCCACACAAGTAAGTCATATTCTCATGTTAGCAAATTATTATTATATTTATTTTTTTATCTTTTTAGAGAGAGAGTGCAAGCAGAGGGGGGCACTGGGGAGGCGGCGGGGGAGGTAGAGGGAGAGGGAGAATCTTTTTTTTTTCATTTTTTAAAATTATTATGTTATGTTAATCACCATACATTACATCATTAGTTTCTGATGTAGTGTTCCATGATTCATTATTTGCGTATAACACCCAGTGCTCCATGCAGAACGTGCCCTCTTTAATACCCATCACCAGGCTAACCCATCCCCCCACTGCCCCCCTCAAGAACCCTCAGTTTGTTTTTCAGAGTCCAACGTTGAGAGAGAGAATCTTAAGCAGCCTCCACCCCCAGCACAGAGCCCAAGGTGGGACAAGATCTCAGGATCCTGAGATCATGACCTCAACCAAAATCAAGAGTCTGTCACTTAACCAAGTGAGTCACCCAGGCACCCCTGTCAGCAAATTATTAAATGCATAAAAGCCCTACATCCTTCATGTCCTGCATATAATCATTTGATTTAATGTGATGGCATATTGATGTGCAATAAAGCTCATTTTTCTTTTAACCATTTTTAACATCATTGAGAGAAAAGTTCAGGAAAATGAACAGCCTCTACACTGGCTCTGAGCTTGATGTTATTTACAAGATCTGTGTTGGAAATAGTGAAAACTAAGGGCCCTAACTGCTCTCTTAATACCTCAAGTAGCCATTTCAGGAGTCATTCCCTTGGGGTACATAGATGTGGGCACAGTATTTATATTCTGGAAGACAATGATACATTCTAGGCAGAGGAAAAGGGATTCTCTTCTACTTACTTTCTACCTGGAAATGCACTTCATCAAGTAGAAGAAGGCTGGATGTTGCTAGTGTTTTTTTTTTAATAGTCAGAAGAATACTGATATGAGGACCGGAAGCCTGACAACTTATGCGAGAATCTGTCCTTCCAGAGCTCTCATAAGGTAAACACTGCTGTCAACAACCAATAACATGGTTGAAGCTGCAAATACTTAGCACATTTGATCAATATGTATAAGCAATCAGCTGGATAACATTTATTTATTTACTTACTTATTTGTTTATTATTTCCTCAATTGGACCAATTTCTAATGACTTTATTCTAGTTCAGGACTACCGCAATGCACAACTTCAGGGGGCACTATTCACATTTTATTTAATTATAACTCATTGTAGGTAACATGCATGATGCCCTCTGAATTGTACAGCATTGTGTCCCTGCTACAATTCATAAAAATGCACAATGGAAAATGCATATCAATAAATCTGAACTTATTGACATCTTTTGCTTTTAGTAAAATTAGACTTTCAAAAGCCGTAGCATTTTGGAAAGAGAGATCCTGTCTTGGATGTTTTCCTTCAGTTTGGTTCCTTTTCCTTCCCAGCATTCCTTTCTCTGGGACAAAGGCTGTTCTCCCACTCTGAGCTATGTTAGTGACGCTGTCAATCACCAGCCATTACAGTAGTGGGCATGGCATCCAGGCCTGACCAGTTATGGTCCAGCATTACCTAGTTGATAGTGATTGGCCCAGGGGTGAGCATGTGATATTAGCAGGGCCAATCAGATTTGCTATGTGAATGTAGAGCTGTGAGGATGTAAGCCTGGGAACATTCACGCCCTTTTTCCCCATGGGAGGGAAATCCCAAAATGTAAAATTAGAGAGATCAAAGCCATGGAGAGAAAAGAAGAGTGTGCGGTGCAGAAAAATATTTCTCAGAACATCTACTTGAGTCTTTTGATTTACCTCTGATCTCCCAGTTATGTGTGCAAATAACCATTTATTCTTCAATGTACACTGAATTGAGTTTGTCACTCACATTCAAAGGAGCCTACTAACCAGAACCATGACTGCAAGTTTTTTATTCCTCTCAGGATACTTCTCCAAGTTGAGTCAATTTAAAGCCACATAGTTCTCTACATCCTCTCTCAGAAAAAGAAAAAGAAAAGTTTTAAACAACAGATCTCTTGGTGCTATTAACGCACTTGATATTCAGGCAATGTTTCCAAGCAACACTTGAGATTAGTAAAAATATATAGCAAATAAATAAGCAGAATTTTAAAAATCTCTTCTTCATTATGAAACCTTTCAGAGCACAGTTACTGAGGATGACATGAGGGACCCTGCTTTCACTATCACCAAGCGTTACCAAATCTTCCCACCTGGCGACATTAAGCAAGTGGAATTCATCACACCTTTTTACTAGGGTATAAATTCTTTCTCACATCAAGTGCATGACTAGAGAAAAAGTTAAGATGTGAACCTTAGTTCTAATACTAGTTCAGTCAATAACTTATTGGATGAACATGGACAAACTATGAAACTTCCCCAAGCTTCAGTTTCCTAATTGTCAAAATTGAGACATTAAAAAGATCTTTGTGTTTAGATTTGGTATTTCTTGCATTTGACTGTTTTCTTATCCATCATGTATTCCGAAGCCTCAAAGAATGCCTGGCACAGAATAGACACTTAACAAATAATTGTCAGGAGAACCAGATGAACTAATGAACATATATTCACCTCATGGGTTGTCATAAAGAATACATAAGATAACCCAAATATATTATATACATATAATAACCCATTATAATACCTAGCACATCATAGTTGCTCATAAATACTAGTTTTCTTCTTCCCTTCCTTCAACTTCCTGGTGTTGAGACACAAACCATTTAGTGTGTCTGATGCTTTGCTCACCATTTTTCACACTAAACCCTCTTTACTCTAAACCTTCCAGAATTCTCCATAAGACACCTTTGATGATAAATCCACTAGCTTCAAATCAGCTTCACTGTGTGTGCCATAGCAATGCTCCTGAAAACCTTGCTCTACTTGGAATGTCCCAATGTGTTTCTTCATATTTGATTGTCCTTTCTCCTGATGAGTCTCATTTCCTACAGAATCTAATACAGTATTTTCATGAAATGGGATAATAGCGATTTTCTGTCTCCAACAAAATTGATCAGTTTGGAGCAAACTGGAGTCCTCCCTTCCTTATGTTACTTTACCTAAACTAACTTAAAACATAGGCCCCTTTATTTTGGATTGGCTTTCTTCTGTCCGTGGAGAGCTAATTCTGAACTCACTGTTTCACTTGGGGATAAGCCACTTTTTAAACAAGAATAATAATTGCTTAGAATACCATCCAGCGTCACAGTTTGGAATGGCTTTTCACATTGATTATTTCACTTAGTCTTCACAACGTATTTGTTTAGCATGGTTTTTGGAGTCCAACTGAATTAGTTTGGAATCTTGACTATCAATAGCTGTGTGATTTCAGCTTACTTACTTAACCTCTCTGACCCTCAGTTTCTTCACTTGTAAACTCGAAGAAAACAGAATAATGCTTCTTAGAATGATTGTGGGAGTCTAATGATATATATAGATCATGTACCTGGTCAAAATTTAATCAATGGGATGGAAGCCATCTAATAAATGGTAATTACAATTATTATTTTATAAACAAGAAAACCAGGCACAGAGGGCAAAGGAAGCAGTCAGAAGGCTCTGTGTAAAGAGGAATTTTGATCCTAAATGCCATGTTCCAATCTATTTCTCTCACCTTCCAGCAAAGCAGCCTGCAAAAAGCTTCTTCACACTTTCTTTAATTTGATTGTTATAACAACCCTAAGAGGTTTATGCAGAAAATTACCCTTTAGCTCTGTGGGGAAGTGAGTTTTAATGGACGAGTTTTAACGGCTGTTCCAGCTAAATTGGAAAGGTTGGCCAGCATCACAACCCCAACAAGTAGAGAAGTAGAGTAGAAGTGCAAAAGCATAATGCAGATGTGAACCAAGATGATCTGGCCTAGAGAAGATGAGGCTAATGGCCCTAACTCAGGACAGGCGCATTTTACAGTGACTCAAACTGAAATCGAAACACACCCTCACCTGATACTCAAAAGCAGTTTCCTTATTTTTTCTGATTTTAGTTAATTGTCCAAAAGGGCAAAAAGAGGCCCCAGAAAGAAGAAAAGAAAAATTTTTTCTTACTCCCTCAATCTTCTTTGTGCTCAGGAGGTCAGGTTGCTATTATTATTTTAGAAATGGCAATATTTAATACAATAGGTAGCATTCATTGAGTGCCTAATTTGTGCTAAACACCGTGAAAGGTGTTTTAGCTCTACTTCTTTCAACCATCTTACAGTGTAGTTCGGATTATTCCTTTATTAAAGAAGAGAAACGGGCGCCTGGGTGGCTCAGTCAGTGAAGCATCCGACTCTTGATTTCAGCTCAGGTCATGATCTCAGGGTCGTGAGATGGAGCCCCACGTCAGGCTCTGCACTGGGCATGGAGCCTGCTTGGGATTCTCTCTCTCCTTCTCCCTCTGCTCCTCCCCACTACCTCTCAAAAAGATTAGAAAAGTTTTCTGGTTACGAAGCAGAGTGAGGGTCATGGCTAGAAAGGAATCTCTGGCTCACCCAGCTGGAATCCTTGTCTTCTATCCCGTCTTCTCCTCTCGGCCAGAGGCATTCATTCATTCGCTTGTCGGTTTATTTATTGACTTAGCACTGCTCTGGAATGAGACAGGTATAGAATTACTAAGAGTTCTGCCTCGAAGTGTGATCGTCATCTTCACTGATGTTTGTGTTCTTATCCAAACAGAATGTCCTCCGTTTCTCCCGGCATCCCAGGTAACTCTTGGTCACTCCTGAAGCCTTCCCCTGAATGATGGCAGTATCTCCTCCCTTCTCTGATTCTGGGGGGTGTTTTCCAGGGCCACATGGTCACATTTCCTTCTGAACTGCTGCTCTGGCCTCCCCTCCATGTCCTCTGCCGACTTCTGAACAGCTCTAAGTTTCCCAGGACCTTTCACTCTCTCTCCTTCATGCCCTGAGGCACCCTTATCATAACGCTCTCGTGTGCTTCAGATTTTACTAAAGGTTAGGGATAAAGGTGGTGAGTTATACCTCAGGAAAAGAAACAAACAAAAATTGAGAGCAGACACCACTTGTCTTAAAATCTTTTCCCTTCTCTACTCTACAGAATCTATTTCAGGCAGATACTCTTCATAGTCCCGTCAACCACCGTGTTGGCGGGCGGCAGAACCTGTCATTCCTATGTAGACCTTTGTCCCAATTATTTCCCTCAAAGTACCAGAGAAGCCAGGCTAAAAAAATCACTGTTACCTTACGTATCATTTAGAGGAACTGGGCCCCCTTTTTATTCAGTATCTTCCATCCCTGCCAGCCTGGCCCCTCTCTTCCATCCCCAGGAGACACTAAAGGGAAGATATATTTTTCTCCGAGGTGGTTTCTGTTTTGAGCACCACAGAGAATAAGCTGCTATCAGTTTTCCTCTTTTCTTAATTTCATCTTGTTGTTCCTGCTATAGTTACATGATCTCTTAAACATAAAGCCCAGAAGTCTCATTCCATCATAAAAGCTAACACTGAAATGAATGAGCAGGGAAGAGAATATCACACAGTATTCTCTCTGAAGGTGGGGAGTATGACTGTCCTGGCATATCTTCATGAGTTCTCATTAATATTCAGGCAGTTGGGGGGCACTTGGGTGGCTCAGTAGGTTAAGCAACAGACTTTTGATTTTGGTTCAGGTCATGATCTCAGGGTTGTGAGACTGAGTCCCCATTGGGCTCTGCACTGCGTGTGGAGTCTGCTTGAGATTTTCTGCCTTTCCCTCTACCTCCATCCCTCCCCCTGCTCTCTCTCTCCTCCCCCTCAAATAAATAAATAAATAAAATCTTTTTTAAAAAAAGATTCTCTTTTTCCTTCTCCCTCTGCCCCTCACCCCCCCCAAAATACATATTAAGGCAGCTTCAAGGCATTCATGTTGGTTAGCTGTGAAGGAAAAGACAAATCCAGGAAGTTGAGGTGAGCTTATCTTCCATCTTGAAATCTCTATCAATCTTATAAGCTCAGTCATCATTCCTGAATAGGCACACATCATTTATTTAACAAATATTTACTGAACAGACATGAAAATGTCACAGGCACCATTAAATACCATTAACCTAATGGTTAAGAAAGAATTAAAAGCCTTTGTGATGGCTGAAATTACACAGTTCTGTTCTCAGGGCTATGGGAAAATGGAAGAGGGAAGCTCCCAGCTCTGGCTGAAGAGTTCAATGAAACGTTCAACTTCATATCATCAAATTGCTTCCTTTTATTTATCCCATTGTCTTGCCCCAGATAATTAAACTATACTACAGTTTGAGAGATGCATCAATCAGACTTGAAATTCACATGTATTAGTGCTCTGGCTCATATAGCTTTTGGGGACAGGAGAAAGAAAAGTGCTCCCAGGAGCTGGGCAGCATGGTGGCCCCAGGATTCTGCCCCAGGGGTATTGTTTACATCATCTATTTTCCACAGAAAGTAGGAGTTAATGATCAAATGCTGTAGAAGAGACTATGTTGGCATAATGGAAAGATTCCAGTATTAACCCTCCAGAGACCTGGATTTCATAATTCCCAACTCATTCACCAACAGGATAACAACAGTGAATTTTATCAACAGTTTTCTTATCAGTGAAATAAGAGATCAGGTGATTAGATGATGCTGAAGGTCTATTTTAGATAGAAATATTACATTAACTACTCGTGATGTCTACATAAAGAATGAGCCAGATTCAGTTATCTGTTGATTCATTCATTTAATTATTCATTTATTCCTCAACTAGTGTAGTTAAGATCATGAATTCTATGGCCAATTTTTTGCTGTTTCATGGTCAAGTAGACTTTGACTCAGGACACGGTTTCTCTACTTACTAGATACATGACCTTGGACAGTTAACTGATTGACTTCTTTGTGGTCCTGTTTCCTCATTTCTAAATGAAAATAATATTACCTTCATCCTAAGGCTATTGGAAAGTGTATTAGTATTTTCCAGAGAAACAGGACCAACCAGTAGGATGTGTGCGTGCGTGCGTGCGTGCGTGCGTGTGTGTGTGTGTGTGTGTGTGGAGAGAGAGAGAGGTGGGGGAGAGATTTTAAGGAATTGGCTTACATGATTGTAGATAGAGGCTGGCAAGTCCAAAATCTGCCAGGAAGGCCAGCCGACAAGACCTAGGGGAAAGTTGATGCTGCAGCTTGAGTCCAACGGCAGTCTGCTGACAGAATTCTGTCTTTCTGAGGAATGTGTCAGTCTTTTTCTCAAGGCCTTCAACTGATTGGATGAGCCTCACCAACACTAAGGAGAGTAATCTGCTTAACTCAAAGTCTAATGATTTAAGTGTTAATCTTATCTAAAAAATACATTCACAGCAACAGCAGACATGTTTAACCAAATATCTGGATGCTCTGAGGCTTAGCCAAACTGACATATAAAATTAACCATCACAGAAGTACTGATCATGCAAGGAACAAATTTAGTGCAATGTCTAACACAAAAAACCAATAACAATAAAAAATAGCTATTATTATTGCTGCTATTGTTATTATTCTTTTTTTTTTATTTTTTTATTTATGTGACACAGAGAGACATAGCGAGAGAGGGAACACAAGCCGGGGGAGCGCAAGAGGGAGAAGCAGGCTTCCCGCAGAGCAGGGAGCCTGATGTGGGGCTCGATCCCAGGACGCTGGGGTCATGACCTGAGCCGAAGGCTGACGCTTAATGACTGAGCCACCCAGGTGCCCCTGTTGTTATTATTCTTTACTGAGTTCCTACTCTTGTTTTGTTTTGTTTTTGCTGGGTACTAGGTTAGGTTCTGAAGACGTTAACAACTCATTAAATATACCGATCTTTGTCCTCAAGGAACTTAGAGTCTAAACATGGACCCTAATAAGCTACCTGACCATTATAATACAGCGTTCTGAATACTAGGAAGGCAAAAGACTACTCTGAGAAATACAGGTATGGTTAGAATACATAAAAGGGTCCTGGCTCAAAATGGGCTGAGGGGCAGGGATAACGTAGCGAAGATCTAATGGATGAATAGACCCTAATCAGGTAAATGGACATGAGTGGGGGGAGGAAGAAGCAATGTATGTTAAGGAAATAAGTGCAAGGAACTAGAAATGAGAAAGAATGTAGTCTATTCATAGAACTGCAAGTAGTTTATCATTTGTTGGGTCAGAGGATGAAAGAAGCCAGTGAAGACAGAAAGGCAAAAAGATTGAAGGGTAACCCTGGTAAAGGGGCTCTTACCAAGCTAAGGAGTTTGGACTGTATCCCCAAAGCAATGAGGACCTAAAATCTGGTAGTACTGTTGGAAATGGAGAGAAGAGATAAATTTGGGAGGTCTCAATAGGTAAAATGGATAAGGCCTGATGATGGATTAAATGTTTGAGGCGGGGGTGGGAGAAAGGGAAGGAAAGCTGAGACTTATTAGAAGATACTAATAACTCTTTCAATTCCAATAAAGGGTATTTTGAAGAACGCTGGAGGACTCTGCATGAGGCATCTGCACTCTCTGTTCTTCATTTTCCACATTCGTGAAATGAAGATACTGGACTCAATGCTCTTTGAAAGCCCTTTGCCTTACTCTAAAATTCTACCATCCTGTGACTACTTTGTACATAAATGCATTTGGGGGTCAGAGGGGATGCTTTGTGTACTATCAAGTCAATAAACTGAAAAGCAATAAATAGTATCACCAGACTGGTATTTAACTATGATTTTGCAATTATTACAGGATGTCAGAACGAGAAAGATCAGGAAATTAGATAACACATGCTAGTATCTTTTATGTTCTGTTTGAGCTATCAGAAAAATAGGGGCGGTTGACACTGCAGATCTACAAAGATTAGATGGATTGTTCTAACTAGAATCAAAGTTGATAAGCAAATTTCTATGAATAGTGAAACAGACCAAAAAGCTGATTGGTGAAAAAAAAATGCATGGGAAAGAGAAACAAGCACACTTTTTTTCCTATTGTGAGTTTGCAAAAAAAAAAAAAAATTATTGATTGCTCTGGTTTCAAGCACTTGATTTATCTTTTATGACACTTGAAACCCAGTGTTTGCTCTACAGCTTAAAGTTTATTTAGTGAGCTAACAAAGGCCCTGCAGAATTCTAAAGGAGAGAATGAAATCAAATGGGGATCTGAACTGAAAACCAGTCCAGATGGTCATTTTGTCCCTCCTCAAGTTGAACTTGAACCATTATTTAGAAGTCTTTTTGAGCAAGAATTGAATGGTGAAAAGATTTTCAGAGATTATCTGGTATGAGCCATTCGGAACCTGGCTGATGAGTTACTGGAGTTCTTCTGACCTGAAAAACAAGGAGCTGAATGTGAGGCTATGATTCAACTCTCCAATCTTCTGGTAGAGCGCTGGGAGTGAATATCTTACATCATAAATATTATATTTGGAGTTAGTTATCATTGTTCAGCTGGGCCCAAACACAAAAACATTAGAAGATGCTTTATCAAAAATTCAGAATACACATTAATTTAGTTAACTCTGGGTGCACGTGGGGAGGTGTGTCTATAACTTGGTAGGCAGCATCTTAAAAATAATGGGCAAATTTATTTTTTTCTCACCTTATTGCACCTCAGTAATCATTACAGACCATATCAGTAGCTCCGATGTTTTTGGGAGAAGGAGGAGAATCTATTTTCAAGCCTCACTTTGACAAACTGTCACATAATATTACCGAGTTCTATTCTAAGGGCTGTGGGATTTATCTAAGGGCTAGATGAATGTGATAAATTTCCTGATCCCCCCATAATAATCATAAATGATGTTATTTCTATCTCCTCATTGAATTAATAATTGAATGCTGACTCACATTCTTCCTGATTTAAATCCAAACCTGAGAATTATCTCTTCCTGAAAAATATTCTCAAATAAACCTTTCTGTTATACAGCTAACCTTTTTCAAAGTGTTTGAATTACAGATCAATTTTTTTCTAACAAATGTTACCACCATGCAAATTTATTTAAATATGTACGTAATTTAGATATTTTATTCCAAGGCAATAAATAAATTTAGATAACCCTAGAATTAGTGAACCAAATTAGACTTAACATGAATAATAATACTTCACATAATTTTGCTAATGTCATACTCAGTGTATTTTGTCTCTGTGTTATTATAATCCTCTAAGGACAAGAACAGTGCTTGTTTTTCAAAATGTATTTCAAATATTCACTGGAATTTTCAGTCCCTTGATATTGGTACCCACATCAAGAAGAGTCAGTCGGTGAAGGGAACCCATCCAGGTTCATTCATGCCAAGATTTGGGGTCTGGGATAGGGGAAAAAACTAGAATTAAAGAAACTTCTTGAATTTACAAGGAAAGGGTTGAACAAGAAGTATGAGTTCAAACCAAGGTCATTCAAGAATATAGAGGGGCAAGTCAGGGAAACTGAGGTAAGTGAGCAAGTGCCAAGGGAGAGAACAAGAAACAAGACAAAGAAGAGAGGCAACTCAAGGGTCAAAAGCTGCACTGAACTGGAACCAAGTGGGAGCAGAGGCAAGATCTGGAACACTAGTGGTTGTGACCACAGTTCCCTGTGTAAGGTGTCTCTGTCCTTATGGACTCTTAAGCCAGGCTGGGCTTTGCATGAGCCACAGGATTTTTCCTGCCGTACAAGTCCTTAGTTGATTGTAGGCCCAACTCTGATGCCTGCGTTGCCTTTGAAGGATGGGGGCACCTCCTTTCAAGCAGAAGAAGGAGGGAAGGGACCAGTTTATGAGTTCAGAGAAAGAGGGAAAGAACATGAAACACTCCCAAAGAGACCCAAGCATATTTCTGTCTCACTTCTATTTTATTTATAGTCCCTTTCCTCCTCCTGTCAGAACTCTGCTCCTTAGTACAGTAGCTTAAATTTATCCTTGGTGTCCATTTTGTCCACAACCTATACTTGACATCTCCCCTTTAGGGAGGACAGGGAAATGGTGAGGGAAGACACTGAGTTTGGAGTGTTCCCTGGGGTTCTGCACATGAGGCCAATATTCCCCTTCATGTCCATCTTTCCTGGATTAACCCAGCTGCACTATAGACCAAGCAGAGTTGACATGATTGCTACCTCCCCACCACAATGGAACACCAGCAGAATGGGAGAGGAGAACAGCTTTCTAATCCACACCATCAGTCCTCTTATTTACCTGGGACCAAGGACATGGACCGCTGAGGCTATTTGTCTACATGTGAATGAATGATACTTTCATGGAGCTGCAAAATTTTCTAAAATGAGACACAAACTCCCTTTAAGCCACATTATGCACTCGACAAAGGAAGCTCCCCTAGTCTCTTTCCAATCTACTGCTACCAAAAAAAAAAAAAAAAGCAAAAAAACCCTTACATGATTAGGTTTTACAGCAACATTTAGATAATAGCATATTATATTTTTATTTTTATTTTTATTTTTATTTATTTTTTTTTTAAAGATTTTATTTATTTATTTGAGAGAAAGAGAATGAGAGACAGAGAGCACGAGAGGGAAGAGGGTGAGAGGGAGAAGCAGACTCCCTGCTGAGCAGGGAGCCCGATGCGGGACTCGATCCCGGGACTCCAGGATCATGACCTGAGCCGAAGGCAGTCGCCCAACCAACTGAGCCACCCAGGTGCCCGCATATTATATTTTTAAAATATGGTGTTACAGTATTAAGGTAGCTCAGTCTCTCTCTCTCTCTCTCTCTCTCTCTCTCGCTCGCTCACAAACACACACACTCCTCATTATCAATCCAATCCCTTTATATCACTAAAAAAGCCAGAGGGATCCCATTTAGGTGCCCAATTCTCTTCTTTAAACAGCTATAGCAAAGTAGTCTTTCATTAGAATCAAGCAGCTTTTCAGAATCTCCTAAGTTAGAGAATTCTAATTTAAAGCCTCTCAGGTAAAAAAAAAAATAAATAAAGTCTCTCAGGTGTACTACGAACTTATTAACTGAACACATAAAATATCACAGCCACGGGTTGCCTGGGTGGCTCAGTCGGTTAAGTATCTGACTCTTGATTTCAGCTCAGGTCATGATCCCAGGATCATGAGATCAAACCCCACATTGGGCTCTGAGTTCAGTGGAGTCGGCTTGAGATTCTTTCCCTATACCCCTCCCCCCACTCACACATACACACTCTCTCTCTAAAATAAATAAATAAATCTTTTTAAAAAAATCACAGCCACAGACCCACACCATATCCATACAATTTAAACAAAACAACAAGATTGGCCACTATCTAAGTATCAGTTTCCGGAGACCAAATCTTTTCAAAACATGCTACAGAAATTAAGGAGTTGCTTAGTTAGCAAGGATGGGGACAGTAGGCACAAGCAGAGAGGTGTACCCACAAAACTAAAGCAGTGTCATTTTTAAAAGTATTTTGGGGGCACCTGGGTGGCTCAGTCGGTTAAGCATCATGATCTCAGGGTCCTGGGATCGAGCCTGGCATCGGGCTCTCTGCTCAGCAGGGAGTCTGCTTCTCCCTCTCCCTCTGTGATTTCTCTCACTCTTGCTCTCTCTCAAATAAATAAATAAAATATTTTTTAAAAAGTATTTTTTTTATATACTGGGGCTTCTCAGAATATTTCATTTGAAAAACAGGTTCTGCTCTCTCTGCAAAATTTTAAGAACTATTGCCCTTATAAAATAGTGTTTTCCAAGCTGAAGTAGTGTTCTCAGACGCCAATAAATGTCTCATAACCTAGAATCACATTGCTTTTAAAGCTGTTGACCTTGATGGGATTGGAGGGGAGTGAGGCTGGTGAGGAACAGACAGAGAAAATCAGAGAACAAAAAAAGAAAAGTTTCATGGTTTCTATTCACCAACTGCAATCAATCCCTCTATGCCAACTGCCCAGTGACCATCACCTGTCAACTTAAAACTCAAGTGGCAACCTAGCAATGTCACTCCTACATATCTGTTTGAGGGAAGAGAGAGACTAAAGTCCACAAAAAGCCTTGTGTGGGAATGTTCACATCAAATTCATTCATCATAGCCCCAAAAGGGAATCAGCCCAAATGTCCACCCGCAGGACAAACGGTGGTACGTCCAGGCAATGAAAATACTCAGCGGTAACAGTGGAGGGACTCCTGATCCATGCAACGTGAATAAATCTGAAAATGATTGCGCTGAATGAAAAAAGCTACGCCAGACACAAAAGAGTATATATTGGATGATTTCACTCATATGAACTTCTAGAACAGGCAAATTAATCTATGGTAGAAAAAAAAGATCAGAACAGTGGTGGCATCAGGGAAAGGATATGAGGTGCCTGGGAAGAGATACAAGGGAAGTTTATAGTCATGAACATATTCTATATTTTGATTGAGGTATGGATCACATGAGTATATTTGCCAAAACCAATCAAACCATATGCTTATGAGCTGTTTATTTCATTGTATGAAAGTTTTATCTGAATAGACTTAATTTGTGGGGGGAAATACTTAACTGAAGAACTAGATATGGCCCCAAATTGAGAAAGTATAGAAAAAAATCTTTATGAGCTCAGAGTAGAAAACAATTTCTTAAACAAGATACACAATACTCTATACAGAAAATACTGATACATATCTTTATCAAAACTTAAAATTCATGTGAAGAGGAGACATAGAGAAAAGGCCAATTCAGAAACGATCAATAAACCTCGTAAGGGAAGCTGACAGATGGTAATTATGCTTGTGCTGAGCATACCTATAGAGTTATTGACTCACTATGTTATACACCTGAAACTAGCGTATCATTCATGCTTCAGTAAAAAAAATAAAACACAAAAATAAATGAAAGGATGCCTGACTTCACAAGTAATCATTAGGTGAATGCAAATTTTTTTAAAGAAACAATTTCATGTCTGTCCGATTGGCAACAGTTTCAGAGACTTGTGATATGGTGAGGCTGTGAGATTGTAAATCATACTGTGCTGTGTAATTGTCGATCAGTTCAGCGAATTCAGTCATTTTAGTAACAAAGCACATCCTATCACCTAGAAATTGAATTTCTGTTGTATACCCTAGAGAAACTCTTACATGGGCACAAAGGACATGTGCAAGGATGGTTATTGTAGCAGTGTTTGTACTAGTGAAAAGCTGGATTCCACTGCAATGTCCATTAATAAAGAGATGGATGTGGAAAAGGTGGCGTCCTCGTGTGGGGCAATATTACAAGGCAGTTAAAAAGAATAAACTATATCTACATGTATCAAGATAGCTAGATCTCAAAAACATGTTAAAATACATACAGTACCGGGACACCTGGGTGGCTCGGTTGGTTAAACAGCTGACTCTTGATTTCGGTTCAGGTCATGATCTTGGGGTCCTGGGATCAAGCCCTGCCTCGGGCTCTGCTTGAGGACTCTCTCCCTCTTCCTCTGCCCCACCCCCCTACTCACGCTCTCTCTCTCTCTCTCTCTCTCTCAAATAAATCTTTTTAAAAAGTAAAAAAAATAAATACAATATCATATTTAGTTTATAGATATATACCCAAACGTGTAAAAGCTGGATCAGAAGGATCCCCACAAAAACCTTAATGTTGTCTATGCCTGGGAAGCAAAGAAAGGAAAAACAAGTGATGTAATGATTGAAAAGGACTTTATCTGAAATTTCTTATTAAAAAATAATAGGAAGAAGCATCTAAATGCAAATGAATGAATCTTGATTTATTTCTGATAACTTACATAAAAATTAACTCAAAATGAATCATAAACATTTAGGCATTGATTCAAGTTTGTGACCTTGGATTAAGAAAATAGGTCTTAGATGGGACACCTAAAGTACAAGCCATAAAAGAAATAAAATTGATAAACTGGACTTCATAAAAATACAGTTTTGCTTTGGGAAAGACCCTGCTAAAAGCATGAAAGAACAAGCTATAGACTGGGAGAAAATATTAACAAATCACTTATCTGAGAAAAAATTTGTATCCAGAATATACGAATTATCAAAATTCAACAATAAGAAAATGAATAACTGAATTTTTTTTTTAATGAGCAAAGATTTGAACAGAGACTTCACTAGAGGAGATACATGCAGAGCCAGGAAGCCACAGGAAAGATGCCCAACATCATCAGTCATTAGGGAAATGCAAATTAAAACCATGATGAGACAACACTACACCTAAAAAAATAGTTTAAAAAAAAAAGAAGAACCCAACCACTCCAAGCGCTGGCAGGGATGGGGGGCAACTGGAATCTCAGATTCTGCTCCTGGAAATGCACATTGGTACAGCCACTTAGGAAAACCTTAGGCAAAGAAATGTAGGTCCTGCAGGTGAAATCAGGCAGTCTACAAGGAAGTGGTAAGGGCTAGAGAAGATGCATGGGGTACCCACAGCGTCTGTTTCCACCCCCAATTAACTGTACTTCAGCTCCCAATTTACTGAAGGTTCTGTTGGGTTCTTATAAGCAGGCCAGTCCAGCCATAGAGATTCACCATCTTGCATATCCTAAAATATTTTATCCACAGTCCTAAGGAACACGAGAGGAGAAAAAAGGGATGTTTGCCACCAGTGCCAGGTACAATCAAACCCACAGCCTCCACACCAACGCCCTGTGTATTTTGAGGTGAGCCTGCTTTCTCTCTAGAGGAGAATGACAAGAGTTGCCAACCCCAGATTCCACTCCTGCCACATGGAATGTCGCCCACCAGCTATGAAAAGTACTTTTGTAGGCTGTATTACTCAGTGAGTCTGGTGAAGAAGAAGAAGGGGTATGAAGAGGGGAAAGGGGAAGAGGAAGAAGAGGAGAACAAGACACTGAATTCCTGCCAATGCTGTCTAACTTCCTGGGTTCTCTCCCTGGGGAAGCCCTGAGCTTCTCTCTGAACGCAACTCCATGGAAAGTCCCCTGAGAACTTTTACCCACATCCACAATCCCTTCTGTCAACTCATCTAGCTCCTCTGGCCGGTGCCAAATATTATTTCTATGTCTAGGAGATTTAAAAATTGGCCACCATGCTTATGAATCTTAAAACCCTGAATTCTGTCCTGCCATTGACTGTGATCCCCAGTGACAGGCAAAAAGGAACTCCGGGCAAGGGCCTACTTTATTCCATCTCTTTCCTGGTGCAACTCTATTAGGTAACTTTATTTATTTATTTATTTTTAAGATTGATTGATGTGTCAGAGAGAGAGAGAGAACAAACACCAGGGAAGGGAGGGGCAGAGGGAGAAGCAGGCTCTCCACTGAGCAGGCAGCCTGATGTGGAACTCGATCCCAGGACCCTGGGACCATGACCTGAGCCAAAGGCAGACACTCAACCAATTGAGCCACCCAGGCCTCCCCCTATTAGGTAACTTTAAAAAAATTAACTCTATTAGATAAGATTTGCATACAATAAAATGCATTCATTTAAAAGGTACAATTAGATGAGTTTTAACAAATGTATAGTTCCATACATAAGCACCACTATATTTGAGATACAGAGCATTTCCATCATCACAAAGCATGCCATTTGCAACCAATCTCCACCCCAGGAAACCACTGTTCTTCTTTGTTACTATAGATTAGTCTTGCATTTTCTAGAATTTCATGTAAGTGGAAATATACATTATTACACTTTTTTGTCTGAGTTTTCTTGCTCAATTTTTTAAAAGATTTATTTGAGAAAGAGAGCGAGAGAGTGCAGGAGGAGGGGCAGAGGGAGAGGGAGAGAGAAACTCCAAGCTGACTCCACACTGAGAGCAGAGCTGATGTGGGGCTTGATCTCATGACCCTGAGATCACAACCTGAGCTGAAACCAAGAGTCAGATGCTTAACCGACTGTACCACCCAGGCGCCCCCCAAATTTCTGAAGTTCATTCATTTTATTGTGCATGTTAGTAGTTCACTCCTTCTTATTGCTGAATAGTATTCCAGATTATTTTTTAATATAAGGACAACTTTTTCACCTCTGGATAGAGCTAGGCCAGAGATAACAAGCTTAAGTGCCTAGAGAAGCCAGACATGATAGGAGAGAAAGGGTTGGTTTAAGAAAATTTATTTTCAAAACACTAAACCCTCTTGTTAGAACTTTATTTTCCAAAGAAATAGTTCACTGAGGAAAATATAAGTGTAATCATAATGATAAACAGCAATGGACCCTTGGCTTTGATTTTTCGGGGGTAAATAAGGAAGGGGATAGTGGCAATTTACAGAGCCCATGCCCATCTAAGGAAAGCAACTTTGCTACGTGGGAATGCAGGACCAGGTTTCAAATCTTCTTATTGTCCTAGAGAAGCAGGAAGCCTGGGTTTGTATGCGAAATCGCCTGAGTTGTAAATGTTGGACATATATGTAAATGTTATCAAAACGACCACAAAAGAGACCCAGGGGCCGGACGAGGACTGCGAGGCCCCACACGGTGTCCTCTGAGGTGGACAGGCTAAAACCCGGGCCAAGCCACTCACCCCAGGCCTGCTTTCTGTAGAATCACCCCGGTCCTGTTAGGACCTCCCTGTCTAGAAGAACTCCCAAGGTTGGCTCACTTCATTGGCTACACGGAAGAAGAGAGACAAAAGAGAAGCAAAAATTATTCTAAGGTCCTAAAAAGAACAGAGGAAGCAAATATTTGCTACAGGCTGGTCGGTTTTCTTTTTCTCCCACACTGCAGCAGTGTGGGAAGACATACACTGGAATCGGCTGGAGTGGGAAAATGCAGATTCTCAGGTCTCTTCCAAGTGTACTTAATCAGAATCTCTGATGGCTGGACCTGCTGTAGATCTTAACAAGCTCCTTGGGCAATTCTTACCCTCAATGAAGTCTGACATCCACTGCATTGCATTTTTCCACATTTACCATAGAGGATTCGGTTGTCATTGGGTCCATTTTGTCCCGCATCAAAGTTTGGGATCCCTTGGGGCAAGAGCCGTACCAGGAAAGAAGGAAGGCTTTGAGCGCCCCCTACGGGTTATCTTGTACAGTGAACAGCTTTATAATGGGAAGTGACTTTTCAGAGATGTTAGGAATAGAAATAATAGGTCGTATTTTTGAGCCCTTATTGGCATAGAGCATTGTGATTGGCCATTCACATAAATTATCTGATTTATGCCTATGAGGCAGGCACTATTATTACTTGCATTTTGCAGAGGAAGGAAATTCACCTGTAAATCCAGTGGCATGGCAGGTCACTCTCTCTTCTTCCATGTATTTTCTTTGCTTGGCTTCCAGAACACCATACTCTTTTTCATTTGCCTCCTGGTTCACTGGTTATTCCTTCTGAGTCTTTGTGTTAGTCCCCCCTCTTCTCCAAGACCTACTAATTTTGGAGTACCCCCAGGATTAGTTCTTGGTTTTTTTCTTTCCCTGTACCAACTTTTTTCAAAATTGAAGTATAATTAACATACAATGTTACATTAGTTTCAGGTACACGATGATTCCACAATTCTATCCATTTCTCAGTGCTTACCACATGATAAGTGTACTCTTAATCCCCTTTATTTATTTCACCCGTCCCCCTACCCACCTGCCCTCTGGCAACCACCAGTTTGTACCCTGTACTTTTTAAGTCTGGTTTTTTGTTTGTCTCTTTTTTATTTTGTTCATTTGTCTGTTTCTTACATTATACATACGAGTGAGATCATATGGTTTTTATCTTTCTCTGACTGACTTATGTCACTTAGCATTATACCTTCTAGGTCCAACCATGTTATTGTACTTGGCAAGATTTTATTCTTTTTTATGGCTGAGTAATATTCCAGTGTATATGTACATACCACATCTTCTTTATCCATTCATCTCTCAATGGATAGATGATAGACTTGGGGTGCACCATATCTTGGCTATTGTAAATAATGCTGCAATAAATATAGGGGTGCATGTATCTTTTTGAATTAGTGTTTTTGTTTTCTTTGGGTAAATATCCAATAGTGGAATTATTGGATCATATGATAAGTTTATTTTTAATTTTTTGAGCCTCCATACTGTTTTCTACAGTGGCTGCACCAGTTTGCATTCCCACTGACAGTGCATGAGAGTTCCTTCTTCTCCACATCCTCACCAACACTTGTTCTTTTTTGTGTTTTTTATTTTAGTCATCCTGACAGGTGTGAGATGATATCTCATTGTGGTTTTGATTTGCATTTCCCTGATGATTATTGATGTTGAGCAGCTTTTCATGTGTCTATTGGCCATCTGTATGTCTTCTTTGGGAAAAAGTTTATTCAGGTCCTCTGTCCCTTTCTTAATCAGATTATTTGGATGTTGGTGTTGAGTTGTATAAGCACCAACTTTCTTAATGAACTCCTTTATCGATATGACAATGACTCCTGCAGTTACAACTTGTGACCAACCTCTCTTTTCAACTTTAGGCTCATACATGCAGTTGCCTCCTTGACACCTCCATTTGGTGCCTCACAGACATCTCAAACTTAACACATCTGAAAATGAAGTTCTCGGCTTCTACCACAAACCTCTTCTATCAGAGGTTTTTCCCATTTCAGTTGATGACAACTCCATCCTTCCAGTTATTCATACAAAACCTGGGGATTGCTGTTGACCACGTCCCTCCATCCCTACAGCCAACACTCTAGTTTCAGTCATCATCTCTCACCTGGGTTATTGCCACAGCCTCCTATTTGGTCTTCTTGTTCCCAAACTTGCCTTTTAAGAGACTTTCCAACAAAGAAACCAGAATGATCTTCCTAATATGTAATTCAGATCATGTCATTCTTCTGCCTAAAATCCTCCCAGGGCTTCTCATTTCACTCAAAGAAAATGCCAAAGTCCTTAGAATGGCCAACGGGGCCCTCTACAAGTGGGGCCCCATCTCCTCTCTGATCTCATCTCCTGTTACTCTGCTCCGGACACACTGGTCCCCATCCTATTCCTTATACATTTCCTGGCCTGACTCTGCCCTGGCTCTTTTATCTGTGTGAAGCATTCTTCCCTCAGAAATCCACTTGGCTAACTACTTTACCTCCTGCAAATCTTCACTCAAATGTCACCCTCTCCACGAGACCTACCCTGACTCCTCTATTGAAAACTGCAAACTGTTTTTTCTCCCTGCATGCCCAAACCTCTTCTCATGCTCTGTTTTTCCCACAGCATTATGGCTTTGCAACATATTCTATAACTTAACTATTTATTATGCTTTTAGTTATTGTTTTCTCCCCCCACAAGAATGTAAGTTCCAAGAAAGCAGGGCTTTTTGTCTGTTTTGTTTACATATATATCTCAGACACATAGGTCAGCGCCTGAAATTTAATAGAAATATCTGTTGAATGAACAAGACATGAAAAGGTTACATACCTAGTCCTAAGTATTTCAATATTCCATTTGGTAGGTAAGTTTGAATAATAAACAATTGTTTTCTCCTTACAGAGAAGCAGACTATACCTCCACGAAGTCTGTTTGGGCATCTTCTAGGGGGAGGAGTGCTGAGTACCAGCACCCACGGTCCCCCTTAAAGAGGTAACACGCAGCAATGTGCTATGCGAATCATTCACCCCTTCACCACTTGTAACAACCACAGTTGTCTTGGTTGGCATTGTCTTCTTTGCCCAATTTATTTGGGGAGTGTCATGCTGAGTTACAAGTAGTATTTTTTCTTACAATGAGAAGCAATACACAGTCTGTGGGGTATACTTTTTATACACTATACAGGTTTAAAGATGAGTTGCAACTCACAAAAGAGACAATGTAAAAAGTCTGCGAAATGAATTATCATTAACTTAGTTACTGAGTAAGGCTTGCTTGCCATCAGCTGTACCTTGATAAGGGATGCAACCAATGGCTCTTCTCAGTGCATCCTGAATTACCAGAATTACTCTGTAATTCTCACAAGAGAAGCAAGCAACAGCTTCCTGTAGTAAGTACTTCAGGGAGCTGAGGTACCTGCAATTGTGTTGAAAAACCAGAGGTTTCCAAGACTCAATATCAGAAAATAAAGGGGGGGGGCAAGAAAAAAAACTCTGTACTTTCTGAAACATTTATTCAATTTACTCACACAAATTCCCAGCAGTCTGATCACACATATAAGTCCAACCCTCAAAATTGGACAATTTGCTTCAAAGACAAACGTAAGCTAGACAGAATGCTCTAAGATGAAAGAAAAGATTCAAATCTATGTCAATGATTAAATTGTGTCAATGGTGTGGTTTTTTGGTTGCAACAGTAAAATCAGCTCAAAAATGAGTGTGTTTGTGTGTATGTGTATGAAATTTCAATCAAGGTAACTATCTTTTCCTGTGGGGATAATTTATCCATAAGGAACCACTTCACAATTTGGCATATTCCGTGGTAGGCAGTATCTCCTCCTTCACAGAGGATGCCTGGTGGTAACTATTATGACAAGGTGGCTTCATAGCAAATGCACCTGAATGCATTAAAATACTTGCTTCCCTTGACATCCAGGCCCCCACACTCTCCCGGTTTTCCTTTCACCTCCCTGATGACTCCTCAGTCTCATTTCTGGTCCCTCTCCTCGCCCTGACTTCTGGCCCCGGGACTGACTGCCACAGCATCAGGCATCGAACCTCTTCTCTACCTTAATTCTCTCCAGGGATGATCTCAGCCAGGCTTCACGAAGCCATCTACATGCTGCTGACTCCTGCCCTTCTACCTCCAGCCCAAAATTCTCTCCTGAATTCTAGACTCTTCTAAAAGGAAGACTTGACTGACATCTCCACTTGGATCTGTAACAGGCATATCAAATCTAACAGTCCCCCAAACTAAGCCTGATACCCTACACCTAAGTCTTTGCCGTCTCAGTAAATGGTAATTCCATTCATCTAGTTGCTTAAGCTAAACCCTGGACTCATTTCTTTCTTTCATAATGCTCCACACTCAATGCTTCAGCAAATTCCACTGGATCTATATCCAAATTCTACCCAGAATCTAATCTCTTCTCTGCTACCACCTAGTTGAACTGAAGGCATCATCATCTTTTTTCTGGATTACTGCAAATAGCCCCCCAGCTGGCTCTCCTGCCTCAACTATTCCCTCTCCTATAAGCTATTCTGTTCACCAGTGGTCCCCACAGTGTGGTCCCAGACCAGCAGCATTAGCATCACCTAGGAACTTGCTAGAAATGCAAATTCTCCTGCATCACACCAGACTTACTCAATCAGAAATTTGGGATGGATGCGGCAACTGTGTTGTAACAAGCCCTCGGAGGTGACTGATGCATATTCAAGTTTGAGAACCATTGCTCTACAGAAGTGGTTAGCCAGAACGATCCTTTAAAAACGTAAATCAGATCATGGTCACCTCTCCCCTCACAATCCTCCTGTGGCTTTCCAACTCATTTGAGGAGGAACCTGAATCCTCACGAAGGCCTGAAGTGATCATTGTGACCCCTTTCCCATTCCCACCGTATGTGTAACCACCTCTCTATTCTCCTATTCATTGAGCCAAGCCAGTCTGGCCTCTTTGCTTTGCCTTTGGACCTGCTGTTTCCTGTGCCTAGAACACCCTCTCCACTCCCTTCTCTCCATTATCCTTTCCATAACCATGTGGCCCTCTCCCACCTCTCCTTCCAGTCTCTGCTCAAATGTCAGCTCATCAGAAGGACTTTTTCCAGCCCCCACATTTAAACTTAAAAACCCCACTTTCCACTTCCACTCCTGTGCTCCTTTCCGCTCCCTTGTTCCACACTATTTTTCTCCATAGTGCCCATCACCTTCTGACATAGGGTATGTTATACTTGTTTATTTGTTAGTCATTGCACCCAATGAATATATGCTGTATGAGGCAGGGATCTATGTATGTTGTGTTCATTGCTGTATCATCAGAGCCTGGGAAAATGCTGGCATATGGTAGGAGCTCCATAAATATTTGTTAACTAAGTGAATATCTAAGTGATGGCCAAAACATCCCTCTAAAGAGATGATACATTTATTCCAATGATACTGTCATTGCTCAAAATATTTTTAGGTAAATAGTCAGGAAGTAGGGAAACCATTTAGGAAGACACTACTTGCAATAATCCTGGAGAAAGATGACAATGGCTTCGATTTGAACAGGCAGTAGCCTAGGAGGTGGTCAGAAGTGACTGGCTTCTGGATATAATTTGGATATAGATCTGATGAGTCGAGGTCAATTTACAGGTCACAATGGAAACCAGTCTCAGTATTTAACAAAGATCACTCCTTTAAAAAAAGTAAAAAAATACAGTTGCTCAGCTTAACTGCACACATTATTTACTAGTCCCAGAATCATATGACATTTGGCTTTATTGCAGAAATCACATTTCCCCTTGAATAGTGAAACACAGAACCACTGAAAACATTCACCGGCTATGAATACAGTTTCCTATATGATGAAAGAATACTTTGGATTTTCACTGGGCATAATTTGACATTTGTATGATTTAATCATCACAGCAATCCTTTGAGATCCTTGTTATTAACCCCATTTTTCAGATGAGGGAAATAAGGCTCAGAGCAGAGGATTTCCATCCAGGCCAGGTCATAGATTTTCATGATGAGTAAGAATAATGTGTTGGGAACAAATATGCATGGTGCCTAGAAGAGAACATTTCAGTATGCCTTATTCACCTCTCTTGACTTCAGACTCACATCTCATAAGGATAACTTCTCTAGGGGATCAGAGCCCTACAGCAAATACAAGACATAGCCAGGACATAGGGGCCAGTTCTGTTTTTCCTACTGTTCAGGCTGGGAACGAGTCTCATTTCAATGGCCAAAGCCCTGGGTCAGGTGCTGTGGTTCCTCCAGACACTGTTTCCAGTGTCCCTAGGAGAAACCATTGCCATCACCATGGGGATTTGATGCCTTCCAGGGCTATGTAGACAGCATTGTCTCAGGACAAGGAACTATTGTTCGGGTAGAAATAGAGGGTGTTTCTCACTGGGGATTTGGGCTTGAATATGGATTCACATTTCAACAATGCCTCCTTTTGTAAAAATGGGTAGGTTTTTTTTTTTTTTTTAGGTTTATGTGATTTTTTTCAGACTCAGATCACAGTATATAACGACTGTTTCTCCTACAATGTTTCTTAAGAATGTTAGGTATGGGGGCGCCTGGGTGGCTCAGTCGTTAAGCGTCTGCCTTCGGCTCAGGTCATGATCCCAGGGTCCTGGAATCGAGCCCCGCATCGGGCTCCTTGCTCAACGGGAAGCCTGCTTCTCCCTCTCCCACTCCCCCTGCTTGTGTTCCCTTTCTCGCTGTCTCTCTCTCTCTGTCAAATAAATAAAAATCTTAAAAAAAAAAAAAAAAAGAATGTTAGGTATGTGTTCCTGAATGTTATGGACTCAGGGAATAAAAATTACATTGCATATTAACCTGAATGCTCCTTGCTATCTCGAGCAGACTCTGGGACTCCCTGTCATGGCAGAAAGACAGGGGGCAGGAAGGGATGGGTTCATGGATGGGAACTGGCATTCACCGAGAGCAGCATCTAATGAGCAGACACACTTCAGATCCATGATTCCAATTAATCCTCACAATCACCTGAGCAGATATTACTCAAGTTTTCCAAATGAGAAATGTAATTAGGTAACTGGAGCAAAATCACACAGCTGGTGAGATTAGAATCTGGGAGCGGTTCCCAGATCTCACTCCAAAACTGTTTCCTTTCCATTTCCTGTTCCAGGCTTCCTTGCTGACCTTTTTAAGCTTCAGTTTTCTCAGATGAGACACCTGGCAGGAAGAGTGTGTGAGATGGTGCTCACGAACGCCTCCCTCATAGGACACGTCACGTGATAGGTACTCAAAAAAAAAAAAAACCTCACTAAATTTCTCCTCTGTCTTCCTTGTTCATCATCTCATCTTCCCTTCCTAATTTTTCTTTTTCTTCCCTCTCCTGTTCTTTCAGTTCCTGCTTTCTTTTCATTTTCATATCCTTTTCACTGCAGAAAACCAAAATCTAAAGAGCCCATTCCCAGTGGCAACATAAGCTTTAAAAACAGTCCCCTAGGAATAAACCAACAATGCAAGGCCCACATAAAGAAAAGTATAAAATTTTATGGGAGATATAAAAGAAGACCTGATGGATGGAAAGCTATACATGTTTCTGAATGAAAGAGTCGGTATTATAAAGATGTCACCTTTCCAAATTAATCCATAAATTCAATGCAATCCTAATAAAAATCCCAACAGGAGATTTACTGAACTTGATAAGCTGATTTTAGAGTTCATGTGGAAGAGAAAATGCACAAGAACAAGCAATAAAATTTGGGGGGAAAAAAAACAAAGAGGAAGGACCTGACTTTTCATGTTTATGTTAAATAATGTTGTATTGGTTCACAATAAAGACATGAACAAACTGAATTGAAAAAGGAAATTCAAAAACAAAAGATCATGCATTTCAAATCAGAACAAAAAGGACAGACTATTCAAAAATTATATTGAGAGGGTTGGAAAACCAGAAAAAGATTTAATTTGGATGCCATTATCACATCGTACACACAAAATCCAAATGGGTTAAATTCTAAACACTAATTAAAAAAAAAACCCAAATCAGGAAGGAACTACAGTAAATTTTAGCACATCAGTTTTTATAATGTTAGGGGAGATGGTAATGAAGGCCTTCCTAAGAAAGACATAAATTTCAGGAGCCATTAATAAAAAGGTCTTACTAATCTGTATGACAAAAGACCCCAAAATAAAAGGTCCCATTGAAAGTCTTTGCAAAATATATAAAACAAAATATAATATACAAAATTTATTAAAATCTCCTAAAATTATTGAAAAGGATAAAATGTAAAACCGGTTAAAAGAAATAGTTCACACACACAAAAAGAATGATAAAATTTAAAGAGTTGCTTAGTCTCAAAAATAATAAAGGAAATGCAAATTAAGCAATGAGGCACACTTTATAACCTATCAGGTTGTGAAGAACAGATTGACACAAGTATTATCAGGTGGAAATGGGTGATTTCCATACAGTTTGTAATAGCATACATTAATACAAACTTTTTTGATGGCAACTTACAAATATCTATTAAAATTTAAAATAAACATATCCTTGGAATTCTGAATTCCATTTCTAAGAATCTATTCTTTTGAAACATTAATGTTCAAATATAAACACAGTCATTGCAGCTTTATTTATAATAAAGAAAAACTGGAAAAGCATAGAAATTTGCCTCAATTAGGGAATGGTTAAATGAATTTTGTGCATTTATACTGTAGAATATATGATGATTGAAAAAAAAATGAGGTAGATTTATATTTACTACGTGAAAGTTCCAAGACACATGGTCAAGTGAAAAAAGCAAGAGACCAAGTGCTGTGGGTGAAGAGGACTTGTTTTTTTCACCCTAACATTTCATATTACTTACATTATTTGTAGTTACTAGCACATTTTGCTTATGTAAATATGAATAAAAGGAATCTTACTTAATATGATCCAAGGAACCACAGCAGTACAATTACTGCTGTCACATTTCCAGTAAGTTTCACTGGGGCCCACAGGCTGCAAGAGGTCCTGGGCTATGCCCTCCCAGGTCAGGGGTGGATTGGTGATACCAAGGGAAGGAGGCTGGAGGCCGAAGCAAACAAGGCTGAAATAATGTTGAACTAGCACAAGAGGGGAAAGCGCCTTCTCAACTCCCAGTTTAGTGTCCTAGCTATCATCAGTAAGAATTACTTATTCACTTTCCTCTTCTGCTTTGGACTTCAGTAGAACTCCTTTTGGCAGTGGGAACAAGGTGGTATCCATCTTCTATTTCTTGGTAAAATCCCTCCTGTCACAGGGGAAAAACAGCACTAGGTCTCTCTCCTCTTTCCCCTCTACAAACCCTTCTTGTTTAGCTGAAACATTTAGGGGGAAGAAAAGTTCTTAAAAACATTTTTTTGGTAATATAAACATACATGCATATACAAAGACCATATATTGGACTTTGCATCAGGAATCATTTTTTCCTGGAAGAATTCCTTTAGCAAATTAAAAAGTATCATCATTCAAAGCAAAGCCATTATTCTACAGTTTTTTGCATATGTATTTCTTCTAACTATTTTGTACCATATTCTCAGAGTATTTCTTTTCCAATTAGGTTTTTCACCTTCTAATTATTTTGCACTGTTCTCATATTTTTTCAGATGAGCATATTGGTTAGCTTAAGGTTCACATGATAGCAAGCTAGAACCAAAACTGTAAGTGATCAGAAAAATAAGAAAGCAGGAGGAATCATTCTGCACTTATCACTTGAAAAACAACCAAAGTATTTGAGCATTTAGAGCAGAATGAACTCTGGTGTGAAAATCAACAGCATTCAACTCTATGGTTCTGCACCAGTCATTCCATGACACGTTGGACAAGTGTGTGGCCTCTTAGATATTTCACAGATAGATGAGTTTCCTTATCTGTAAGTTAATAAGTTTCATGAGCTCTTATTGTATGCCGAGAACTAGGCCTTATGCTTTATGTATATTATCTTGTTTGATTCTTTTTTCTTTATCTTGTTTGATTCTTCTAACAGCGATTTGAGATAGATTATTTCTTCCATTCTTTAGATGAAGAATCTGAGTCTCAGAGAGAGTAAATAACTTTCCTGAGGGCATACAACTAAAAACGGGGACTCTAGATTTGAATCCAGGTCTAATTCTGAAGTTTGTATTCTTTTTTTTTTTTTTTTAAAGATTTTATTTATTTGACAGAGAGAGACACAATGAGACAGAGAACACAAGCAGGGGGAGTGGGAGAGGCAGAAGCAGGCTTCCCGCGGAGCAGGGAGCCCGATGTGGGACTTGATCCCAGACCCTGGGACCATGACCTGAGCAGAAGGCAGACGCTTAATGACTGAGCCACCCAGGCGCCCTGAAGTTTGTATTCTTAAGCTAAGAGCTAACCATAACCTTCGGTATATGTTATTTTAAAGCGACCTTTGCATTATACTATTACTTCCGCTGGGTTGGGGAGGAGGAGGAGAAGAGGTTTGCAACAAGAGGACTGTAAGATTCCCTTGCTGTTTCAGAAAGTGAATATAACTTAAAGCTTCTTCCATATCTAGAATGGTCAGATGTGGATGGGGCAATGAATTTCCGTACCAGGGTGGAAATTTATAGCCGTGAGGGCATCCTGAAAATTTCCACTAAGATGACAAATGACTTAAGCGGCTGAAGACAGACAAATCTCCCAGCTGAACCTTAGAAAAGACACTTCCAGGTCAGATTCGCTGGCTAGCCTGGATGCCTATGATTTACTTATTGTGTGAGGAAGTGGTGGGCTGATGTTTCCAGCGTTAATGATTCAAAAGCTTTGTATGGTATTAAACTGAAATACATAAAGAAACAAAAGGCAATCAGAAGCAATCAAAGCACTCAGAAATTAAGATTCAATTCTGCATTTGCTAAACTCTTCATCAAGGAAATCAGTAAATTCTTTTTAAAGCCGTCTATGATACACAGAGAATTAGAAAAGCAATCAGTTTTAAAATGTACACATGCTTCCTAGAATGCCAAGGGTATGTAGGACTGAGCCATTTTTCACTTGTCTTACCTGCATTTATTTAAACATGTGCCTGTGAACACTCTCTTGAGTAATATTTCTATTTCAGTTGACAGATGAATGGGTATGTAACTCTTTTGAGTGCCAGAAAAATCCCATGACCATCGAAGAATAAAGCAAAATGCAGTGGGCAGGCTTCTCTTATTTGGGTTTTGGTATACAAGATGTCTGAAAATCCCTGAAGTCACATTCAACCAGTGGATCTTAAGGTTTGTGAGAGCATCATCACACCAAGCCTCTAGGAACCTTCTAAGTGACAAAAAGACAGGATTAGAAACAATTTTCTTTCCATCCAAGCAACTCTTTGGCTTCTTCAAGTAATACCTGCATTTTTCTCAGAGCCAAATTCAGTACTTTTAGAAGATGAAGTAAAGCATTTTACCTTTCAAGCTCCCCCCTCCCTTTAGTCATTCATGTATTTTGCTTTTCTTCATATGGCCCAGTTTCTCTATTTCATCAAAGTTTTTCCTGCCTGGCTCCTTTGCACCTATTGTTACCTCTGTCTGAAATAGCCCCATATCTCCTTTCCCTTTTCCAGGTGGCTCATGTTTTAGGTTTTAGCTTAAATATCACCCTTTGGGGGAGTTCTTCCTTACTAATCGATAAAGCATGCCCCCCTACCGATTTGCAGAGAACCACAGAAGACCCCGAATAGCCAAAGCAATCTTGAAAAAGAAAAACAAACCTGGAGATATCACAATTCCAGACTTCAAGTTATATTACAAAGCTATAGTAATTAAAAAAGTATGGTACTGGCATAAAAATAGACACATACATCAAAAGAACAGAATAGAAATCCCTGAAATAAACCCACAATTATATGGTCTATTAATCTTCAACAAAAGAGAAAAGAATATGCAATGGGAAGAAGAGTCTCTTCAACAAATGGTGTTGGGAAAACTGGACAGCTACATGCAGAAGAATGAAACTGCACCACTTCCTTACATCATAGACAAAAATAAACCCAAAATAGATTAAGGACCTAAATGTGAGACCGGAAACTAAAAATCCTAGAAGAGAGCATAGGCAGCAATTTCTCTAACATTGGCCATAGCAACATCTTTCTAGAAATATCTCCTGAGGCAAGGGAAACAAAAGCAAAAACAAACTCTTAGGACTATATCAAAATAAAAAGCTTCTGCACAGCAAAGGAAATAATCAATAAAGCTAAAAGACCACCTACTGGATGGGAGAAGGTATTTGCAAATGACATATCCAATAGAGTTAGTATTCAAAATATATAAAGAAGTTATACAACTCAACACCAAAAAAACAAATAATCCAATTAAAAAATGGTCAGAAAAAGACAAAATACCATATGATCTCAGTCATGTGTGGAATTTAAGAAACAAAAATAAATGAAGTATAAAACAAGGCAAATAGAAAAACCAGACTCTTAACCATAGAAAACAAATTGGCGGTTACCAGAGGGGAGGGGGTGGGGGGATGGTGAAATAAGTGAAGGGGATTAAAAGTATACTTATCATGATGAGCACTGAGTAATGCATAAAACTGCTGAATCACTATACTGTACACCTGAAACTAATATAACACTGTTAATTATACTGGAATTAAATTTTTTTTAATGTCCACCTACCCCTCTCCATTTGGTTCCATAACTTTAAACAATCATATAACATTATTTATTTATTTTAAAGCAATCACAATTATAATTGTATATCTAAAATAACATTTTTTTTCTTTTAGTATTTATGACTTTTCCAACAGGACTGTAAACTCCATGAGAGTAGAGAATATAGTGAACACTATTCACTGTTGTATTTGTGACCTTAAGGCACACACGTACAGTATTGTTTCCAAGTCAAAAAGTGACACATACACAGAGACAGTATAAGAAAACTACAGACCAATGTCCCTCATGAATATAGAAGGAAAATCCTTAACAAAATATTAAACCATTCTCAGCAATATATAAAAGCAATTATACATCATGACCAAGTGGAGTTTAACTCAGAAATACAAGGTTAGTTCAACATCTGAAAATCAATTAATGTAATGCACTATATTAATACAGCGATGGACAAAAAAAAAACATATTACCATCTCAATAGATGTAGAAAAAACACTTGGCCAAATTCAATAGCTATTTATGGTTTAAAAAAAACACTCTCAACAAACTTCCTCAACCTGGTAAAGGGCATCTCTGAAAACCTACAATTAATACCACCCACAGAAGTGAAAGACTGTATTCTGTCCCCCACCCCCAATCAGGAGTAAGACAAGGATGTCCATTCTCATCACTTCTATTCAAAATTATACTGGAGATTCTGCCCAGTGCAAAAAAATATAAAGATATTAGAGGCATATAGATTGGAAAGGAAAAAGTAAAACTGTCTTTATTTGTGATGACAGAGTCATGTATGTAGAAGGAATATATATATATATATATATATATATACATATATATATATATATATATATAAACCCAAACAACTAGAACTAGCAATCTAGGTTAACAAGGTCAGAGTATACAAAAACCAACATAGAAAACTCAATTTTATTTCTGTAAGCTAACAATGAACAATCCAAAAATGAAATTAAGGAAACAATTTCATTCACAATATCAAAAGATCAAAATACTTAGGAATATATTTAACAAAAGAAATGTAGGACTTGTACAGTGAAAACTATATAGGACTGTTGAAAGAAGTTAAAGACTTAAATAGAGAAGAATTTCATATTCATGGATGGGAAAGACTTAATATTGCTAAGTTGGCAGTTCCTTCTAAGTTAACCCATTGATTTATCGCAATCCTTATCAAAATCCCAGAAGGCTTTTGTAGAAATTGACAAGAAGATCTGCAATTTATGGAGAAATACAAACAGAAGAGCCAAAATCATTTTGAAAAAGGACGCTGTCAGAGGACTTACCTTACCTGATTTAAGACTTACTATAAAGCTTCCGTAATTAAGACAATGTGATATTAGCATAAGGATAGGCATAGATCAATGGAACAGAATAGAGAGTCTGGAAATAAATTATACATATATGGTCAATGTATTTTTAATGAAGTTTCCAGGGAAATCTAAAAGGATAAGAATTATCTTTTAAACAAATGAAATGGTGCTGGAAAAGCTGTATATCTAAATGCAAAAAAATAAACCTAGTCGTCTTCCTTATACCATGTATAAGAACTTACTCAAGACAGATTGTAGACCTAAATATAAGAACTAAAACCACAAAGAGGAAAGTCTTTGCAATCTTGGGTTAGGCAAAAATGTCTTAGATATGACATCAAAAGGATACTCCAAAAAAGAAAATGTTGGTAAATTGGAGTCATCAAAACTGAAAATATTTGCTCTTCAAAAGACAACTTTAAGAAAATGAACTGACAAGCCATAAACTGGGAGAAAACATTTGCAAAACATAAACCTGATAAAGGACTTGTACCCAAAATACATATAAGAAAAAACTTTTAGGGGTGCCTGGGTGGCTCAGTAGGTTAAGCATCCAACTCTTGATTCTGTCTCAGTTCTTGATCTCAGACACGTGAGTTTGAGCCCTGCATTGGGCTCCATGCTGGGTGTGGAGCCTACTTAAAAAAGAAAGGAAGAAAAGGAAAGGAAAGGAAAGGAAAGGAAAGGAAAAGAAAATGAAAAAACTTATAACTCAATAATAAAACCAGTAGCCCCCCAAAAAATGGCCAAAATATTTTAATAGACACTTCATCAAGAAAATAAATGACTTGAAAATAAGCACATGTAAACATGTTCAGTATTAGTACTCACTAGGGAAATACAAAATAAAACCCTAATGAGATACCACTGCACACCACTGCAAAGGCTAAAATCAAAAGGCTGATGATAACAAGTATTGGCAAAGATGTAGAAAGATGTTGCTTTTGAGGGAATTCATGTGAGAGGAAGATAAATGAGTGCACTGGGAACAATCAAACCTCGTGGAGATGATGTGGCTTATCCTTTTTTGATTGGGCAAATCTCAAATGGTTCTGCTAGGCTACAGGTTCTCAATTTAAAAATGACAGAACTGTATTAAAGGAGCCATACAACTTCTTCCTCTAAATGGGAATAGGTAAGGGGCGCCTGGGTGGTTCAGTTGATTAAGCAAAATCTTGATTTCAGCTTAGGTCTTGATCTCAGGGTCGTGAGTTCAAGCCCTGCACCAGAAGCCTACTAAAAAACAAAACAAAACAAAAAAAACCCCAAAACACAAGACAGCTAAGTTAGTGAGCTTTTGGGGCACCTGGGTGGCTCAGTCAGTTAAGTGTCTGACTCTTGATTTTGGCTTGGGTCAGGATCTCAGGGTCATGAGATCGAGCCCCGAGTTGAGCTCTGTGCTCAGCATGGAGTCTGCTTGAGATTCTCTCTCTCCCTCTCCCTCTATGCCCCCCCGTTCATGCTAAATAAATAAATAAAATCTTAAAAAAAATAAAATGGGAATAGGTGGAAGGGAAAGGAAATGTAAATGTAGGCTAGGCAAATATATACATGAAGCTCTAAGTGGTTATGCTGAGCGTGTGTGTGACAAGGAGACACCAGCATGACGCGGGCTAGGCTGCAGGCAGATGAGCTTCAGGAAGCAAATCTAGAGAGAGTAACATCAGACTCTGGTTGTCCTTGAAACCCTGGCTCTGGAAAACTGGGTTTGAAAACAATACAGAGCAATATAAAATATAGAAAAAAATATTTTTTTACTCTTACAGTAAACTGCTTTTTTCCCTCATTTGAGTGAAAATTTCCTAGTGATTTAATTCTCCAGGCAACCTCGTTGCAAATCTTTAATACAAAATAGCGAAACCAGTTATCAAAGAGGAAGTTTTTATGCCCATCCTCCTTCTAGTGTCTTGGTTTTTCCTCTGAACTTTTCATTTGTGTTTAAGATGAAAATAAGATTTTATATAACAACTGTAAGTAAAAAAATGAGTCATTAATTAACATCAAAGTTTGAACTTGACATGCCTGAGTATGTTTATTATACTTCATGAATTATTTGAAGTGTTCTTTGTACTTAGAAAATTTTACTTACCCAGCCAAGGTGCACATTCTTATGAGACATCACTAGCTTTACTTTACAGGAAAGATTCGGAGGAAATCTGTGTGAGAAATGAATTTCACCAGAAAGGTATTTTAATAATTTGGTTTTGACTAATACAACCTGGTAATAATTCAGAATATGTACGGTCTGATTCAAATTTTGGCAGAACTATCATCTTCGTTTTTTCCTCTGCCTGGGCTGACACAGGAAAACACATATATCATTTAAATTGTCCTTCTATGCCACAGAAACTTTATATAATATTGAATTCGTGAGGCAGTAATGGTTACACCATCCCACTTCACAAATGTAACTCTAACATGTGATCATCCAGTCACCATCTGTAAGGATCCTATAAAAGGAAAATCACTGCTTCACAAGGCAAGAATTTTCATTGTTAGATAATACTTTCATTTTCAGGTGTACAAATGTTCAATATACAATTTTTAAATTAAGAAAACTGGGTTTTAACACTATTTTTCTACTTATGAACACTGTGGTTTCAAAAAAATTCATAGATATGTTATACTATGATGCTCAAGAGAAATTAATCAATCACCCCTATTATTTGAATGGTCAATCAGCGGCAGCAAGCTAAGAATGGGGAGGGATTTGTTTGTACAAGGTAGACCATTTGATTCTATTGTGATCAAGAGTAACTGTATTCTCAAGCAGGGTGGTTCAGTGGTTTACCTTGGCTTGTTTTGATTCCCATTGGTACTATAATTTATAATACTATGGTTTTTAACGTCTCAGAGAAAAAGGAGGAAAACATATTATATCAAGTTATTAACACTAAAAGGAAAGAAAGCACTTGCCTATAGTATAAAATGAAATATGACAGGACAAATTGAAGAAGGTCAAAGAAAGTAAGATGTCCTTGTATCCATGTTTCAAAAGGGCAAATGATGTTCAATGCTAAAGAAAAGATTGTAAAGAGTACTGAATCTGATGTAGGTGCTACCATATTATATGATGTCTCTCAATCATCTCTTGAGGTTTGGAAATACTGCATGGAAAGTAGCAATCAAGGAAATTTCTGAGCCTTCTCTCAGAGTATTTGTTAAGTCTTCAAAGACTTGAAAGTCATCAAAGACAAAGCAACTGAAGGGCTGGAGACCAGCATGCAAAGAATTGCAATTCAGGGGAGGTTGCAGAAGATTCAAGACAGTGAAGAGAGAACCAGGAAGACAGACTACTTTTGTAGCTTTATTCCACATGAAGAGATGGCATCTGTCCACATCAACCCTGGAGAACTTCAGAGGCTCATCATCAAAGGAGGCAGCTCTCCTTAGAGATGAGTCTTGTTTGCAAATGAATGGCCTCTAGCACTTCAGTTACACAGGAGAGAAAAAGAACCTCTTCCAGGACAAATACCTAAATATCCCCTGCACAGCTTTTGCCATATTGTTATATCCCTTGGTATAATTTTTTATTTTATTTTTTTAAGATTTTATTTATTTATTTGAAAGACAAAGAGTATAAGCTGGGGGAGGGACAGAGGAGGAGGGAGAAGCAGACTTCCTGCTGAGCAGGGAGCTCAACATGGGGCTTCATCCCAGGACCCTGGGATCATGACCTGAGCTGAAGGCAGATGCTTAACTGACTGAGCCACCCAGGTATAATTTTTTGATTAAATTTTTTCAGATTATAATATATTTTTTCAGACTATAATATATTTACTTAAAGTGGAAAAAATATATGACTATATCATAAATGGAAATCCAGGAAAGTTACTTTAAAAAGAAGGCAACCATTAAAATAAAAATAAATTAATTTTTTTCAGTCCTTAGTTAAGTATTGTACCTTGCTAAAAGTTCTGGGGAGGTGTTGGAGATATAAAACCACAAGACTAAGCCTTTCATCTTGACTACTGAGAAGAGTTTAAAGAAAAGTGAAAGGGGCAAAATCTTACGTATCAGGTGGAATCATCTCTTACACCACTGTTTGTATGATCTAATACGTGCATAAATGGTTAGATACGTTGCTTTCAGTGTTTTGAACAAGCTTTATTCCATAATTTAGAAAATCTTTTCTTTAACTTTCATTCTGTATGGATATTCCCTTGCTCTTAGACTGAAATTCAAGCAGCTCCCTTAATTCTGCTGGTCACTCTGATAATGAAAATCCAAAGATCATATTAAGTGACCAATACATTATCACTTTTAAAACCGTCTTCTGTCTGCTACTGGAGCTGGCTGTAGACAAGGCATGAGAGTCTTACTGCCAGGTTTTCTTTATGTTAAGCTCAAATCTAGTTTCTGGTCTCTCCCATGCCTTGATCCTACCTTTGCTCTTTGGAGACATTCTGAATAAGCCCCACCATTTTCCTGTGAGGCAGTTGAGGAAACACATATAATTGAACACAGTAATCTTGGCTTTTCCTTGATTCTTCATTTAACCCCAAGTTACTCTTCGCTCAATGGTTTCTCAAGACAAAATTTCCTCTTTAAAATTTTCAAACCTATAGAAAAGTTGAAAGATGAATAGGTACCTGTATATTCTTCACCTAGATTTTACTTATGTGTAATTCTTATTTTTCTTAGCTATTTGAAAGAAAGTTGGAAACATCATACCATTTCACACTTAACTATTTTAGCACAACAATGTGTATCTCCTAAGAACAAGGACGTTGTCTTCAAAATGACATCATCATCTCACTTTAGAAAAATAACGGCAAGGGGCGCTTGGCTGGCTCAGTCAGTGGAATGTGCGATTCTTTTTTTTCTTAAGATTTTATTTATTTATTTGACAGAGAGACAGCAAGAGAGGGAACACAAGCAGGGGGAAGACTGAGGAAGCCCGATACGGGGCTCAATCCCAGGACCCTGGGATCATGACCTGAGCCAAAGGCAGACGCTTAATGACTAAGCCACTCAGGCACTCCCAGAATGTGATTCTTGATCTCAGGGTTGTGGGTTTGAGTCCCAAGTTGGGTGTAGAGATTACTTAAAAATAAAATCTTTTTTTAAAAAAGAAAATTAACAGCAATTTAATACATTTGATAAAGTTCTACACAGACCATATAAAATTTCCCTATGATACAAATAATGCTTTTTTAGCTGTTTGTTTTTCAATCTAGGATCATATAAAGGAGCTCACGCTGCATTTGGTTTTCATGATTCTTCAGTCTTTTTAAATGTAGAATAGTCCCTCTAACTTTGTGTGAATGTCATGACATTGCTGAAGTTAAAATTTTAATCCAGCCATCTTGACCGACCTCAATCTGACAAGTCAGGGCCCAAAACCTTTTCCAAACATAGACAGGCAAAAATAATTTATTTTTTTTTAAAGATTTTATTTATTTATTTGAGAGAGAGAGAGAGAATGAGAGATAGAGAGCACAAGAGGGAAGAGGGTCCGAGGGAGAAGCAGACTCCCTGCTGAGCAGGGAGCCTGATGTGGGACTCGATCCCGGGACTCCAGGATCATGACCTGAGCCGAAGGCAGTCGCTTAACCAACTGAGCCACCCAGGCGCCCCACAGGCAAAAATAATTTAGACGAAGATTAATATCTCCTTTCCTTTGATAACTTTTTTAGTAACTGCAATAGACATTTGGTTCCCCTGGTCAAACAGACCATACCCCAGGCCCGTTTTTTTTTGTTTGTTTGTTTTTAATGAACACCTGTCATCCTGGATCCTCCGCATCCTGGACTCTTGAAATTCCATTTTTGACCTTGCTAATAAAACCTTCCTGGTGGATTCTTCCCTATTGGTTTTGATCACTCATGAAAAATAGCTGAGATTGATGTGAGAAACAAAGGCAGAAGAAAAATTATTAAATTTCCTTACTACCTACAGCCCATTGACAAATCCTTGAAACAGGCAGAGTGACATTCCTTTAGGGACTCAACTGCCTAGAAGTTAATACTTCGCTAAAGGCAACAGGTAATCTTAGCCCAATCCCCAGGATCCTGAAAGTCTCCTTTAACATATAAAAATTCCTTTAGAAACTTCCTTTATCTCTACACCCCAAAATACATGTTGGCAATCAGCCCCCAAGCATATGACCCACCGATATACATCTGAAGGGTCTCATGACTAAGGCTTTATTAGATGGTAATAAATGATCTCTTCCCAACAATAGCTAGGCCCCTCAAGGTCCTGGAAACCTTGCTTCCAAATTCCTTGGAGGCTTACATTATCCCTAACCCCCTCCCAACTTGAAAGTATATAATGGGCCACTCATTCCTTACGACCCCAGTGCAGCTCTTTCTTCCCATGGGCCTTTCCCCATGCTTTAATAAAATCACCTTTTTGCACCAATGACATCTCATGAATTCTTTCTTGGCCCTTGGCTTCGAACCCTAACATCTTTTCCTACATCGGAGATGGTTTTAAAAGTTGAATCTCCCCCTCATTCATATAGTTGTCACCCTGATTTGTGACATGCCCACACACGAAGAGCACAGCTTTGCAGCAGGAGAGAAGAGCTGAGCACAGGTGTTAGTCACCCAGGGAGGGCCAGAATGGGGTGGGCTGACGGAACCTTGAGACAAATGCAGGGTCTCGGGTTGGCAAGCAAAGAAAGATGACCCAGGGTCCCAACAATTCCTGTTTTATTCCAGGCAAAGGGCCAGCAAGGACGGGAGGGTGATGATTCCAAGATGGTACTGATGTCTTATCAGTGAACCTAGAATGGAGTCTGATGTGGAACACTCAGAATCCGGGAGAGAGTCAGATGGCAGGAAGGAAATTTGGTGCCTGGACCAACAGGGTCCTTGCCCTCAGGCAAAGTTTCAGGGCATATTTCCTGTCTCCAGGCAGGTTGCTGCATAAAGCAAGCAAGGCTTCAATGGAGAACTTATTTAAATAGAAGGTTAGAACTGGCTTTTGTAAGGGAGACAGAGACTGTGTGAAAAGGGGGTTGTGGCCTGGATCAATAGTAGAGCACTGCCATTTCTGGATTCTACATTCAAAAGACTTTCCCCAGGGCGCCTGGGTGGCTCAGGTCATGATCCCAGGGTCCTGGGTTCGAGTCCCATATCGGGCTCCCTGCTCAGGGTGGAGTCCGCTTCTCCTTCTCCCTCTGCTCCTCCCCCCAACTCGTGATCTGTCTCTCAAATAAAGAAATAAAATCTTAAAAAAATTTTTTTAATTAAAAAAAGAAAGACTCTATCCCCAAACAGTGGTGCTTCCAGGTAGTATGTGTGCATTTGTCATCATTTGCTCCACCTCCTCAAATAAGTCAGCTCAATCCTCACTTTACCTTTTGGCTCAGGACCTAGCTGAAAAACAAAACAAAATCTCAACATGCCCTCAAACCCTCTTCATTAACACAACCTCTGTTTTATCAGACATCAGCAGCCCATTGTGTTTTCAGTTGAAGTAAAAATGAATAATATACTTTGTATTCCAGGGGATTTCTTATGTCCTGCTTTCTTCAGACAATTCTCACGTTTATCTTGGCCCTGAGCTTTTGGCAGATTGTCTTGGGTCTTCCTATAATACTCTTCCACTGCCATCCTCTAGAGCCTGTAGATTGTCCCTGGAGACCAGATATGCTCTATTCTCATCCCCAGTGCTATTGATCTTGCAGGTTGTAAGAGTAAAGGGAAGCCAGGTTGTGCTGCGGTAACAAACGGCCTCCCAAATCACAATGGCTAACACAAAGGTTTATTTCTCATTACACTTCATGTTCATGACAAACCAGTAAGCTTTGCTCATATTGCTTTTACCCTGGGACACTGGTTGATAGAACAGCCTCCATCTGGAACATTGCCAGTCTCATCACTGAGAAAAAGGAGAAATGGCAAACCACACACTGGGTCTAAAAGTGACTGTCGGAAATGACACATAGCACTTCTGCTGACACCTCATTGGCCAAAGGAAATCTCATGGCCTGGCCTGACATCAGTGCTATAGGGAAGTATAATCCTCCCCTAGGGCACATGTATTCAGGGACAATCATTCAGTTTACCATATATGTTGATGCTATTAGGATATATGTTGCTATCAGGGCTCATGTGCCTATCAGGATCGATCTGCTTCTCTATCAGGGTGTATGTGCCATTGCAAAGGGACAAGAAGCTTCTGGGTCATTGGCTATGACTGAGTTTCTGGCTGGTGTATTGACCCCCTAGTTCCTCCCTAGGTCAGGTTTCCAGCCTTTCTTCTTCTCCTCCTCCAGTCCTGCTTAGCGACCAAGCTTAGGTCAGGATTGATAAGCAAGGAACAAGGATGGGATGCCTCCTTTTCCTCTCTTGCTAACAGCTAGGTCACAGGCCTTCCCTGAGCTTCCTTTTTGGCCCATAGAGCTTCTTCCTGAAAGACTGTTTTTGTTTTATTTTGTTATTATTATTTTTTTTCATCCTGGCCAACCATTTCAAAACACACTGCCAGCAGATTCAATTTTTCTTGTGTTTCTTTCTGGAGTGGTTTTTTTTCTTTAGCACTTTTTAAAGTCCCAGTTCATTCTGGGTTTTGGCCTGCCTGGCACTACTGTGACAGGTTTCTGTCATTCTTTTTGATTTATTTCTCTGTAACTCAAATTTCTACTCAAGGCTGAGTACAAATGAGATCACATTTACAGTAATAACTCAAATTTCCCTGATTCATCTTGCCCCCTTGCTCCTGACCTCACCAAAGGTCTTTCCAGTTATTTCTGGGTGTGCCAGGAGCAAGAGCTGGGGTCAGGAGTCCTATCACGTTCTTCTGTCTCGGCCCCTGCCCCACAAATATCCATTGTTGGTGGACCAAACTTGACACTTGGGTTATTTAGGACTCTAGTTGCAAGTCATAGAATCCAGCTTGAGCTAACCTAATCAAAATGGAGAGTATGGTAAGAATACTAGGCCATCTCTCAGAATATCTGGAATATAGCTGGGCCTTAAGAAAGTTCTATTAGACTAGAAAAAGGAAATCTTTAAGAATTTTTCCATATCTCTTTTACCTGCTCATTTCTGGGTGTCTGCTCTATCAGCTTGCCTTTGCAGACTGGCCCTTTCTGCCCTGTGAGCCCACACTGGAAAGATCCTCAAATTCTCCCCAAATCTCAGATCCAATTACTGCTAAGAGAATGCCAGTTCCTTGGGTTTGATCAGGAGTCCAGGTCTAGATTTTAAGTTAAAAATCTAGCACAAGGGGCACCTGGGTGGCTCAGTAGTTGAGTGTCTGCCTTCGGCTCGGGTCATGATCCCAGGGTCCTGGGAATGAGTCCCGCATTGGGCTCCCCGCTTTGCGGGAGGCCTGCTTCTCCATCTCCCACTCCCCCTGCTTGTGTTCCCTCTCTGTCAAATAAATAAATAAAATCTTTAAAAAAAAATCCAGCACAAAAAAAGTAGGGGAGGAGTCTGAGGTTCACTCAATGATTTGACAGAATCAAGTGGGAATGGGGGTGGGGGTGGGGAGAGAAAGATTTTTCTTGAGTTTGCCAGAACTTCCATAACAAAGTACCACAGACTGGGTGGCTTAAACAACAGAAATTTATTTTCTCATAGTTCTGCAGGCCAGAAGTCCAAGAACAGGGTGTCAGCAGGTCTGGTTTCTTTTGAGGTCTCTCTCCTTGGCTTGCAAATGACCTCCTCCTTCTTGCTGTGTCCTCACATGGTCTTTCCTCCATGTCTGTACATCCCTGATGTCTCTCTGTGTGTCCTAATCCCTTCTTCTTTATAAGGACACCAACTGGATTAGATTAGGGCCCATCTAATGGCCTCATTTTAATTTAATTACCTCTAGAAGTCCCATCTTGAAATACAGTCACATTCTGAGTACAGAGGCTTCAACATATAAATTTGGGGCAGACACAGTTCTGAACACAGATCAACATCTGTTGCCTAACAACTTACCCCAAACTTTAGTGGTGTAAAACAAAAAGAAAATTTTTTTAAGTAAGCTTTATGCCCAATGTGGGGCTTGAACTCATGACCCCAGGATCAAGAGTCACATGCTCTAACAACTGAGCCAGCCTGTAAAACAAAATTTTTTATGAACTCATAGATTATGTAGGTCAGAAATTCAGAAAGGGCATAGTGGGGATGGCTCTTCTCTGTTCCATGATGTCTGGGCCCTCAGCTGGGAGTGACACAAATGGCTGGGTGCTGGTCAACAGCTAAGTGAGAGGACCCGTTTCCGAGATGGCTTCTTTACTCACGTGTTTTGTGCTTTGGATAAAATGGCTAAAATATATGATTAGATGGTACTGTCAACCACAACAACTACGTGTGGCCTCTCCATGTGACTTGCACTTCCTGGTCAGATGGCAGCCTTGGGTAAGATGGACCTCTTAAATGTCCATCGAGGGCTCCAAGAATGAGTGTTCCAGGGGTCAAAAAACACAGTGTCACTTCTGTACAATATTGACTGAAGCAGTCACAAGCACAGATAAAACAAGTGCCAGAGAATTGGTGGCCATGTTAGGAAACTGCCACAATAGGTGTGTCCAAAATAGCTACTCCATCACTGTCCCATGTACCCTCTGTGAAACGACTCATTTAATTCTCTCTCCAGACTGTTGGTTCTTGATATCCTCCAAAGTTTGTTAAGCCTTTTTTACTTTTTTTTAAGTTTATGTATTTTTTTTTAAGTAATCTCTACACCCAATCGTGGGGCTCGAATTCATGACCCTAAGATCAAGAGTCACAGGCTCTTCCAAGTGGGCCAGCCAGGCACCCCTGGTAAGCTTTTTATCTGATTAATTCCTCTCAGCACTGATGTGTCATAGCCACACTCAAGTTATTTTCTTGCCATGCATCTTCAGTTTGCAGTATTTCGTGGTTTTTTCAGTATCATCCTCTCTCACAATTTGCTTGTGGATACGTAGGTCTTTCATACTCTGGGGAGAAAGTTGCACTTTTAGTATCCTTTTCCAAAACCATTTTGTTCAGTTGAAAGGAATTAAAGGGGTGTTGAACTTTATTTATATTGAGATACAATGGACATATAACATTATATTAATTACAGGTATACAACGTAATGATTCAATATTTGTATACATTATGAAAGGATCACCATGATAAATCCAGGTGACATCTGTCACCTTATATAGTTACAATTTTTTTCATGTGATGAGAACTTTTAAGATTCTCTTAGCAACTTTCAAATATACAATACAGTGTTATTAACTATAGTCACCATGCTGCACAGTCCATCACCAGGACTTATTTATTTTATAATGAGAGGTTTATATCTCTTGACCACCTTCACTCATGTCACTCACCTCCACCCCCCAACTCTAGCAAAACCAAGCTGTTCTCTGTATCTATGAGGTTTTTAAAATTTCACATATAAGTGAGATCATATGGTATTTGTCTTCCTCCGACTTATTTCCTTTTTTTAAAAGATTTTATTTGTTTATTTGAGAGAGGAAGAGAGACTGAGAGAGAGACAGCACAAGTGGGGGCAGAGGGAGAGGGAGAGGGAGAGGGAGACGGAGAAGCTGGCTCCCACTGAGCAGGGAGCCTGAGATCATGACCTGAGCTGAAGGCAGACATTTCACTGACTGAGCCGCCCAGGTGCCCCTCTGTCTGATTTATTTCACTTGGCATAATTCCCTCAAGGTCCATCCATGTTGTTGTAAACGTCAAGAATTCCTTTTCTTCAGGTGGAATAATATTTCATTTTATATATATATATACACACATATATACATATATATACACAATGTGGTATTTTCTTTATCCATTCATCCATCAGTGGACACTCTAAGTAATGCTGCAGTGAATATGGGGGCACAGATATCTTTTCAGGTTAGTGTTTTTGTTTTCCTCAGAAAAATAGCCAAAAGCAGAGATGCTGGATCATATGACAGTTTTAATTTTTTGAGGCTCCTCCATAGTGGCTGCACCAATTACATTTCTACCAACAGTGCACAAGGGTTCCCTCTTCTCCATATCCTTGCCAACATTTGTTATGTCTTGTGTTTTGATTTTTAGCCATTCTGAGAGGTGTGAGGTGATATTCTCATTATGGTTTTAATTTTCACTTCCCTGATGATTAGTGGTGTTGAGCACCTTTCATGTACCTGTTGGCCATCTGTATGTCTTCTTTGGAAAAAATGTCTATTCAGATCCTCTGCCCATTTTTAATCAGATTTATTTATTTATTTATTTATTTACTTATTTATTTACTTATTTATTTAGCTATTGAGTTGTATGAGTTCCTTATACATTTTGGATATCAACCCTTTATCTGATACATGATTTGCAAAAATTCGTTCCCATTTGGTAAATGGCCTTTTTATTTTGTGGGTTTCCTTTGCTGTGCATAAGCTTTTTAGTTTTAGTCCTATTTGTTTATTTTTGCTTTTGTTGCTTTTGTTTGTGGGATCAAATCCAAAAAATCATAAGCAGGACCAATGTCAAGGAGCTTATTGTCTGTTTTCTTCCAGGAATTTTATGGCTTCAGGGCTTATTTTCAAGTCTTTAATCGATTTTAATTTTTGTATATGCCGGAATACAGTGGTCCAGTTTTATTCTTTTGCATGTGGTTGTCCAGTTTTCCCAACGCTACTTATTGAAGAGGTTTTCAATATGAAATATGAAAGGACTTTCCATATTCTTGGCTCCTTTGTCATAAACTAATTGACCATATATTTGTGGATTTATTTCTGGGCTCTCCATTCTGTTCCGTTGATCTGTGTGTCTGTTTTTATGCCAATACCATACTGTTTTCATTACTATAGCTTTGTAACATAATTTGAAATCAGGAAGAATGATGCCTCCAGGTTTGTTCATCTTTCCTAAGACTGCTTTGTCTATCTGGGGTCTTTTGTGGTTCCAAACAAATTTTAGGATTATTTCTTCTATTTCTTTTTTTTTTAAGATTTTATTTATTTATTTGAGAGAGAGAGAGCATGAGAGAGGGGAGGTCAGAGGGAGAAGCAGACTCCCTCCCGAGCAGGGAGCCTGATGTGGGACTTGATCCCAGGACTCCAGGATTATGATCTGAGCCGAAGGCAGTCGCTAACCAACTGAGCCACCCAGGCGCCCCTATTTCTTCTATTTCTGTAAAAAACTGCCATTGAGTTTTTATAGGGATTGCATTGAATTTGTAGATTGCTTTGGGTAGTATGAACATTTTAACAATATTAATTCTTCCAATTCATTAGCATAGAATATCTTCCCATTTATTTATATCTTTAGTTACTTTCACCAATGTTTTATGGTTTTCAGCATATAGTTCTTTCACCTCCTTGATTAAATTTATTCCCAGGCATTTTATTCTTATTGATGCAATTATAAATGGATTTGCTTTCTTAATTTTGCTTTCTGATAGTTCACTATCAGTGTATAGAAATGTAACAGACTTTTATATTTTGATTTTGTATTCTGAAACTACTGAATTTGTTTATCAGTTCCAACAAGTCTTTAGGATTTTCTATATATAATATCATGTCACATGCAAACAGTGACAGTTTTATTTCTTCCTTTACAATTTGGATGACTTTTATTTCTTTTTCTGCCTAATTGCTCTGGCTAGGACTTCCACTACTATATTGACTAAAAGTGGCAAAAGTGGACATCATTGTCTTGTTCCCTAGTAATTTTTTATTGGATACTGGATCTTGTGAATGTCATATTATTTGGGAATGAGTATTGTATTCCTTAAAGAATGTCAAATATTTTCTGACCAGTAGGTAACTTACTGGCAGGTTAGTTTGGTCCTTTTAAGGTTATTGAAAAGTCTTTTTAGGGTGAGTCTTGAAGAGCTTTTTTCTGGAGCTAATTTAGTCCCATTTCTAAGATATATCCCTTGTGGAGTCTCTACTAAATGTTCTTTGTATTCAGTGAAGTCTCTCTAGTTCGGATGGAAGAAACTCTAATAATTAATGTGTGGGCATGTGGACTATTCATCTTACAGCTCCCCAGTAATTGTTCCTTCCTTGGAAGCTGCTCTTTTCCAGCTTCATGGGGTCTCATCATATATAGTTACAGATTGGTATTTTGTCAAAACATAAGGGAACCCATGCAAATTTCTGAAGTTCTTTCTCTGTGTAGCTCTATCCTCTCTCGTCCTATAAATTCTAATTCCCTGAAATCTAATCTCTGTCTCATTAATCCCAGAAGATTGTCAAACTCTTTCTGTGTCATAGTCTAAGAATTATTATAGGACAGAAAACCTAGGAAATGGAAGGGAGGCTCACCTCTTTTATTTTTCTTTTCTCAGGGATAAAGTCCACTGTTACCTTATATCTAATATCTAAAAATAGGTGTTTCCTATATTTTGTCCACTTTTCTAGTTGATTACAGTGGGAGGGTAATTCCAGATTCTTAATCTCTCCTGGCTGGAAAAAAAAAAAGGCAGGATATTTAAATACTTAATCAAAACATTCAAGCTAAGGAGCTTAGCTACTTCAATTGTGTACTAATCTATGTCCAAGCTTCCTGGAATTCAAAGATTATAAGGGCAATAACTTCTGTACCTGTTCTTTAAGAATATAAACTCACAACTGGCCGTGTACATCATCAAATACATTGAACTTTCTTCTGCATCAGAAACATTCCCAGTCAAAAGGAAAGAATTTTATTTATAGAATCCTCTTCTCCCTGGCCATTTAATTGTCTTTTTGTGTTTTCTTAAAACTGCTTTCTTATAGTGTGGAGCATATGTATGATTACTTCTTAGCTTTCCCTTCCCCCATTCTGACACTCTCAATTCTGATGAAACTCAGAATTCTATCATTTCCACATCATTGTAATTTCTTCATTTTTCTTTAGAATTTGGTCCAAATTTGTGAGTTCTCTTTACTCCTTCCACCACCTGGGAAAGTGATTATAAGGGCAGAATTTACCAGTGCACTGTTTTTAGAAGATTGGGACTTTGCACAGACATCTGTCTGTTCAGGAGAAGTTCCCCATCCTTATTATATCTTGTCTCTAGGCCAATCTTGTAATCTGCATGAGGAAAGCATTCCTGAGGCAGTTCTCCTATTACATTCACCCCATCTATTCTTCTCTGTGTTTAATTTCAGCCAAATGGCCTCTGAATCCATTTTACTGATGGGGAGGGTGTATAGAATTGGTCTTAGCATAGAATATGGCTCTTTCTAGATAACAATGTCTCATAGTTAAATGACGATTATTTGTTATTTTTCCCAGATCTCTTGCCCTCTATTATTTTGCAAAGCAAGGGTAGGGCAGCAAGCACAGGCAACATTGTCAACAGCCATCAAACCCCCAGGTTAGGAGGAAGGAGTGTCAGGCTCAAGGAAAGATGGGTTAGTAATGTAAACAGAGAAGTGGAGGAGTGAAAGCAGCCATATCTATTTTGGGTTTTTGTTTTTTGGTTTTTGGTGTTTTGGTGGTGGTTTGGTAAATATAAATAGGGCCTGTGCCTTTTTTTTTTTTTTTTTACTGATTAGAATTTCGTAAGGTCTCATGATTTTTGAAAACTACAATATATTTTCCATGACCCATAATTTACTATCATACACATATTGGCTCCTGGGATTTATACTAAAGGAATGTGCACACCCAAATAAAAAAATAGCTGGCTCTGTGTGCCCTGAATATCAAATATGAAAGGATCAGGTACTGATAAGCTAATTAGAGTATTAATATATACAAAAAGCAGTCCAAGCAGGAAACAAAAGTAATACAGAGTTTTTTATTTTTTTTTATTTTTTTAATTATTTTTTTTATTTTTTTTTAAAGATTTTATTTATTTGTTTGAGAGAGAGAATGAGAGAGAGAGAGAGAGCATGAGAGGGGGGAGGGTCAGAGGGAGAAGCAGACTCCCTGCTGAGCAGGGAGCCCGATGCAGGACTCGATCCTGGGACTCCAGGATCATGACCTGAGCCGAAGGCAGTTGCTTAACCAACTGAGCCACCCAGGCGCCCAATACAGAGTTTTTTAAAGTACAGTATTTATATCCCTCACCAGACATAACTGATAAGATAAAAGATCAATTTTTCCTAATGCTAAATGAAATACATTTTCTCCCTCTTCAAATATTATGAACATTATTTTCATAAAACCATAAGATAAATGTGAGATGATTGGTTCTACCCATATTCAAATGGTTCAGTAGCATTTCCCAGAACCATCATGCATATGTCACACACACACACATACACACACAGACACACATGGTTGGGTGAGGAAGCGACAGAAAGAGAAGCTAGAGACAAGACAATTGTATACTTGAAATAAGAGTGAATTATGTGACTATCATCCTAGTGTTCAAAAAAGTAGTGACATATTATCTTGGAAAAATGCTTAAAAAGTCATAAAAGATGGGGTGCCTGGGTGGCTCAGTCCATTGAACATCCAACTCTTGATTCAGCTCAGGTCATGACCTCAGGATCATGAGATAGAGCCCTGCATTGGGCTCCACATTCAATGTGGAGCCTGCTTAAAATTATCTCTCTCCCTCTCCATCTGCCCCTCCCCCTATTCTCTCTTAAAAAAAATACATAAAAGAATAGAATACTAAATTGTATTCTTCAGTATGGCCAACTATGTAAACTAAAAGCACATACAATATTAGATGTGACTTCTGGTTGAACATTATAGACTGAATGCAAGTATTTCTCTGTTGCCTCCTGAAGCCACAGTTAAATGATGACAAAATAATTGCTAAAAAAAAAACCCAAAAAACTAACAAAGAGAATACACCCAAAAGGTAAAAGAAAATGCCATTAGAGATATCAGTGGATGAGAGACATCATTTAAATTTTAGATCCCTGATAACAGATATGCAAATGTTAACTGACTTGGAAAGGCAGAGAAAGCTGAAGAAGTAAGACATAAACAAAAAAGGAAGCCAATTCATGCCTCCATACCCATGAAAGGCTCAGGAATTTGTGAAGTTGATTATATTTGATAGCAGAGGTACAGAATTTCTTAACCATCTATTTTAAAAACTTTTAGACCATACAGGTCTTCTTGCTGCCTTCACACAACCAGACACAATCCCAGGCAAAATACTGAAGATTTATTGACCTGAGAGTTCAACCAGAGGAAGTCAAGATGTTCAGATAAATTACTGGATGGGAACTAGTAGAAAAAGAGGGATATTAACTGAGTGATCCCATTTCCCCTACTCACCTCCAAGAACACAACCTATCAGACTGTATACTTTTTTTATACTGAAAACTGAATTTCACTCTATTCTGGCTTTTAAAAAAAGACCTACAGATATTCACAATTGGGTATTTCTTCACAAAATAGCCAGATTGTTCCATGTTCATGGATTGCAAGGACAAATATTGTGAAAATGTCTATGCTACCTAGAGCAATCTACACATTTAATGCAATTCCTATCAAAATACCATCAACTTTTTTCAAAGAAATGGAACAAATAATCCTAAAATTTGTATGGAACCAGAAAAGACCCTGAATAGCCAGAGGAATGTTCAAAAAGAAAAGCAAAGCTGGTGGCATCACAATTCCAGACTTCAAGCTCTATTACAAAGCTGTAATCATCAAGACAGTATGGTACTGGCACAAAAACAGACACATAGAACAATGGAACAGAATAGAGAGCCCAGAAATGGACCCTCAACTTTATGGTCAACTAATCTTCGACAAAGCAGGAAAGATGTCCAATGGAAAAAAGACAGTCTCTTCAACAAATGGTGTTGGGAAAATTGGACAGCCACATGCAGAAGAATGAAACTGGACCATTTCCTTACACCACACACAAAAATAGACTCCAAATGGTTGAAAGACCTAAATGTGAGACAGGAGTCCATCAAAATCCTAGAGGAGAACACAGGCAGCAACCTCTTCGATCTCAGCCACAGCAACTCCTTCCTAGAAACATCGCCAAAGGCAAGGGAAGCAAGGGCAAAAATGAACTATTGGGACTTCATCAAGATAAAAAGCTTTTGCACAGCAAAGGAAATAGTCAACAAAACCAAAAGACAACCGACAGAATGGGAGAAGGTATTTGTAAATGACATATCAGATAAAGGGCTAGTATCCAAAATCTATAAAGAACTTACAAATTCAACACCCAAAGAACAAATAATCCAATCAAGAAATGGGCAGAGGACATGAACAGACATTTCTGCAAGGAAGACATCCAAATGGCCAACAGACACATGAAAAAGTGTCCGACATCACTCATCATCAGGGAAATCCAAATCAAAACCTCAATGAGATACTACCTCACACCAGTCAGAATGGCTAAAATTAACAAGTCAAGAAACAACAGATGTTGGCGAGGATGCAGAGAAAGGGGAATCCTCCTACACTGTTGGTGGGAATGCAAGCTGCTGCAGCCACTCTGGAAAACAGTATGGAGTTTCCTCATAAAGTTAAAAATAGTATTACCCAGCAATTGCACTATTGGGTATTCACCCCAAAGATAAAAATGTAGTGATCCAAAGGGGTACATGCACCCCAATGTTTATAGCAGCAATGTCCACAAAAGCCAAACTATGGAAAGAACCAAGATGTCCGTCAACAGATGAATGGATAAGAAGACATGGTACACACACACACACACACACACACACACACACACACACACACACACACACAATGGAATATTATGCAGCCATCAAAAAACCGAAATCTTGCCTTTGCCACAACGTGGATGGAACTAGAGGGTATTATGCTAAGCAAAATAAGTCAATCAGAGAAATTTGAGAAACAAGACAGAGGATCATAGGGGAAGGGAAGAAAAAATGAAACAAGATGAAACCAGAGAGGGAGATAAACCATAAGTGACTCTTAATCTCAGGAAACAAACTGAGGGTTGCTGGAGTGGTGGGGGGTGGGAGGGATGGGGTGGCTGGGTGATGGACACTGGGGAGGGTATGTGCTATGGTGAGCGCTGTGAATTGTGTAAGACTGATGAATCACAGACCTGTACCCCTGAAACAAATAATACATTATATGTTAAAAAAAAAAAAAAGATAGTAGGAAGGGAAAAATGAAGGGGGCAAATCGGAGGGGGAGACAAACCATGAGAGACTATGGCCTCTGAGAAACAAACTGAGGGTTCTAGAGGGGAGGGGGGTGGGGGGATGGGTTAGCCTGGTGATGGGTATTAAAGAGGGCACGTTCTGCATGGAGCACTAGGTGTTATATGCAAACAATGAATCATGGAACACTACATCAAAAACTAATGATGTAATGTATGGTGACTAACATAATAAAACAAAATTTTAAAAAATAGCCAGACTGTCTTCTAGGAAAGTCTACCATACCACCTGCACAAAGAGCTCTCAATTAGCTTTTGAGGCCCTCACTCAACATATTTAGAAAATGAAGGATCACCAGGCATTCGGAGACAAACCCTAACAGTAAGCATAAGGACCAGAACAGGTGGGAATAAGAGGAAACCCCAAGGAAAAATAGTAAATACCAAGATCAGAAGAAGACTTCAAATCATTAACATCCTCAGAGATTTGGGAGAATTATTACATCTAAAAGAGGGTCAGATTGCTGTACTTAAATTATAAATATAATGGCTGATGTATAAAAATCAATAGAATAGTTGGAGAATAAAGTGGAGATATCTTCCAGAAATTAGAACAGAAAGACAATGAGATGGAAAATTGGATAGAAAAGAGAAGAAAATGAGAGGATCAGACAGGAGATTCTACATTGTACTAACAGACATTCTAGAAAGACAGAACAGAGAAATTAAAGAGGAAAAAATTATTGAAGACTTATATGAGAAAAATTTCTAGAAATAAAGAATGAAAATTTAGGGTGGAAGGGGCTATTGAGTGTGAAGCATAATGGATAAAAAATATGTTCCACACCAATGAAGAACATCACAAAGTTTTAGATCACAAGGGATAGAGCTACCCTTCTAAAAGCTTTCAGAGAGAGAAAACAAGTCTATACATAGAAACAGGAATTAGAAAACAACAACAAAAAAAGTGCCTTTAAAATTCTTAAAATCCTTGTCAATTTGAATGCCTTTTAAAAAAGATTTTATTTATTTGAGAGAGAGAGAATGCATGTCCGAGCTGGAAGGAGAGGGAGAGCGAATTTAAGCACCAAGTCCAACTGGGGCTTGATCCCCACAACCACTAGATCATGACCTGAGCCGAAACCAAGAGTGGGATGCTTAACCCACTGAGCCACCCAGGTGCCCCAGGATGCCTTTTATTTCTTTTTGTTACATGACTGCTATGGCCAGAACTTTCAGTATTGTGTTGAATAAAAACATAATATATATAAGGTATATGATATATAATATAAATATAATAAAGTATATAACAGATACACCATTCTTTTTTTAAACCACTGAAACAACATAAATATGGAAAGAAACTATTTACAATTAGCCAAACCCAATCCTCTTGCACCTAGCTTGGATCTTTACTAAAATTTTCAAAAGCATTCTCATCTTTCAAAACACTGTTAAAATTAAGTAAATGGAAGAGGAAAATAAATAGCACCTAATCAACTTTGAGATCATCATATTTACCTCCACTATCTTTTACCAATGTATAAACTTACTGTTTGACTGAGTCATATTCTGTGTATACCTGTGTAATATGGCCATGGTGTTCCCTAGAAGGAAAATTGTTCAGTATGGGATTGGTGCAAGGTGAAAGGGCTCAGGAGGGAAGGGTGGCAAAAATGGTCTGATTACTTGAGATTTCCATTTCCTCATCTGCAAAATAAACCCAGTAAATCCTCCTTAAAGTAGTAAAAGAAATGATATATTTAAATCATCTGCCAAAGTGCTTGACTTACAGGAAGCATGTAGTAGATATTTTTCCTTCCTCCATGACACTTTCATATTTTTAAAAGCAGCTACAACGGTGCTTTGTATATGATAGTGAGAAGCTATCTGTGGTATAAAAATGTCATACTTTCAAAGTAAGTTATTATTTTTTTTCTAAACATTTTATTTATTTATTTGACACAGAGAGAGACAGCACAGCAGGGGGAGTGGCAGGCAGAGGGAGAGGGAAAAGCAGGCTCCCCGCTGAGCAGGGAGCCCGATGTGGGACTCGATCCCAGGACCCTGGGATCATGACCTGAGCCGAAGGCAGACGCTTAACCATCTGAGCCACCCAGGCGCCCCCAAAGTAAGTCATTAACCTGATTCCTAGCTTTCTTTTCTTCAGGCTAAGAAATCTTAGATTATTATTATGAAGGTTTTCGTAAAGGACTTAATAATTCTGAATATATTCTCTGGACTTCCTCCAAGTTCTCCACTGTGGCAGATAATCCTGGTTGCCTAGCCCACAGCCATGCGCTCATAGTGCCTCTTAGTGGAAAGAGACTCCTTCCTTTCCACTACATACTGAAGAAATCAGATACTCAGTTTCCTAGTATCCCTTGCTGTCAGAATGGGTAAGTGAGCCAACCGGGCCAATGGGACCTGAGAGGAATGCGCTGAGAAAACTTTTGAAAAGATTTTCTTTAATAAAATAGAAACTCTCTCCTTCCTGCTTTTGTTACTGGAGAGCATGATGTTTGGAACTACAGCAGCCATATTGTGACCATGAGGAGAGGCCAAAAGAATCACAAAGAAGCTAAACCTAGTGCTACCTGCAAATTCTACTTATAAGGGAAAAATAGACCTCTATTATTTAAGTTACTTTTATTCAGATGTTCTATTTCTTAAAGCCATTAAGTATCTTTTAAATACATCCATGATAACTTTAAATTGTGTAGCCTTGTAATGAACCCAGCATTTTAATAACCAATGCCAGTAAATAGGCACATTATTAGCTGCTTTTCTGTTTTGTTTTTATTTACTGGATAATCAATAAATTTTCTCTTTAGGTAAGCTAAATCAGCACATTACCTATTCTCTGCATTGAGTGGTGGTGGTTGCCTTCAAAAGTGAGACAGCTTTACTTGTCTGGTTCTAAACTAAAACTTACTACTGTTAAAAAATAAAGTCATGCAATTCAGAAAGGTACCAAAAAAAAAAAAAAGAAGTAAAAATCACTCTTAGTTCTACTCCTTAGAGAAAACCATAATTGCCATTTTGCTGTGTTTCCTTCTAGACTCTTTTTTTAATGCATCCACTTTATTTTTTTTATTTATGCATCCACTTCAGTTATTTTAGTTTGTTGCTATTTACTTATTTTATAACTGAATCAGATTACTCGAGGGAGCAAATTGGTTGTGCTAGCTGGATGTCAGAATCCTGAAGTCCTTCTCCTGACACAGCCGAAGAAGGAGCAGCAGCTTGCTAGCACAGCTGGAACCCAAACCTGCGATCTGGTATGGAGTGTGTCCAGCCTTTGGAGAGGTAACCTGGCTTTTACTAGATGGACTGCTTTTTTCTTTCCCTACTCCAGCTAAATCTATTCTCCACACCCAAGGGAGTAGATGTTCACTGGGGTGGAAGTTTCCATAGAAAAGGACATTGATTTAATGTATTAACAGTTTAGAGTAGGCTGGGAAAGGAAAGCTACTTTCTAAAACACACAGAGCCAGACTGGTAAACCATAAAGGGTGGAAGTCAGAACTGCAGCATTAGGGGGAAATAGTCTCAAACTGTAAATTGTAAATAATTATGCACCCAACAGGAGAGCACCCAAATAAATAAAATAGTTAATAACAAACACAAAGTAACTAACTGATAGTAATACAATAATAGTAGGGGACTTTAACACTCCCCCCACCCTTATATCAATAGATCATCCAAACAGAAAATCAACAAGGAAATAGTGACTTTCAAGGACACACTGGACTGGATGGATTTAACAGATATAGTCAGAACATTCTATCCTAAAATGGCACAATACACAGAACATTCTCCAGAACAGATCACGTATTAGACCACAAAACAAGTCTCAATAAATTCAAAAGGATTGAAGTCATACAATGCATCTTCTCTGACCACAATGCTATGAAACTAGAAAACAACCACAAGAAAAATCTGGAAAGAGCATAAATACATGGAGGTTAAATAACATGCTACTAAACAATGAATGGGTCAACCATGAAATCAAAGAAAAAATAAAAAATTGCATGGAGACAAATGAAAATGAGAGCACAACAGTCTAAAATCTTTAGGATGCAGCAAAAGCATCTAAGTTCTAAGAGGGAAATTTATAGCAATACAGGCCTAACTCAGGAAGCAACAAAAATCTCAAATAAACTACCTAACTTTGTACCTAAAGGAGCTAGAAAAAGAAGAACAAAACCCAAAGCCACAAGAAGGAAGGAAATAATAAAATTAAAGCAGAAATAAATGATATAGAAACTAAAAAACAAACAATAGAACAACAGATCAATGAAACCAGGAGCTGTTTCTCTGAAAAAAATAAACAAAATTGATAAACCTCTAGCCAGACTCATCCAAAGAGAGTAAGAGGAAGAAGAAGAAGAAGAAAGAGAGAGAAAGGACGCAAACAAAATCACAAATGAAAGAGAAGTAACAAATGGTACCACAGAAATACAAACAACTGGGGCACCTGGGTGGCTCAGCTGTTAAGCGTCTGCCTTTGGCCCAGGTCATGATCCCAGGGTCCTGGGATTGAGCCCCACATCGGGCTCCCTGCTTGGCGGGAAGCCTGCTTCTCCCTCTCCCATTCTCCCTGCTTGTGTTCCCTCTCTCACTGTGTCTCTCTCTGTCAAATAAATAAATAAAATCTTAAAAAAAAAAGAAATACAAACAACTGTAATAGAATATTATGAAAAATTATAGGCCAAAAAACTGGACAGCGTAGAGGTGGATAAATTCCTAGAAACATATAGCCTACCAAAACTGAAGCAGGAAGAAATAGAAAATTTGAATGGACCAATTACCAGCAATGATATTGAATTTGTAATTTAAAAAACTCCCAACAAATAAACATCCAGCACCAGACGGCTTCACAAGCAAATTCTACCAAACATTTAAAGAATTAATACCTATTCTTCTCAAACTATTCCAAAAAATAGAAGAAGAAACCTTCTAAATTCATTCTATGAGGCAAGCATTACCCTGATACCAAAACCAGATAAAGACATCACAAACAAAGAGGACTAGAGGCCAATATCTCTCATGAATATAGACGCAGAAATCCTCAACAAAATACTAATAAATCAAATCCAACAATACATTAAAAAATCATTCACCATGACCAAGTGGGATTTATTTGTGGGATGCAAGGGTGGTTCAATATTTGCAAATCAATCAACATGATATGTCACAGCAACAAGAGAAAGGATAAAACCATATGATCATTTCAACACATGCAGAATAAATATTTGACAAAGTACAACGTCAATTCATGACAAAAGCCCTCAACAAAATAGGTTTGGAGGAAACATACCTCAACATAATAAAGGCCACTTATGAAAAACCCACACCTAACATCATACTCAATGGGGAAAAACTGTGAGCTTTATCGTGAGATCAGGAAGAAGACAAGGATGTCCACTCTCACCACTTTCACTCAACATAGTCCTGAAGTCCTAGCCACAGCGATCAGACGACAAAAAGAAATAAAAGGCATCCAAATTGGTAAGGAAAAGTAAAACTCTCACTATTTGCAGGTGACGTGACACTATATGTAGAAAACCCAAAAGACTCCACCAAAAAACTGCTAGACCTCATAAATGAATTCAGCAAAGTCACAGGATACAAAATCAATGCACAGAAATCTATTTCATTTCTATACACTAAGGATGAAGCAGCAGAAAGAGAAACTAAGAAAACAATCCCATTTACAATGGCACCAAAAACAATAAAATGCCTAGGAATCAATTTAAAAAAAGAGGTAAAAGACCTGTAGTCTGAAAACTATAAAACATTGACAAAAGAAGTTGAAGATGACACAAACAAATGAAAAGATACTCCCTGCTCATGGATTAGAAGAACAAGTATTGTTAAAATATCCACGCTACCCAAAACAATCCACAGATTTAATGCAATCCCTATCAAAACACCAACAGCATTTTTCACAGAACTAGAACAAACAACCCTAAAATTTGCATGGAACCAAAAAAGACCCTGAAAGGCCAAAGCAATCTTGAAAAAGAAAAACAGAAACTGGAGGTAGCACAATTCCAGACTTCAAGTTATATTACAAAGCTATACTAATTAAAACAGTATGGCACTGGCATAAAAATAGACACACACATCAAAAGAACAGAATAGAAATCCCCGAAATAAGCCCACAATTATAAGGTCAATTAATCTTCAAGAAAAGAGGCAGTGGGAAAAAGGGAGTCTCTTCAAGAAATGGTGTTGGGAAAACTGAATGGCTATATGCAAAAGAATGAAACTGGAACACTTCCTTACACCATACACAAAAATAAACCCAAAATGGATTAAGGACCTAAATCAACAACACAAGAGACAAGTGGAGAAAAAGGAATCCTCATGCACTGTTGGTGGGAATGCAAACTGGTGCAGCCACTGTGGAAGACAGTATGGAGATTCCTCAAAAAGATAAAAATAGAACTACCTTATGATCCAGCAGTTGCACTACTGGGTACTTACCCAAAGAGTATAAAAATACTAATTCAAAGGGATACATGCACCCCTATTTTAATAGCAGCATTATTTACAATAGCCAAGATATAGAACCAGCCCAAGTATCCATCAGTGGATAAACAAATAAAGAAGATGTGGTATACATATACAATGGAATATTACTGAGCCATAAAAAAGAATGAGACCTTGCTATTTGCAACAACATGAATGGATCTAGAGAGCATTATGCTAAGTGAAATAAGTCAGTCAGAGAAAGACAAATACCATCTGATTTCACTCATATGTGGAATTTAAGAAGCAAAACAAACAAACAAAGGAAAAAGAGAGAGACAAACCAAGAAACAGAGTCTCAACTATAGAGAGCAAACTGATGGTTACCAGAGGGGAGGTGGGTGGAGGGATGGGTGAAACAGGTGATGGGGGGCATCTGGTTGTCTCAGTCAGTTAAGAGTCTGCCTTTGGCTCGGGCCGTGATCCCAGGGTCCTGGGATCAAGTATCACATTGGGCTCCCTGCTCAGCGGGGAGCCTGCTTCTCCCTCTGCCCGCCACTCCCCTACTTGTGCTCTCCGTCTCTGTGTCAAATAGATAAACAAAATCTTTAAAAAAGAGAAATAGGTGATGGGGATTAAGAAGTGCACTTATCATGATGAGCACTGAGTAATATATGGGATTGTTGAATCACTATATTACAGACCTGAAACTAATATAACACTGTATGTTAAGTATACTGGAATTAAAATTAAAAACTTAATTTTAAAAAAACCTGGTGGTGGGGCACTTGGGTGGCTCAGTAGGTTAAGCGTCTGCCTTCAGCTCAGGTCATGATCCCAGGGTCCTGGACTGAGTCCTGAGTCTGGCTCCCTGCTCAGCGGGAGCATAGAGACTGCTGTCCCTCTGCCCCGCGCCCGCCCCCCCGCTTATGCTCTCTCTCTAATAAATAAATAAAATCTTTTTTTTAAAAACCTGGTATTTTCCTTGGATAAACCTAACCAAAGAGGTAAATAAAGGATCTATACTCTAGGAACTACAGAACACTCATGAAAGAAATTGAAGACACAAAAAGATGGAAAAACATTCCATGCTCATGGATCAGAAGAACAAATTGTTAAAATGTCTATGCTACCCAGAGCAATCTATACCTTCAATGCCATCCTGATCAAAATTCCAATGACATTTTTCAAAGTGCTGGAACAAACAATCCTAAAATTTGTATGGAACCAGAAAAGACCCCGAATCGCCAAGGAAATGTTGAAAAGGAAAAACAAAGCTGGGGGCATCACGTTGCCCAATTTCAAGCTATATTACAAAGCAGTGATCACCAAGACAGCATGGTACTGACACAAAAACGGACATATAGACCAATGGAACAGAATAGAGAGCCCAGATATGGATGCTCAACTCTATGGTCAAATAATCTTCAACAAAGCAGGAAGAAATATGCAATGGAAAAAAGACAGTCTCTTCAATAAAATGGTGCTGCCACATGCAGAAGAATGAAACTCAATCATTCTCTCACACCATACACAAAGATAAACTCAAAATGAGTTTATCTCACTCAATGTGAGACAGGAATCGATCAAAATCCTAGAGGAGAACATAGGCAGTAACCTCTTTGACATCGGCCACAGCAACTTCTTTTAAGATACATCTCCAAAGCCTAGTGAAACAAAAGCAAAAATGAACTTTTGGGACTTCATCAAGATAAAAAGCTTCTGCACAGCAAAGGAAACAGTCAACAAAACAAAGAGGCAACCCACAGAATGGGAGAAAGTATTTGCAAATGACACTACAGATAAAAGGCTGGTATCCAAGATCTATAAAGAACTTCTCAAACTCAACACCCAAAAAGCAAATAATCAAGTCAAAAAATGGGCAGAAGATATGAACAGACACTTCTCCGAAGAAGACATACAAATAGTTAACAGACACATGAAAAAATGTTCATCATCATTAGCCGTCAGGGAAATTCAAATCAAAACCACATTGAGATACCACCTTACACCAGTGAGAATGGCAAAAATTGACAAGGCAAGAAACAACAAATGTTGGAGAGGTTGTGGAGAAAGGGGAACCCTCTTATACAGTTGGTGGGAATGCAAGTTGGTACAGCCACTTTGGAAAACAGTGTGGAGGTGCCTCAAATAATTAAAAATAGAGCTACCCTATGACCCAGCAATTGCACTCCTGGGTATTTACCCCAACAACACAGATGTAGTGAAAAGAAGGGCCATATGCACCCCAATGGTCATAGCAGCAATGTCCGCAATAGCCAGACTGTGGAAAGAGCCGAGATGCCCTTCAACAGACGAATGGATAAAGAAGATGTGGTCCATATATACAATGGAGTATTACTCAGCCATCAGAAAGGATGAATACCCAACTTTTACATCAACATGGATGGGACTGGAGATGATGCTAAGTGAAATAAGTCAAGCAGAGAAAGTCAATTATCATATGGTTTCACTTACTTGTGGAACATAAGGAACAGCATGGAGGACATTAGGAGAAGGAAGGGAAAAATGAAGGGGGGGCGGAATCGGAGGGAGAGATGAACCATGAGAGACTGTGGACTCTGAGAAACAAACTGAGGGTTCTAGAGGGGAGGGGGGTGGGGGGATGGGTTAGCCCGGTGACGGGTATTAAGGAGGGCACGTACTGCATGGAGCACTGGGTGTTATATGAAAACAATGGATTGTGGCTCACTACATCAAAAACTAATGATGTATTGTATGGTGACTAACATAACATAATAAAATAAAATAAAATAAAAACTGGTATCTTAACAGAAATTAACTTGACAGTTCTGAAGGCTAGAAATCTGAAATCAAGATGTCAGCAGGGCTACGCTATCTATTTCAAGGCTCTAGGGAAGAATCCTTTATTACTCTTCTAGCTCTTGGTGTTTGCCAGCATCCTTGGCATTCTTTGGCTTTTGGATGCTTTAGGATCCAAATCTGGGATTTGGCTCTTTTATCATATGGCTATCTTCTCCCTGCATGTCTTCACATAGTCTTCACTGCCATCTTCTTAAAAGGACACCAGTCATATTGGATTAGGGGCCCACCCTACTCCAGTGTGACCTCATCTTAACTAATTACATCTGCAAAACGCTGTTTTCAAATAAGATCACATTCTAAGGTACTGGAGGTGAAGACCTCAATGTATTTTTTTTTTTTTTTTGAAGGGGAACATCATGCAGCCTATACAAATGGCAAGAAAGAGATGCTTGTTACAAGTTTTGGAGATCCTTGCTTTTTATGGAATACAGTTCTCCAAAATTTTCTCAACATTGCTTGGCAATAGATATACTTGTGATGGGTCCTAGAAATACTGCTATGTTAGTATTTGAATTCTGATCCGGGAAGATTTTCAAAACAGAGTCCTCTGTTATTAATACCAGCACAATGGTCAGCACAAGGGAAATGGAATTAGAGAGTGACAGCAAGGAGGAAGAGGGTCATCACACACAGAATCGGGGTAGAAACATGGAGGCGAGGAAAGAAGCACAGCCAGGAACTGAACTCTAGAACAGGAGAGTCACCCGGTACAGAGACAGCTACTTGCCCCTTCTCCTCACTGGACATGAGGTCATTCATTTCTGCTTCTCATTGTACCTGCTTTTCCCCTTCTCTTTCTCTACATCCTGTTTCTCTGTTCCATTTGCTCAAAGCTTCCTTTTCATCACATCACATTCACCTTGTTTCCCAACCCTATTTCCTAGGAAAGAGAATCTAATTAGATTGGAGTCATAGGAAGCATGATTAAATACATGGGACTGCTCCTTTTATATGGCTTGAGTTGGCAGTGAGAATGAAGATGATGAATGTTCTAGAGAGATCTTGAAAAGGTAAATACTACAGAACTTGGTAATATATTTCTATGAAGGGTAATGGAGAAGGAGAAGTCAAAGATAATACACAGATACTGGCTTCTGCAAGTAGGTAGATGATGCATTAGAATAGGCTAGATTCTGCCACTGTTAACAAATGACCCTGCTATGAATTGAATTGTGTCCCTCCAAAATTCCTATGTTAAAGCCCTAACACCCAATGTGATTGTATTTGAAGTAAAGAAATAATTAAGGTTAAATAAGGTCATAAGGGTGGGGTCTTGATCCAATATGACTAGTGTCCTTAGAAGAGGAGACACCAGAGAGCTCACTTGTACTCTCCACCATGTGAGGTCATCTGCAGGCCAGAGATGCCTCACCAGGAATCAAATCAACTAGCACCTTGATCTTGGACTTCCCAGCCTCCAGAACTGTGAGAAATAAATTTCTGTTGTTGTTGTTGTTGTTTTAACGATTTTATTTATTTATCTGACAGAGACACAGCAAGAGAGGGAACAGAAGCAGGGGGAGTGGGAGAGGAAGAAGCAGACTCCCTGCTGAGCAGGGAGTCCAATGTGGGGCTCGATCCCAGGACCCCGGGATCATGACCTGACCTGAAGGCAGACACTTAACAACTGAGCCACCCAGGCACCCCTAAATTTCTGTTGTTTAAGCCCCCTGGTCTGAGGTCTTTTGTTATGGCAGCCTGAGCAGACTAAGACAACCCCACCCCCAGTCTCTACAGATTGCAACACTGAGGCTTGCAACAACATAAGTACATGGTATAGACTTGGGGATATAAAACATATGGAGTAATAATGCCCCAGATGTGGTGCTAGGAAGTTGGGTTAAGGGTGGCCCCATTCTCTATCTCAAGGTTCTTGGACTAAAAGAAATTGTAGATAAATCAAAAGGTGGGTGCCTAGGTGGCTCAGTCAGTTAAGCATCTGCCTTCAGCTCAGGTCATGATCCCAGGGTGCTGGGATCGAGCCCCATGTCGGGCACCCTGCTCAGCGGAGTCTGCTTCTCCCACTGTCCCTCCCCCGTGCTTATGCACGCGCTCTCTCTCTCAGTCTCTCTTGCAAAATAAAATCTTTAAGAAAAAATCAAATGGTAAAATAGGATGTGGAGGTATTTGCTCTATGAAATTCAACTTGCTGGGATCGTAGTGTAAAGGTGTGGGGAGGTGGAGCTCAGTAGGAATTAGGTCACACAAGATAAAGCACAAAGAAGTATGAAGAAGTGTTACAGTAGCCCCTCTAAAACTCACATTGTGCATAAACATATAAAAAGCTCTGAAAAGTCCTGCAGTTAAGATTTTATGAAACATATTTGTCCAGATAGTAGCCCTCCCCTCTTTTTTCTATTAACACCAGAGTTCCAAAGAATGTACTTTGGCAAACATTCCTGTTGACACAGTGAAAATTGTGAATTCAGTAAAGTCCATTGTAACATTTTCCATCTATACTTGTAACCACTGAATTTTGAGAACTAGTTGGGAACAAAGAAATAGTCTGGTGGAGAGGTTTTAAAACTTGGTTATTTCAAACTAAATATTACATAGAACCCTAGTACACAAAATTGAGTGAAGTAGAGCTGCTCTGGTTTTATCAGACCCAAGAAGACTAGAGCTTCACCTTTGTTAGCACTCTGTGCAGTCTCTCCCATCTCTGTCCGAGAAAGCTTCATAGACCCCTTGGGAACTGAAGAAACATTAGCTAAAAAAATTCATAATCTCAGACAAGTCCTTCATTCTCAGATGAGGAGACCCCAGCATACGTACACAGCTAGTGGCACAACTCTGTCTGTGGTAAAGGTCTCTAGCACCACTAGGCAGAGCGTATTTTCAATTGCATTAAGCAGCCTTATAACTTTGTCCCTCTACCACTTGTGTATCTCCCTGTGATTACTCTGTTGATTCCTAATATCACAGCATCAGTGAACATAATGAACTCATTCTTCTTAAGAATCTCCCTGGGAATAGGCATTACACTGAGAATCATTTGGCCCGTTACTGGTGCATTAAATAATAGCATCCTAATGACATGAACCAGTTAATGTTACTACTCAAGTATCAAACGTTTGATAGAAAGTGACTTGGCTGCATGCCAGACTGTCTCTAAGATTAATAGCCTTTTTAAAACTTCCTGGAAAATGGTTTATCCCAACCTCAGAACAAAATAAAAATGATTTTGTGAACAAAATTCTCAGCAGATTCAAGATTTTGAAGATCGGATGTGAATGTTCTCGAAAGCTTTCAGGAACATTCATATAGGTATTGAAGAAGCACTAAGAACTTTCAAGCTTGTGCACGTCTCTTTGCTAAGGCCTCATCTTATCACTGTGCCTTTGGGGAATGGTATTACTATAAAAGCCAAAATTTGCATATTAGATTTTTATAAATAATGGAAAACAAGTAAATGGGACAGCAGTGCCAATGGCAGAAAGAACATTACTCACAGACTCCTGAAAGCTCCCATGTTGTAATGCAGGAATTACCGTTAGTAAGTGGACCCACTTACTATCAATAAATGTTTCCATTTTACGTGCATTTATAAGGACTTGCTTGCTTACAAGGGGCAGGATTATTCAGTTTTTATAAAAATGAGACTACACTATACTTATTATTCTAAGACAGGATTTTTTCATTTAAAAATATTAGAGACTTTGGGGTGCCTGGGTGGCTCAGTTGAGCCACCGACTCTTGGTTTTGGCTCAGGACATGATCTCAGGGTCATGGGATCAAGCCATCCCATCAGGCTTGTGCTTAGCACAGAGTCTGCTTGAGATTCTTTCTCTCTCCATCTCCCTCTGTGCCTCCCTCCACTCATGTGCTCTCTCTCTCTAAAATAAATAAAATCTTTAAAAAATATATTAGAAAAAAATATTTTAGAGACTTCTTTCCAAATATGTAGAAAGTTACCTCACTCTTTTAATAACTGCATAATATTTTATAGCACAAATCTACTTCAGTTTATTCAACAATTTCCCTTTTTATATAGTAAGTCTTTTCTTTTTCTGTGATAGAATCAGATATTTACAATCTTTACAATCTTTGTTGGTATGAGGAAAAACACCTTTTTGTTTTAATTGGAATTTCCCTGATCAACAGCAAGGCTGAGCTGATTTTGTCTGCTCCTTGGCCAATTAGAATTTTCTCTTTTCTGAATTGGTTTGCAAATGTTTGTCCATATTTTGATTGCACTGTGTAGTTTTCTTATCAATGAGTAGGAATAGTTTGTATATTAGAGTTTAGTCACAAGCCTGTCTTGCCTTTTTTTTAACCATAGTTGTTCTTTAATTATTTCAGTTAATATTTCTTTTTTTAATTTTTTTATGTAGTCTTCCATGATTCATTGTTTGCGTATAACATCCAGTGCTCCATTCAATACATGCCCTTTAATACCCATCACTAGGCTAACCCATCCCCCCCACCCCTCCCCTCTAGAACCCTCAGTTTGTTTCTCAGAGTCCACAGTCTCTCATGGTTCGTCTCCCCCTCCAATTTCCCCCCCTTCATTTTTCCCTTCCTACTATCTTGTCTTTTAAATGTTTATATTTTCCTTTACCATTAAGTGGTTTCAAAGTTTAGTGTTGTCAACATTTTCAATCTTTTCCTTTATGATTTGTTTCTGTGTCTTATTTTTTTTATTTGAAGTTCTAATTGGCTTTATTCAGTGATTCACAAATCGGACAGTGTCCCATCCAGCAATTAGAAAGGAGAAGCTGTACAAAATGTTGAAATCCCTTCTGATTTGGAGACTATAAGATTTTTTTTCCCAAAAAAAATTTTAAAGATTTTATTTGTTTATTTTTGTGAGAGAGAGAGAGTGCACAAGCAGGGGGGAGGAGTAGAGGGAGAAGCAGACACCCTGCCAAGTAGGGAGCCTGATGTGGGACTCGATCCCTGGACCCTGGGATCATGACCTGAGCCAAAGGCAGATGCTTAACCAATTGAGCCACCCAGGCACCTCTCCTAAAAGTTTTTGAGGTTTTGTTTTATCACATTTATGTCTTTGATCCATCTGGCATTTATATTTATGGATGGTGTGAGGTAGGGATCCGGTATCATTTTTTTTCCGTGTGCAAAGCTAATTTTCCTTCAATGTTGATTCTCTTCCATCCCTAAGGGATTGTCTTCAAATGCATATTCAAAGCTGGGTTGTTGCAGGTCTATATTACAACTCACAGGAAGGGGAAAAGGAAAAACCAGGGCAAGAGATTTTCTTTTAAGTAAAGCCAACACTACCTACACCAATTTTATTCCAATTCCAAAGCCAGAACTTAGCCATGAGCCCATATGTGGCAATAAGGGAAGCTAGTAAACCAGCCTTTAGCTAGATGGCCATGTGTTAAGAAACAAAGTGAGACTGGATTTGAGTCAACAGCTAGAAATTCCCACCAATATACATTTCTACCATCTTCCTGAATAGAAGCAAGTATTTTTTAAGGGAGCAATAGTTTCAACTAAAATAAAAAACTTGGGGCTCCTGGCTGGTTCAGTCGGAAAAGCATGTGACTCTTGATCTAGGGGTTCAAGCCCCAAGTTGGATGCAGAAATTACTTAAAAATAAAATCTTTACAAAGAAAAAGACTGATGTTTTCTGTGATATTTTGGTACATATCTTTTGTCCATTAAGTGTAAGGAAATCCCCTTCTCTTCTTAATTTGCAAAGAGTTTTTAAACTATGAATGGATGTTGGATTTCTTTTTTTTTTAAGATTTATTTATTTATTTATTTTTTCACAGAGAGTGAGAGAGACAGCAGGAGAGGGAACACAAGCAGGGGGAGTGGGAGAGGGAGAAGCAGGCTCCCTGCTGAGCAGGGAGCCCGACGTAGGGCTTGATCCCAGGACCCTGGGATCATGACTTGAGCTGAAGGCAGATGCTTAATGACTGAGCCGCCCAGGCACCCCAGATGTTGGATTTCAATGAATAATTTTTCCTCTGTATCTTATAAAGATGGTCATATGGTTCTTCTTTCTTTAATCAGTTGAAATGTTGTTTGTCTTAGAAAGACTTCTAAATTTTTCTACAACATGCTAAATGCTGTAATGCCTATCCCAAACTCTTCCTTGATGTCCAGACGTATTTATCCAACTATATCCTTGAGATTCCTCTTGAATATCTAATAGGTATCTTAATATTAGAATGCTCAATACCTAATTCTATTTTTACAGATGTATTTATTTATTTTAGAGAGAGAGCGCATGAGTAGGGGTAGGGGCAGAGAAAGAGAATCTTCAAGCAGACTCTCTGATACAGGTTCCATCTCAAGACCCATGAGATCATGACCTGAGTCAAAACCAAGAGTTGGACGGTCAACTGACTAAGCAACCCAGGCACCCCAAAATGTTCAATACCTAATTCTTAAATAGAATCCATACACTCCTCTCCCCAGTGATTCTCCTACTTGATAAATGGCACCTCCATTTAGTTAATTTCTCAGCCTCATATTTGGAATCTACATTATCTATTCCCCTTCTCTCACATCCTACATCAAATCCATTGGGGAATCATACTAGCACTGCTTTAAATATATAACTAAAATTTTTCACTCTTCAACATCTTCTATTTCTTCTATACTGACCCATGTGGCCTAAGTTAAGTTTCTTGGGAACTGATTCTGAGGTGGAAATTTGCATGCAAAAATTTACTAGGGAATTCTTTGGGGATAAAAAATAGCAAAGGATAAAACAAAGTAGGATTTGCAGAGGGAGAACTGAATTGAGATGGAGTTGCAACAAAGGCCTTGGGAATTCCGGAACTGGGATGGTCCTTACCTCAAGCCTGGAGGCAAGGGGACTAGACTTCAGACCTCAGCAATGATTTCTGTGGTTGGAAGCAAGCTGCCCTTGGGGAGTAGTGTTACATTGAACATAGCAGGCTTTCTTTGACAAATGGCAATTTCTAGAGAGTATTCAATTGAGAGTCATCATGTACCAACATTCTCAGCATCTTGGAGAATAAATTCCTCAGTCCTAAAGTGGGTGTCTTAGTGGCACACCACAGCATCCACTATGCTGTCTCCGCATCAACTCTTCCAGTCCTACTGCAATAGTTTTTTAATGATCTCCTGGTATCCCTGCTCCATCAGATATCAAGACTTATTATAAAATTACAGTAATCAAAAAGAGAGTGTGGCACACAAATAGAAACAAAAAGAACAGAACAGAAAGTCATGAAACAGACCCACAAATATGGTCTCAGGATTTTATGACAAAAGGTGGATTTTTCAGTAAAGAGTGAGGAGTCAAAATATATGTGAAAAACAAATCTTGGCCACTATAGCATGTGAAAAATTAATCCTAAATGAGTTGAAGATCTAGACCTCAAAAGTAAAATTATAATATTTTTAAAAGAAAATACAGCTTCATGAGCTTAAGGTTGGGTAAAAATTACAGCTTATAAATGAAAACAATGACTATTGGACCATATTAAAATTAAGAACGTAGAAAGGCAAAATATTTCCTCTACTTACTTTTAGGATTTTCAATTTATCACTGGTCCTCAGCAATTGGACTATCATGTGCCTTGATGTAGTTTACTTCATGCTTATCTTGCTTCATTAAACTTTTTGGATATATATTGGGTATATTTAGATTATATTATATTATTCAACCATTATTTCTTCAAAGTTTTTTTCTGCATCCTCTTTCCTTTGGAACTCTACTTACACATATTTTAGACTATTTGATATTTTCTCACAGGTCACTGAGGCTCTGTTAATTTACTTTTTAGTTTTTTTTTTTCCCTCCCTGTATGCTTTATTTTGGATAGTGTATATTGCCAAGTCTTCCATTTCACTGATCTTTTCATTTGCAGTACCCAATATGTCAATTAATCAGTAATTTTTTAGTTTCTTATCCTTGTTTTCAGTTCTAGAACTTTCTGGAGTTTTTTAAACATTTTGTTTTCATTTTTCCTGATGTTCTGTACTTATCCCCTCATTATGTTTTCCTTTAAAACCTTAACCTTGTTCTCCAAAGAAGATATACAGATGACCAACAGACACAGGAGAAGATGCTCATCACCACTTACCATCAAGGAAATGCAAGTGAAAACTACAATGAGATATCACCACACACCTGTCAGAATGGCTAAAATTAACACAAGAAACAACAGGTGTTGGAAAGGATGTGGAGGAAAAGGAACGCTTGTGCGCTGTTGGTGGGAATGCAAACTAGTGCAGCCACTCTGGAAAACAGTACGGAGTTTCTTCATAAAGTTAAAAATGGAACTACCCTATGACCCGGCAATAGCACTAATTTACCAAAGAATTTACCCAAATAATACAAAAGCACTAATTCAAAGGGATACATGCACCCCTATGTTTATAGCAGCATTATTTACAATATCCAAGATATGGAAGCAGCCCAAGTGTCCACTGAATGATGAATGGATAAAGAAGATGCGATACATATATATAATGGAATATTACTCAACCATTAAAAAGAATGAAATCTTATCATTTGTAACAACATGGATAGAGCCAGAGAGTATAATGCTAAGCGAAATAAGTCAGTCAGAGAAAGACATATACCATATGATTTCACTCACATGTGGAACTTAAAAACAAAAGAAATGAGCAAAGGGGAAAAAAGAGAGGGAGGCAAACCAAGATATAGACTCTTAACTACAGAGATGGCTACCAGAGGGGAGGTGGGCAGAGGGATGGGTGAAATCAGTGATGGGGATTAAGGAGTGCACTTGCTGGGATCAGCACTCAGTGTTGTATGGTAGTGTGAATCACTCTACTGCACACCTGAAACTAATATTACACTGTATGTTAACTAACTGGAATTTAAATTAAAACAAAACAAAAAAAATCCTTGATCTTGTTTTAAATCTTTGCTGCTCATTCCATCATCTCTGTGATTTCTAGATATTTTTCATTGGTTGATATTTGTCCTCATTATGAGTCAAATTTTCCTGCTTCTTCACAGGTCTAGAAGTTTTTTATGCTAGATATATGCTGATTTCTTGAGTATCTGGATTCTGTTGTCTCCTTAATAGAGCACAGAGCTTTGTTCTGGAAGGCAGGTAATTTACTTGAGGATTAGCTTAATCTCTCCCAGTCTTCCTTACAAGATTTGTTTGGGAAAGCCCAAAGTGGCCTTTTCTCCCCCTAGTGTCAGATTAGCTGTGTCCCTAAATTGTGGCCTTTCTCTGGTCTCTATTGCATGCTCTGGGTATTCAATAAATTCTCTCTCCTCAGGGTGGCCAGTACTCAAATGTCTCGCACCTCTGTGTGACCCAAAGATGTTTATCTCACAGCATTCTGGTCATTGTTCTTTCCTTAGTGGTGGTTCTTTTCTGGCCTTGTGAAGTCTAACACCCCTCATGAACAGCTTAGCATTTGGTCAATATTTAAAGGGTCTGCAATGCAGATTTGTGGATCTTCTTTTGTACATAGCTGCCTTCTCCACATTAGCCTTCCAGACAAATTCCAGCTACTGTAAGGTTGCTGGATTCTGATCTCTGTCTTCACCTCACTGAGACTGCTGTGTTGCTCTATTTAAGCTACCTCTCCTCCCACCATCATGCAGAAGATGTGTCTATGCAGAAATCCGGAGTGCTTATGGATTTCATTTGTTTCCATTCTCTCGGGGATCAGTCCTGATATGTCTACTGGACATTGTCTAAAAATCTAGTTATTTACATATATAATAACAGGTATATATATATATTACATACATATCACAAGAGTAATTACCTCATCATGGCTAGAAATGACTTAGATTTTACTGGTTAATCAAGAAATCTCCATCCAGGGCTCCTGGGTGGCTCAGTCAGTTAAGCGTCTGCCTGTCGCTCAGCTCATGATCTCAGGGTCCCGGGACTGAGCCCCACATTGGGCTCCTTGCTCCGCGGGGAGCCTGCTTCTCCTCCCTCTGCTGCTCCCTCTGCTTGTGCCTCTCTCTATCTCCCAAATAAATAAATAAAATCTTTAAAAAAAAAAATCTCCATCCAATGCTTGAACAAAATCAGGGTCCTAATAAGAATTTTGAAAGAAGGCCAGTGGTTTGTGGACTCAGATATTTGTTGAGAAGGAGGCCGCTGTATTTTTCATTATAGATAATTCCATTTTATTCTCTGATCAAGGTTTTCCCCTCTTGTTTTCCCTTTCACTAAAATGTGTCCTTTGAGGAATTACTTTTGTTTATCCAGCTCAAGATTCATTATTTTTCTCTCATTTGAGAATTGATATGTTTCATCAATTATTAAAAATTATCCCTCATTAAATAAATAAATATTGCCATTCACCCATCATTCTCTTTATTCTCTTCCTTTGGAGAACTTAGATGTGAATTGGACCTTTCATTCTATCTTTCAGCCTATCACTCTCTTTCATATTCCTTTTATTTTACACTGCATTTTTCAAGATTCCTCAAATCTATCCTCTGTTTTACTAACTGTCACTTCAGCTGGGTCTAATCTGCTATTTAATCTGTTCAATAAGTTTGTAATGTCAATAGTTAACATTTTTCATTTCTAGAAAATTATCTGACTCTGTTCAAACATGCTTGTTCTTGTTTTGTTTTGTTTTTTTTCTTTTTCTTAATAGTATCCTCCTGGGGCGCCTGGGTGGCTCAGTCTGTTAAGCATCTGCCTTCTGCTCAGGTCATGATCTCCAGGTCCTGCGATCGAGTCCAACATTGGGCTTCCTTCTCAGCAGGAAATCTGCTTCTCTCTCTCTCTCTCCCGCTGCCCCTCCCCACTGCTCATTCTCTCTCTCTCTCATATAAATAAATAAAATCTTTAAAAAATAAAAAAATTAAAAAAAATAGTACCCTCTTTTTCCCAGTACAATTTATCAGTTGCTTTGATCTGGGCTATAAATAACAAAAGACTAAGGGCAAATCATTTAAGCTATGAGAAGTTTATCCCACAACAGAGAAAATTCAGAGATAAGGCAACTCCAGAGCAGTCAAATTCAGTAGAACAGGCATATCAAGGACCTACGGTCTTTCCAACTTTCTACTCTCCATCTTAAGTATTTAGCTTTTGTCCTCAGCCTTTTCCTCTTATGGTTACAAGATGGCTGCAGCAACTCCAAGGACCTCATCCTTATGTAGGTTGTCCAGGGGCAGAAAGGAGGATACCTCTTCAAACATCCCTTTGTATGATCAAAGAAGACTTTGCCAAAAGCCTACAGCAATTTTTTCCTCATGTATTATTGACCAGAATTTTGCCATAACGTTCCTAAATTAGAAGGTGTTGGAATTACCATAACTGACATACCAATCATGATTTGCCTCCTAAGTTTGGGAAGGAACCCATTCTCTTCTGAAGTACATGGCTGCTTACAATCTAAACATAAGTAGCATCCTACTACAAGCAAGAAATTGGAAGAGCTATTTGGTACACAATCAAGAATATGTGCCACTGTATCTATTCCTTTAGAAAAATCTATCTATGTAAATATTAATAAATAAATATTTACTTTAAAGAATTGTTCAGATCACTTTATTACTTACATCTTTAGGTCCTAATACTCCTGATTATCTGCTGGCTGTCTCAGAGTTGATTACTTCCTCATGTGACTTGTAATTATCTTATAATGAGAAAACTCCCGTTAGGAACTTTTTTCCCTGATGAGAATTTTATAAATATAGTGTTGTAAAACTGGTCTGTAGTTTTATTACTGGTTTGTTTAAATGTTTGCTTCATCTGGGATTCCCAAGACTTTTGACTAATCTAAGACCTGTTCTTATATTAATATTTAATTGTGGGTAATGCCACACTAAATGTGGGTAATGCCACACTAAATGTATCATACACATTTTCATTCCTCCTATGCATAATTCAGATGTGGGACTTTGATGTCTTATGGAAGCCATGTTTGATTTCTATTTTGAGGCTCATATTTTGGTTCTTTTTTGGCTTAACAGGACCAATGAGCATAGTTTTTTTCAGTTTTCCTTTTCCAGAAGTAGCAGCTCTTCCAGAGACCTGGTTTTATCCAGAGTTTATCCTTTTCAAGGAGAATGTTCTGTTGCACACCTCCACAGAATACCACTCACACCAGAACTGTCTTTATGGCTGTCATTCACATTGTGCTTTGTGTTCTCTTAGGTGCTAGGGCTTCAATTTCAAGCTTGTATCCCTGAGAGGCTATGTTTCACTGAGCTCTCCCCTCTGGGGAAGGTCCTTTTTTGTTTTGAGCTCTGTTAAGTTTTAAATATTTTTTATCCATATTTTAACCAGCAGCTCAATGTGTTTGTGGTTGAGGGTGACGGAGCTATGTTAGTTCTGTTTACCAAGTGAGCAAAACATTTTATTTATAAACACTTATTATCTACTTAATGTTTTATTTTTTTCAGATGGTATTTGGGAGAGTGGACATTTAGAAAAGCTACTAAGTTCTGTCTACTGATTTGGTATTCTGCAAATCTTGTAGAACATATATTAGGGTTTTATTTTGCTGTTGTTGATTTTCTTACATTTTCTCTGTATGCAGTCATGCTCCCTGCAAATAATAGTTTTTTCTCTTACTTTCTAATATGCACACCTCTTACCAGTTTCTTTTTCCTGTGTTATTGCATTGTCCATGTTTTGCTATGATGAACACTAGCAATCACCTTACCTAACTTCACTAGAGACAACTCTAAGTCACAATTTTTTTAAATCAGGTTGTGGTTGGCATGGAGATAAACCACCCAAATCCCCTTTCAAGAGGGAACTCACTGCCACAGCTCATAGTTCCTCAGCTCCAGAGAGCTGCCTCAGCCAGTGATTGATCAAGGCAGGGGTATAAAAGTCCAACCCTACAGATCTAAATCAGGACTCCACTGATGGGTTTCTCTCTTTGCCCAATCCTGCTGTCTCCTCCCTTACACATGGATTGATCCCTATCCTGTACATTGAACTCTGTATTTCTGTCTGTATTCTTGGCCACAACCTGTTGATAGTATGTGGACTTATCATAATCATTTATTTCCAACCAATTTGTAATTTCAGCCTTTAAAAATCTCTAACCCAAGATTCACTTAGGAAACTTTAATTCCAGTTGTATGTATGACTTAAATACACACACATATAGCTACCTTTTAATATTAATTTTTAGATTTTTTTTATTATGGTCAAAGAATATAACCTAATATATTTCTCTAGAATTTGTTGATATTTTATTTGTGGCCTAATGTTTAGTCCAATGCTATATATGTTACATAGCAATTAGAAAAAACATGATTCTCTGTTCATTGGGAACACTGTTAACAATATACCAATGGGGCGCCTGGGTGGCTCAGTTGGTTAAGCAATTGCCTTCGGCTCAGGTCATGATCCTGGAGTCCTGGGATCGAGTCCCACATCGGGCTCCCTGCTCAGCGGGGAGTCTGCTTCTCCCTCTGACCCTCTTCCCTCTCGTGCTCTCTATCTCTCATTCTCTCTCTCTCAAATAAATAAATAAAATCTTAAAAAAAAACACAATATACCTATGAAATCATTCTTACTAATTAGATATTCAAGTTTTCAAAGTTTTATATTATTTAAATTTTGACCATTTGATATATCAATTCTCACAGAATTCTGTTGCAGTTTGACACTATCATCATGCATTTTTCATTTTCTCAGCATTCCTAGAAGTATTTCCTTTATGTATGTCCTATGTTACTTAGGGCATAAAGATTTATAACCCTTTTATCTCCTTGGAGGATTCCACCTTTTCTCAAAAACCTTTTTAAATCTAGTATACTTAACTAAATGTTGTCATATGTTTTATTTTGTGAGCCTTCACCTAACATAACTTTGCCCCTCCTTTTATTTTAACCCTTCTGTTTTGTTTCATTTTCAAGGGGTATTTTTAACCTTTCTTGAAAAACAGTGTCTTTAATATGGATATTTTACTCCTCTTGTGTGTGAAATGCTTTATAAATCTATACAACTTGGCCTGGAAAAGCAAGGAAATTGGAAAAGATAAGATAGGAATAATTGGCATAAGTAAGAGTGTGTCCTTTCACAAGAAATTAGAAAAGTTTTGAGTGCTCATTTGTTTGTGTTTCAAAAGGGTTGCTAAGTCAGTATGTACTTTGGACAACTGGCTGGAGACAAAGACATCCTGAAATGAGACCGAATCTAAGAGTTTTCAGAGAGCAGTCCTCAGAAGGTGTGCTCTTCTGGCTGTGGGAAGTAGCCTGAAAAGCCTCGAAAAATTCTCTCCCTTCTGTTTCCAAGGCCAGAAACAAGAAGTGAAAATCAGTGGGTTAAAAAAATATATGTTTGTAGAATGTGGTCAGAGCCTGAAGTTAGAGTAAAAATAGAAAGGAGGACGAGAAAAGAAGAGGTATAAACAAAAACAACCCCCCCCCCCCGGATTATTTTAAGACAACTGCAATAATATCAGTACATTTTAGGGCTCTGCCCAGGTTCCAAAAGCCATATTGCTACTGTTGAAGGCTCTCATAAAAAATACTAAAGTTAACCAGTTTGTTAGAAATGCTTACTTTCCTTTATACTGTTTATATTTGTTGTTCCATGTTCTCCAGTTTCCGATTGACAAAAGGCTGCTAGGACTAACTCATACAGATGATGGGCTTGGCCTATTTTGTTTTGTTTTGCTTTTACACTGACAAAAAAAATGGCTGCTGAGTACAGAATCAAATACCTCTGTATGGGTGAGTGCTTTTTAATGTTCATGGGTGCCTGAGGCCTGTTTATTTTGGGAAGCATACTGGTATTCATTTCCACTAGAACTTAACAGAAGGAAGCCAGATCATTTCATTCCCACAAAGGGGGAGCAATAAATATTTAAAAAAATATTTAGGAAAGAAGATCAGTGATAAGCAGGAACGTGTCAAGGAATATTGCATATTCTGTTTTAGGAACTTTCGAAGTACTCAGTGCCTGAGAAATCAGAAAAGCTGCTTTTGTTGTAAGGAAATGGCAATTTGAAAATAATCTATTTCTAAATCTCAGAGGTAGTATTGTAAGCCTATCCAAGGGTCTGAGGTCTAAATACAAAGGAAAGAGGAAATGAAAAATAGGGAACAAGAAGAACTCAATTTAGAAAAGAGATAACCTATTCCATTGAAGAAACACTGGACACAGATCCTGTACTAGGCCAAAGACATTTTCATGCAGGGTAGTTTGAATTACCAATAGATTCCCAGGTGGAAGATGAGTTCAGTTGAGTCACATAGCTCAAGAGATTTGAAAAAATAAGGTATCCCCAATTTGGGGGATTTTGGAGGGGATTGGCCTATTATTTCTTTCTGTGTTTTTACTTTTATATAGCTGCTCTTCTAAGGAGAAGAAGTCAATGGATCTAGTAGGACTTCATTATTAAGCATTTCTTCAACATTCTTACCTGCATGGCTATTAAAATAAACTTGCTTAGGAAAGACAAAGTTCTCAGCCACAAGGAGCTAGAACCTCAGACCAAAAAAAGCCAACTGAACCTCTCACCTAAAGTAGGACAGACATATGATTCATAGCAGCTCATTTGATTTCCAGCTATAAACAACAACTACCCAGTCTCTGGAACAGAGGGATTATAGTAGTTAATCTCAAAACAGCCTGGGATTATAGTAGTGAATCTCTGAGACCCAGATGCACGGAGAATGATAAATTCCCTTCTATGCCAGGTGTCAATCTATTTAATTAAACTGATACAACAATCCCTTTTGAGTAATCTGTTCTATGAAAATAAAAGTACTAAGATTTATGCCAAAAATGCCTATTGTAGCAACGTTTATAGTGGTAACAACACTGGGAGCAACCATCATTTAGAATGGTCAAATGAATTCTTGTACTTCCATTCTATGGAATATTATATAGCTATTTAAAACTCAGTCGCCAGGGCACCTAGGTGGTACAGTCAGTTGGGCAACCAACTCTTGGTTTTAGCTTAGGTCACGATCTCAGGGTTGTGGGATCAAGCCCTGCACTCAGCACGTGGAGTCTGCTTGAGACTCGCTCTCCATCTCCCTCTGCCCCCCTCCAAAATAAATAAATAAATCTTTTTAAAAAAATAAAACAAAAATTAGTTAGGCCCCATCTATTGATGGCAGATATAGTAGATGACATTTTTAGAATGCTTACAATGCAAAAGCTTTGTGCTGTATAATTTAGAATCTTATAAAATGAGAACAATTATTTTTCCCACTTTATTTTATGGATAAGGAAACTGAGCACAAAAATGGTTAATTAATTTACCAAAGAAAGTAGAGCTAGTTTTCAAGGAGCCAGGATGCAAGCCTAATCTGTTTGACTCAAGAATCTCTTTTTTATCCATACACTAGTTTACAAATTGCTCAGAGATGGAATGTAAGACAACATTTGAATAAAAGCAAACAAGGCAAAAAACTACATAATGAATTTATGTGTTCATATAAAATTGTATGGACATGAAGAAAAGAAGTGAGAGACCCAAGTGGATTATTAACAGGGATTACTTTGGGGAGTCAGGTGTGGGTGGAGATAAAAGGAGTGAGAGAGCTTATTAACTCTTTATTTATAATCTTTGCATTGCTTTCCAGGTTAGAGACAGCACGTGTCTAATAGCTGTATCTCCAGTCTAGTTGATAAGGTTCTTTGTGCATCCACAATACATTCCAGAATTCATTCATTCATCCAAAGAACATTTACTGAGTTTCTGCTATGAGGCAAGCATTAAGCCAGGCATAGGAGTACATATATTAAAGATACCTAGGGGAGGCTCACCCAAGTTCAGGAGACAGACAAGTAGAGCATGTGGTAGGTCTTACAACAGCAGCAGTAGTAATAATAATAGTAATAATAGGGACAGTTAACATGGGCAGGGGCAGGTCTGAGGGGGGTGGTGGGAAGAATGATAATCCTGAAATATTTCCCAAAAAAGCAGCGCTCGACAGCCTCAGCTTAGCAATCCCCTATGATCTTGACTTGTTATTACTTACTCCTTTTCTTTCATTTTGTTTTATTTCATTTTAGTTGAGCTCAATTTTTGGCTCAGAGAGGCAACAAAGTAGGTTAAAAGAGCCCGGGCTTTGGAATCTGGCAGGCCTGGTTTGAAATTTTAATCTGTAATATACTAGTTGTAAAACCTTGGTCAAGGCATGCATAATTTCTCTAAACTTCAGGTCCTTCATCTGTTAAGGGCTGAAAAAAATAACTATTTTGAGCCCAGGGTGAGTGTCCTGGGCATCTATTACTGCATTAAAAACCTTCCAAAAATTGAACAAGGGGATATAACAATTTTAAATATCTATGCACCCAACATTGGAGCACCAAAATTCATAAAGCAAATATTGACAGAGATAGAGGGAGAAATTGACAATAATACAAGAATAGTAGGGGACTTTAACACCCAACTTACATCAATGGATAGCTCAACCAGGCAGAAAATCAGTAAGGAAACAGTATCTTTGAATGATACATTAGACCAGATGGACTTAATAGATAAATATAGAACATTCCATTCAAAAACAAGAGAATACACTTTTTTTTCAAGTGCACATGGAACATTCTCCAGGATAGATTACATGCGAGGCCACAAAACAAGTCTCAAAAAGTTTAAGGAAATTAAAATCATATCATGCATCTTTTCTAGCTACAACAGTATGAAAATCAATGACAAGAAAAAACTAAAGAAAACACAAACACATAGAGGCTAAACAACAGGCTACTAAATAGCCAATGGGTAAACAAAGAAATCAAAGAGGAAATTAAAAAATACATGGAGACAAAAAAAAAAAATACATGGAGACAAATGAAAAGGAAAACAGAAAGTTCCAAAATCTTTGGGATACAGTAAAAACAGTTCTCAGAGAACAATTTAGAGTGATACAGGCCTACCTCAAGAAGCAAGAAAAATCTCAAATAATCTAATCTTATACCTAAAGGAACCAGAAAAAGAACAAAGGCCAATGTTAGTAGAAGGAAGGATATAATAAAGATCAGAGCAGAAATAAATGAAATAGAGAAAAAAAAAGAAAGAACACCACACAATAGAAAAGATCAATGAAACCAAGAGCTGGTTCTTTGAAAAGATAAACAAAACTGACTAAGCTTTGGCCAGACTCATCAAGAAAAAAGAGAGGACCCAAATGAATAAAATCAGAAATAAAAGAGAGGAAGTAACAACCAACACCAAACAAATACAAAGAATTATAAGAGACTACTACAAAAATTATATGCCACCAAACCGGACAACCTAGAAGAAATGGATAAATTCCTAGAAACAAACAGTCTTCCAAAACTGAATCAAGAAGAAATAGAAAATCTGAACAGACCAATTACTAGCAACAAAATTGAATCAGTAATCCAAAAATTTCCAACAAACAAAAGTCCAGGACCAGATGGATTCACAGATGAATTCTACCAAACATTTAAAGAGTTAACACCTATTCTCCTCAAACTATTCCAAAATATAGGAAAGAAAGGAAAGCTTCTAAAAATGTTCTTTGAGGTCAGCATTACGCTGATACCAAAATCAAAGACATTAAAAAAAAAACAAACCAAAAACAGAACAAAACAAAGCCCCATAGGTTAAAATCCCTGCTGAACATAGATGCAAAAGTCCTCAGCAAACTGAATTTTAAAATACATTAAAAGGATCATTCAGCACAATCAAATGGGATTTATTCCAAGGATGCAAGGATGACTCAATACTCACAAATCAATCAATGTGATACACCAAAATTATGAAAGATACATAGTAACAGTACATTAACAACAAAATAACAATACATTAACAATAACAAAAAGCATAAAAATTATATAATCCTCTCAATAGATTAGATGCAGAAAAAGCATTTGACAAAATTCAACATCCATTCATGATAAAAACTCTCAACAAAGTAAGTTTAGAGGGAACATACCTCAATGTAATAAAGACCATATATGAAAAACCCATAGCTAACATCACACTCAATGGTGAAAAACTGAGAGCTTTTCTTCTAAGATCAAGAAAAAGGCAAGGATGTCCACACTTACCATTTTTACTCAGCATAGTACTGGAAGTCCTAACCATAGCAATCAGGCAACAAAAAGAAACAAAAGGCACCCAAATTGAAAGGGAAGAAGTAAAACTGTCACTATTTGCAAAATGTATTTCTATACATAGAGAACCCTAAAGATTCCACCAAAATCCATTAGAAGTAATTAATTCAGTAAAGTTGCAGGATACAAAATTAATACACAGAAATTGGTTGCACTTCTATACACTAATAATGAAGTAGCAGAAAGAGAAATTAAGAAAAAAATTCCAGGGGCGCCTGGGTGGCTCAGTTGGTTAAGCAATTGCCTTCGGCTTAGGTCATGATCCTGGAGTCCCGGGATCGAGTCCCACATCGGGCTCCCTGCTCAACAGGGAGTCAGCTTCTCCCTCTGACCCTCTTCCCTCTCATGCTCTCTATCTCTCATTCTCTCTCTCTCTCAAATAAATAAATAAAATCTTAAAAAAAAAAAGAAAAAAAATTCCATTTACAATTGCACTGAAAAGAATAAAATGCCTACAAGTAAATTTAACCAAAGAGGTGAAAGACCTGTACCCTGAAAACTATAAAACATTACTGAAAGAAACTGAAGACAGCACAAACAAATGGAAAGGCATTCCATGCTTATGAATTAGAAGAATTCATATTCTTAAAATGCCCATATTACCCAAAACAATCTAAAGACTAATGTAATCCCTACCAAAATACAAACAGCATGTTTCACATAACTAGAACAAATAATACTAAAATTAGTATGGTACCACAAAAGACGCTAGATAACCACAGTATTCTTGAGAAAGAACAAAAATGGAGGTATTACAATCCCAGATTTCAAGATCTACTACAAAGCTATAGTAAGCAAAACAGTATGGTACTGGCACAAAAATAGACAACACAGATCAATGGAACAGAATAGAGACCCCGGAAAAACCCACACTTATAAGGTCAATTAATCTACAACAAAGGAGGCAAGAATATAAATAAGGAGAACACAGTCTCTTTAACAAACAGCATTGGGAAAACTGGGTAGCTACACGCCAAAGAATGGAACTGGACCACTTTCTCACAGCATACGCAAGAATAAACTCAAGATAGAGTAAGACCTAAATGTGAGGCCTGAAACCATAAAATTCCTAGAAGAAAACATATGGAATAATCTCTTTGACATCAGTCTTATCAACATTTTTCTAGATATGTCACTGCAGGGAAGGAAAACAAAAACAAAATTAAACTATTGAAACTACACCAAAATAAAATGCTTTTGCACAACAAAGAAAACCATGAATATAAAAAAAGGAAATCTATTGAATGGGAAAAGATATTTGCAAATGTTATGTCTGACAAGGGGTTAATATCCAAAATATATAAAGAACTCATACAACTCAAAAATCAAAAAACAACTAATCCAATTAAGAAATGGGCAGAAGACATGAATAGACATTTTTCTAAAGAAGATATCCAGAGGGCCAACAGACACATGAAAAGAGGCTCAACATCACCCATCATCAGGGAAATGCAAACCAAAACCACAATGAGGTATCACCTCACATCTGTCAGAATGACTAGAATCAAAAAGACAACAAATAACAAGTGTTGACAAGGATGTAGAGGAAAAGGAATCCTCATGCAAACTGTTGGTGGGAATGCAAACTGGTGCAGCCCTATGGAAAACAGTACGGAGTTTCCTAAAAAAAATTAAAAAAGAAATACCAGGGGTTCCTGGGTGGCTGGTTAAGCATCTGACTCTTGATTTCAGCTCAGGTCATGATCTCAGGGTCATGAGATTGAGCCCCATGTCAGGCTCACGCTCAGCAGGGAGTCTGCTTGGGATTCTCTCTCTCCCTCTCCCTCTGCCCCTCCTTCTGCCCCTCCCCCTGCCCACACTTTTTCTCTCTCTCTCTCTAAAATAAGTAAATAAATCTTTAAAAAAAAATAGAAATACCATAAAATCCAGTAATTCCACTACTGGTATTTACCCCTCCAAAAAAGACATAGGCACCCTTATGTTTATAGCAGCATTATTTACAATAGCCAAGATATGGAAGCAACCCAAGTATGTCCATACATAAATGAATGGATAAAGAAGAGGTGGGGTGTGTGTGGTGTGTGTGTGTTTGTATGTATATACATATATATGTACATACACACATATACACATATACACACACAAATACATATATATGTGTTTATACACACACACACCACACACATACAGTGGAATATTGTACAGCCATAAAAAAGAATGAGATCTTGCCATTTGCAATGATATGGATGGACCTAGAGAGTATTTTGCTAAGCAAAATAAATCAGAGAAAGAAAAATACCATATAATTTCACTTATGTGTGGAATCTAAAAAACAAAACAAATGAATAAACAAACAAAAACCATACTCTTAAATAAAGAGAACTGGTAGTTGCCAGAGAGCAGGTGGGTAGGGGAATGGGTGAAACAAATAAAGAGGATTATAGGTACAAACATCCAGTTGTAAAATAAGTAAGTCATGGAGATAAAGATTACAGCATAGAGAATATAATCATTAATATTATAATAACATTGGATGGTGATGAAAGGTGACTACACTTATCATGGTTAGCACTGAGTAATTATTAGAATTGTTGAATAAGGGGCACCTGGGTGGCTCAGTCATTAAGCATCTGCCTTCGGCTCAGGTCATGATCCCAGAGTCCTGGGATCGAGCCCCACATCAGGCTCCCGGCTCCGCGGGAAGCCTGCTTCTCCCTCTCCCACTCCCTCTGCTGTGTTCCCTCTCTCGCTGTGTCTGTCCCTACCAAATAAATAAATAAAATCTTAAAAAAAAAAGAATTGTTGAATAAATATGTTGTACACCTGAAACTAATATAACATTGTATATTAATTATATTTCAATTAAAAAACTCCCAAAATTTAGAGATTTAAAACAACTATGTCGCTCATTTTGCTTGTGAATCTGCAATATAGGCTGGGCTTGGTGGAGAGAGTTCATCTTGCTCTACGCAGTATTAGTTGGGACAATGTGACTATGGCTGGAGGATCTACTTCCTGGTTCACTCTCATGGTTGGGTACTGCAAATTGGCATTGGGTCCTCTCCATATTGGTCTCTCCGAGGCTCTTTGGACTTTCTCCTAGCATTCAGCCTAGATTCTAAGAGCAAATGTTCTAAGAGGTAAAGAAGTGCAAGCTGGCAATCTCTTCAGATATTACCGGACTTATACCTGTTACAGTTTATTGGTCAAATCAGTCATAGAGCCCTCCCAGGTTCAAGAGAAGGATTGTGTTAGGATACTTTGAGGGATACAAGTCTATACAACTCATGGCCAGAGAAATTCCTGAGGCAAAGAAATTCAGCTTCTGGCAGTGGGAAGTTTATGATGTGAACTGAGGAGATAAGGTTGAGGGGACATGGCCAGGACACCAACAGGGTAATCCTACCTGATCCACCCAATGCTATAAGCTCTTGAGTACTTATAAGAATCTTTGACTATGGAAACAAATATGTACTCAATAAATGATTATAGAATGAATGAATGAATGAATGAATACAAGAAAATTGGCTCCAAATGTAAACAGGGGAAAAAAAACTAGAACCTAGCATAACAGAGCAGGGGTCTGCAAACTATAACCAGTAAGCCAAATTCAGTCTATCATCTGTTTTTATAAATAAAGTTTCATTGGAACACAGTTGTACATATTTGCTTATGTGTTGTCTGTGGCTCCTTTCTCACTACAATGGCAGCGTTGAGTCACTGTGACAAAGTCTATGGCTCACAAAGCCAAAGTATTTACTCTATGTTTCCTTATAGAAAACATTTGCAGGCCTCTTTCACAGAGTACTGAAATCTGAACAGGCCACATTCATTTCTTATCAGTTCTCCCTTATTTCCTGGTCCTTTCTTTTATTATTATTCATCTACCACTACGTACCCAAGGCTTAGTTATAACTTAAGGGGAAAGTTGAGATTTAATCCTCAAATCCAGAAGAAACAGCTTGACTTGCACCTTTCTTATTTTAACAGATGCAGCTACATGAATGGAGGTAGGAGGGAAGAGGCAAGGTTAGAGCAGAGAATCGAAAAAGTAAAAGATGGTTGTTATTAAACAATTCATTTAACTGCCCTTTTTCTGTGATAGGGTCTGACTATGTTATATTTGTTCCACCTTTGGCTGCCATCTTGCCAAGGAGGCTGCGTGGGTACCCATCAGGGTGCTCAGTAGCAAACAAGAGAAACAAATTCTGGGTTATTTGCTCAGAAAAGACTAAATAAATTATATGAATAGCTCACTTCATATGCAGGAAGGCTAAAGAACCAGATCTAGAGGCAACATAACAAGGAACAATATCCAAAATCTATGAAATTGGTCCCCTGAAGGTCACCCTGCCTCTGCTGCTGGACAAGAAAACTTTCCTATGCTATTCTACCACCCCTTCTGGACCTTGGACCTGGATACAGGAAATATCACTACTGCCTCTGGAAACTGAAGAGTCCTACCCTGGATGCCACCATCCTCATAACTAATTATGCACAGATTCATTGTGGCACTAGTTTCTGAGTCTCAGTCTGACACAGGGGCACCTGGTTGGTGAGTTGTAAGCCACAGGCTTGTGTTTTAGCATCAGGGCAGTAAGAGAAAGTGAGAATCTGGCTTCCATAATTAGAAGTAATCTGTCTGCAACCCTAAGGATCCTCAACTTTGAAATTTTCTTGACTTTCTTTAATGTTCCTGTGTCCAAATTTCCACAGGAGCTTTGAAACGTGGTATTTTTTTTACATTCATCTGTAACAATATTTACTAAGGGTGGGCTGCATGAGAGCAATAATCCACGCTTTGATTATGGGCACATTATCTCATCTTGGTCTCAGTGTGGACTTAACATCACTTATCAGGAACAGTTACTGGTTGTGTTAAATTTGCCATTTCTCAACTCTCAAAAAAACCTTCAATATTAAATAGAGAACAGGGATGTGGGAGAAAGGGAAAAGTTTTTTAAAATGATTTTTAATGTATCTGTTAAACTGTAGAAGGAAGTATGAACATGCTTCCCCACTGATAGGAAAGAGTCTGGATAGAGGAAAAGGTTGAAGATACACTGATAGGGGACAATAGATGCAAAGAGGCAGTTTGATGATATTTTGATGGTATTATAGCCCAGAAACAAGGAATGTCCAAATCATGACTTGATATTCACCACTCTTCCCTATGGAATTCCCAGTGGAGGGAACCAAATGTGAATAGGCAAAAAGGAAATACATTATTACCTTCTAAATCATTAGACAAGATAAGCAATACAAGACTGTTTCATTAAGTCTATGTTTAAAAGCTCAGCTAAGACCTGTAGACAGAAGTAAGGCATCCTGCTCCCCCACATGTCAGCAACACACTTAGTTGTACTTGCAGACCCTAGTCCACTCACATATATAACTTCATGGAATAAGAAAGTAAGCACAGTGTTTTACAATCTGGGCATTACTGAAATTTTCGATGAGATAATTCTTTGTGCATAAAGGGAGTGCTAATCTGTGCATTATTGGATGTTTAGCAGCATCCCCTGACCTCTACCCACTAAATGACAATAGCACACACACCCTTCCAGTTATGACAACCAAAAATGTCTCCAGACATTGACAAATGTTCCTGGGAGGCAAAATTCCCCTGGGGTTTGGAACCAATGGAGAAGAGAATGGCTGGCCTGTCTCTGGGAAGCAGATTCCACTCTGTTCAGAGGGAGAAGCAAAAGCATAGGCTCTACATGGGTGCGAAATTTTCAAATGCAGTAACCCCACCCAGAAGTAAAAGCAAAGAAACAAAAAATACCCAGTGAATGTCCAGGGCTCCTACTATGTTGATTAACAACTCTGTCCTCAGGGAACCAGTATACAGGTGGGCAGAAAGAAGAGAAGTCGTCACTTTCATTTTCATATTTGATTGCCTCATCCCCTTGGGATTGCAAACACAGATTAAGGTCCACTGATGGTGGGCTATCCTCCAGCCATAAGGGTGTAATGGTTAATTTTCTGCGTCACCTTGCCTGGGCTAAGGGGTATCCAGATAGCTGGTAAAACGTTATTTTGGGGTCATTCTGTGAAGGTGTTTCTGGAAGAGATAAGCATTTGAATAGACTGAATAAAAATAGACTGTCCTCACCAATGTGGGTAGGCAACTTCCAATCACAGAGGGCCTGAACAGAACAAAAAGGTGGAGGAAGAGCAAATCTGCTCTCTTGTTTGAGATAGGACATCCATCTTCTCTTACCCTGGGACACAGGCTCTTCTGGTTCTCAGGCTTTCAGACTTGGCCTGAGATGTACGCCATTAGCTCCCCTGGTTCTTAGGTCCTGGCACTGGAATTACACCAACAGCTTTCCTGGGTCTTCAGCTTACAGAGGGCAGACTGTGGGCTCAGCCTCCATAATTATGTGAGCCAATCTTTCATAATAAGTCTCTCTCTCTCTTTCTCTCTCTCTCTCTCTCCATCCTTCCTTCCTTCCTATTGGTTCTGTTTCTTTGGAGAATCCTGACTAATACACAGAAATAAGAGAAGCTTCCTAGGACACTAAAACTAAGAGAGCTCCAGGCAAATAAGGATAAGTTGGTTACCCTATCAGAGCCCAACAGTATTTTAAAGTAGTGGAGCTTCCCTCAGACTTGGAAAAGTTCCCCCAATATCAATCACTTCATCAATTTTCCTTGGAACCATTGGGAATCTGTTTAGTTAAGCTATTGTCCCCAAAAGCCTCTGAAATGAGCCACAACAGTTTATTAACTTAAACATCACAGGTTACTTAAAGTAAGAAATTCACCTTCTAGTCTATTTTCCATCCCCTATGTGCAATCATGATGTTCAGACTGACTCACCAGAATTTATACTACAAGCCTAAATAAGACAAAGAATAACTCGAACTTGAAAAACATGAATTTTCTCCCATTTAATTCACTAGAGTGAAATGGAAGTCCTAAAGCAAAATCCCCCCCCCTTTCTGGTGAAACTAAAATCTGAAAGAACTTATAGTCCATTTTTCTTGTCATCCTCATTTCTTATTTTATTCCCAGTTGGAGTTGGTTCACTCACATGGAGTAGCAATTCCTTTGCTCACAGCTATGGCCTGGAACATCTTCCACTGAGATGGGTGAAGCTCTCTCAAACCCCTCTAAAATTGGGTTAATCTAAACTGACTTGTCTCACTGCTCTGGTTTTCTCAAGTTTGTAACGATCAGCAGAACATGTAAGAACATCAGTAGATCCTACACCCACAAAATACAAACTAATACCAAGTCGTGACAGCAACTTCTTTCCAAGCAAAGTTATTTCTCTAGATCCCAGCATATGGTATAATCCAGACCACATTCGTGTTGGCAGTCAAAGAACAGAGCAGAGACTTAATGTTTTCTTGGGAAAGGTGGGTAGGCGAAGAAAACAGTGGAGAGAATATCAAAGACATGTTTCATATTCTTCCTTTTCTGACTATAAGACTAACCTATTTCATGAGATGATCACATTCCTTTTCAAGTTTTGAAGCAAACCTGAATCCTGAAGGCATAGTATTTGGGCACAGTCTTGTAAATTTCCTTTTCAGCCCTTAGATTTTAATAATATCATTGAATTTTTTCCTTTGTTCTCTACATCAACCTAAGGATTTCCATTTCTTTAAACATTTACTTAAAACAAAATCATCCTCCATGCCAACCCCTACCCTGACCCCACCTCTGTTGAACTCCCAAGCTTGACTCACATCTGTAATTTGAGCTTATGAAATGTTCAAGTCAGAATCATCATGAAGGCATGTGCTGGCACAGACCATGACGGTGAGGGACAAGAGTAATGAATTCCAGGAGCTGAGGACAAGCCACATGAATCCAAAGCTGAATGCCACAGTGATTTTCTTTTCCTTTAAGGAGACACTAGATTCGTAACTACCATTCTAGCGTACCTACCCATGCCAAGTACTAAGAATTTAAGTCCCAAATGTTTCACACATCAGTGTTCCCTAGTCCTCAGGAACTAAATGGCTTTTACACTTCAAAAACTGGCCCACAGTCATGGCTGAACAATACAATGAAGGGAAAAACAAGCTCTGGTGGCAAAAAAAAAAAAAAAAAAAAAAAGTTCTGTACTTACCAGTACCCAAAACACATATATTGAAGCACTGCCTATCTTGAGATGACCATCTTCTGACCCCCAAAGTACCTCTTTTCCTAACAATCTAATATTAACTCAAATGACAGTGTCAGTTATCATAGATGCAGCGAGACTCAGTCTCCCTAAACTGTACTTTGGCCCAAATACTAGTTCTTATGTATGTATCCTCATGAGCCCACACTGGATGTCAATATGTACCTGTTTGGTGAAAAAGACTAAATGCTATTATGATAATAACAATCCTGCCCTGATTGTTTACCACTCACTGCTTCTTCTTATGGGATTTTACACCAAATAGGTGTAAGAAAAAATAACCAAATGGGAAACAAACAGCTCTTTATTAATAGCAAAAACCATACACAACCATAAACCTACACCAGTGTACAGCAAGCCTAAAGGTATGCCACCATAGTTCAAAACACTTTGGGTTTTCTAGAAAATAAAAAACTTACAGCAAAACCCAACAGAGCTGAACAATTCTTAATTTCACATGAGAAAAAGGAGAATATTGCAAGGAGAACCCCGAAATATGCCGAGCTTAGAAACTGTTTAAGTTAAAAGAAATACTTGCTCATGGAAAATTAATTAAACTCAACAAACAGAACTAATCCTCAGAGAAGCAGAGCCAATATAGGGAACAGAAGAAGAAAATAGTTGGTAACATGAGAGATTTGATAGGCTATTTTACTAAGGTGGCAGGAAAAGGCTGCTGTGAAAGATAAACATTCAGAAATTTGGGAAATTAAAAACATAATTCCTGAAACACAAAACTAGACTCAATGGAAGGCTAAACAGCATGATGAACCCTACTGAAGACAGAATTAGGGAGCTGGAATATCAATCACCTTATTTTTGCAGAGATCATACAAAAGAAAAAAAAAGAAGAAAAGATGAGACACAGGGGCTCTAAGGTCTCAGCTTTAGGACAATGGAATGAAGAAAATCAAAGAACAGAAAAATCTCCCTGGGCTGAAAAAAGCTTGAGCATCCATTTTAGAAGAATCTGCCTTACCAAATAGAGAGCAAGAAAAACAATTATTAAAATACCTACAAAAGTCCTAATAAAATTTCAAGTATAATATGAATATGCTAAATTACCCAGAGAATAAAAAATTACAATAGGGTAAGAATCAGATTGACTTCAAATTTCTCATTTGAAATATGGGATGCCAGAGGTTGAAGCAATAATGTCTTGACGTTTCTGCAGGAAAGTCTGACCCAGAGTTCCTTATCACTCTAAACCAGTATTTAAGGCTGATGGCAGAAGAAATGTTTTCCATGAAACGTATCACCCATAAAGCCTTTTTTTAAAAGACTTTTTATTTATTTATTTGACAGAGAGAGAGACAGTGAGAGAGGGAACACAAGCAGGGGGAGTGGGAGAGGGAGAAGCCGGTTTTCCACAGAGCAGGGAGCTGGATACGGGGCTCGATCCCAGCACCCTGGGATCATGACCCAAGCCGAAGGCAGACACTTAACGACTGAGCCACCCAAGCGCTCCTACCCATAAAGCCTTTTATACAGAATTAAGCAAGAATGTATTCCAGAAAGAAGAGAGTATAACCCAAGGAGGAGGAATATATCAAATAAAAAAGCAATAGTGAATAAAAATACATCTAAAAATTGATATTAAGGCTGAGTAGCATAATACAAATGTTTTGATGTCAGCAACAATAGAAGCATAATACAATTGGATAGAATTTGATAAAATTTTGATATAAAATAAATTTGTAGATTATTTCAGAAAAACATGGAAGTTCTAAGAAGCAGTGCAAGGAAGGGCACCTGACTGGCTCAGTCGGTTAAGCATCTGACTCTTGATTTCGGCTCAGGTCACAATCTCAGGGTTGTGAGACTGAGCCCTGAGTCAGGTTCTGTGCTGGGTGTGGAGCCTGCTTAAAATTCACTCTCTCTCTCTCTCTCTCTCCCCCTCCGCGCCCCCAACTCTGCCCCTCTACCACCACCACCATCCTCCCTGTCCTGTACTCTCTCTTGTACTCTCTCCCTGGGGAAAAGAAAAAAGAAGAAGCAGTGTGGGGAGATTTTGAGTGCTGGGGGTAGGGTTACAATGGGAGGATCAGAGAGAGAGGTGATGGGTCCTGAAGAGTTTTGATGCTGACAGAAGAACGTAAGCTCACAGTTTTATTAGAGATGGATCATTTAGCACTTTTCTATGAAAAATTCTTAAGTCTGGAACACATTTATCCAAAAAGGTTTCAGATAAGAGATTGTGGACCTAGTAGTCATTTAGTAGAAGGTATGGCAGAGAGCTTTTGCTCTCACAGTATGTAAGGCTGTGTTCTGGATAATACTGCAATTTGCTAATGCAATAAAGTTCTTAAACGGAACAAGAAGAAGCTACTTAAAAGAAAAAAACCCGTATTGTTTAAAAGACCAGTAGATCGGTATTACTCACAATGCAGTGTGGCAACCACCTACAGCAGATGCTCTGAAATGCCTATTACAGATCCTGGGGCCACATGGCAAATGTTCTAAGTAAGTTCCTGTGGGTGAGGCCCTGGAATGATGTTCATCTCCTTAGAACTCCAAAAGTTCTTCAGGTATATCTCTCATATCATTTACGTCTCTCTGCTTTGTGCTTTGTGGATGTACTTATCTCCTCCCCATCATAAGATTCAACGGTTCTGAAGGCTGAGACTGTCCTTGAATACCCTGCAGTACAAAGCATCTTGCCTTTCACAAAGATATGCACGGACAGACTCAATTGTGTTTATATTTCTTCACAACATTATTATCTGTCAGAGTGTAAGAGGAATTGATTTGCTCAAACAGAACCCTGTGCAAAAGGTTATTTTAATAAATGTTTGAGAATGAAACCGTTTTGTGCTTTTTGTTTAAAAAAAAAAAAAGACAGAGAGAGAGATTATGGAAAACACTCCCTCACCATGATCCTTCTTCATTAAAACTGGAGTTGTTTAAATGTACCCGTATATAAATGTAATGCATTGTTACAATGAAAATAAATAGCTTAATGGCTACAAAAGAGGGTACAAAATATACAAGGGACTTATAATTTAAAAAAATAAGCAGGAAAGCGTTATACAAATAATACAAGAAATCTCATACGTTGGCCTTGCTATCATCGTCAATTTTTGCAGTTAATGCCAACAGCAGAGCGGATACTTCTGGGGAATCTTCTCAGGTCCCAGACCCAAGAGAAGATAAAGGGAATAGAGAGGTAAAGAACTATTTAACTACAAAGCATTACATACTAATCTACCCCTGCACCCTTTGTCCCCAGGTGTTTCATCAAAGGTGTTGAATATGAAAAGGGCTGACCTCCTATCATCCCAGGACAAATGATAAGGAATTACAAAAGACACTACAAAAGCATATGATAAAAACACAATTTTCTTCATTATATAGGGAGATGTTAAAATGCACGTCAACAAATACGTTTCATTATTTGTTTTGAATGTTAACTTTCACTAGTACTAATGTAAGTTTCCTTTACTGTTATGTCTGGTAAAAGAAGGCTCTGAGGTGCCAATTTGGTTTGTGTCCTTCTGAGGAAAGAGTTCACTAACAGTGTTAAGCACATTCTCCCATAAAAATAGCCCTGAGAATGTTTACGATTAGGCCTCCTGGAATAGATAATTTCCACTTCTATTCTTAACATTTATTCCTAAAAAATCAAGGGTGGGGGGCAGCTGGTACATAAACCATCTCTGGGCTTATGCTATTGATTTTGGAACTTTGAATATGAGATGGTTTTCAAAGTCACATCTCCATCTGTGATCCGAAGACACAGAGGATAAGCTAATAAGTATCATACCTGAATTACAGTTCCCAATACCGTGAAAAGGAGAGGCCACATCAATGGGATAGAGCACAGAAAGGAAAATAGTCTCGTGGGAGTGATTCTGAGACTCCTTAATGTACCTTATCATTGATTCTGCAACAGAACCAGCAGGAGTCGTCCTAGCCTCCCATTGGGAAGCAAATAATTATTCACTGGGAAAGGTAATTCAAATGTAGCTCTTATAGAAAGCAAATTTGCATATGTAAATCATACTATCAGATAAAAAAATACCCTGGAAACAAAGGAAATAAAATGTAGAATAAAAGAATTTAAGCTATAGCAGGTAAATGTCCCTACTTCCCTCTGCTAGTTTTCAGCTCCTGAATCCTAAATTACCTCTAAATCAAAAAAATGGAAGTGACAAGCATCATGAATCAGAATAATACAAAATGAAGCCCTGTTCATGTTTGCAACTACATAAAATACATTGTATTACAGAGAATACCAATAATACTGAAACACAGCTGTCGAAATACTAATATGTTTTGGTAATTAATGTGCTGCTTTATTAATAAATAACAATATCTAGCAGCTGGTCTGCTAACTACCATAATTTTAAAATTATATTACAAGATATCTGCAACAACTGCAATAGGAGGTGCATAGAAGATTCACCATCCCGTCAAAACCAAAATGAGATATCACCTTTTAGAATAGCTGTTACCCAAAAAGACAAGAAATAAGAAGTGTTGGCAAGAATGTGGAGAAAAGGGAACCCTCGTGCACTGTTGCTAGCAATGCAAAATGGTGCAGACACTATGGAAAACAGTATGGAGGTTCCTAAAAAAATCAAAATAGAACTACCAAAAATCCAGCAATGCCACCTCTAGATAATCTATCCAAAGGAAAAAATGCTAATTTGAAAATATACACCCCCATATTCATTGCAGCATTATTTACAATAGCCAAGATATGGAAACAATCTAAGTGTCCACTGATAGATGAATGGATAAAGAAGATATGGGAAATATATATATATTATATGTATATATATACATATATGAAATATATATATATAATGGAATACTAGTCAGCCATAAAAAAGAATGAGATCTTGCCATTTGCAGCAACATGGATGGACGTAGAGGGTATAATGCTAAGTGAAATAAGTCAGAGAAAGACTCATACCATATGATTTAACTTATATGTGGAATCTAAAAAACAAGACAAACAAATAAGTGAAACAAAACAGAAAAAGATTCATAGATACAGAGAAAAGTCTGTTGGTTGCCAGAGGGGAGACAGATGGGGAGATGGGTGAAATAGGGGAAGGGGATTAAAAAGTACAAACTTCCAGTTAGAAAATAAATAAACGGCTCCTGGCTGGCTCAGTAAGAAGAGCATGTGACTCTTGATCTTGGGGTCACAGGTTCCAGCCTCACGATGGGTGGAGCGATTACTAAATATAAATTAAAATCTTTTAAAAATAAAAAAATAAAATAAATAAGACACAGGGGTGCAATGTACAGCACAGAGACTATAGTTAGTAATATTGTAACAATTTTGAATGGTGACAGAGGATAGCCAGATTTACCATGGTGATTACATCATAGTCTATATAAATGCTGAATCATTATGTTGTACACCTGAAACTAATATGTCAACTACACTTCAATAATAATAAAAAAAAATTCCATCCTGAGTCCCCTGACCCATTCCTTCCACCATCAGTGTAAGGACTAGCATGTCTGTTTCTGATGTGTGAGAAGCATTGAGAAGGCCCCGACCTTTTCAGTCCTTTTATCCAGGGTGTCTACAGATGGGGACAAGTTGTGATTATGGAGCTCTTGAGGGGTACAACCTTGACACCTCTATAAAATAAACCTCAAGACTCTCAATCCCTTTCCCACAGTTCACTGGCAACCTTTAGCTTGCCATTTAAACACCCGGGCAACTTGGACTAGTGAACACTGGGGGACTGGAGCCTGGACTTGCACAGTGATTTCACTTGTGATAATTCTCACCACACAGAAAGCAAACTGGAGTCTCCTATGCAGCCTTGGGAAAGTGTGGGACTGGGGGAGTGGTGAGGCTCCCTTTGTAAGAGAACCCATGTCCAACATATTTACTTGTTGGAGATGGGGTTTCGAGTCACCAGGGCATGGCTGTATCACTTCCACGGACTTCGGTCTGCCTTGTGCCTGGAATCTTATTATTATTATTATTATTTTTAAGATTTACTTATTTGAAAGAGAGAGAGAGGCAGGGAGGGACAGAGGGAGCTAGAGAGAATCCCAAGCTGACTCTGTGCTGAGCAGGGAGCCCAATGTGCGGCTCCATCTCACAGCCCCAAGATCACAAACTGAGCCAAAACCACGAGTCAGAGACTTAACCTACTGAGCCACCCAGGTGCCCCTGTGCCTAGAATCTTAACTCTATTATTAGGTCTTCCTCTTGGAGTGCTGCTGTCGTGTCTCCTTTTCTTCCTCAGCCCTGATTAGCTCTCGCTAATCACAGGAATTCAGGCAACTTCAGGGATTTGTGGTGAAATCTAATAATTCCAGCGTATAATTTTCTCCCATTCAGATCTAATCTTATTTCTTCAAGCTGGGCTCCCCTATTCCTCATCATGAATGGCCAGTTGTAGACATCCCTCCAACATGAGCTAGTAATTAGATTTTTCCCTTTCATGTTGATGCACAGTTGTGATAACAACTGATTCCTGGTGTGTTCTATGACCCATTGTGCAAGGCCAACCAATTGAGAATATAGCAAGAAAACTGCTGAGTCCAGAACACACCCCATACCAAATAAATCAGAATATTTGGCATAGGACCCAGGCATCATTACATTATCACAACTATGAAAAAAAAATGAAGACAATTAAATAAAATTATTATCTCACTACCTCTTTGGGCGGTAGAACTATGCATTACTATTTTTCTATTTTCTAATTTTCTTTGCAGTTTTAACTTTTTGTCATCACTATGTATGGCTTTTATGATCTGTAAATGATTAAGCCACTTCTGCTTTAATAAACAAACACTGAAATAGTAATGGAAAGGCCTTATACATTGTGGAAAGATAAAAAAATCCCCCTTGCTCAGAGAAGCATGGGGAAAGATGGTGAATAGAGGGAGTGGCAGAAACCCAAACAAACTCGTTTTCCTCTCACTTCTGGGGAAAACTTGAGCTTTTCAGTAAAGCACATGAGATGACAACACTCCAGTTCTCAGTCTGGAGTTCGTGGAGTCTGTGAATTTTGGGCAATCCTGCAACCTCCTGAATTGTGTGAAAGTACTGAGTTTCTATGAATATTTTCCCAGTAATTGATTGAATGAAGCAGATTCTCAAGCAGATTCACAACCCTACTGCTTCAGAATCTCACTGTGTGAAAGTGTGATCTGAGAATCACCTGCATGGGAAACACTACGGGTTTTTTGTTGAAATGTGGGTTCCAAGTTCCACTCCTGGCCCGCTGATTGAGAAATTTTCAGATAAACAACAGATACCTTTTTATAATAAGTGAGACCCAATTATTCCATGGGTCATACTCATACTAAAAAAAAAAGTTCCATCAGCATTCACATTGTGCTACATGGACGAAGCCAGACACAAAAGGCTATGTATTGTACGATTCCAACTATACTGTGTTAGAGGTAAGCTGCCAAAGACAGAAAACTGATCAGTGGTTGTCAGGGGTGGAGGGTAAGTGAGGGATTGGCTAAAAGGGGACATGAAGGAACTTTTGGGGGTGATGGAACTATTCTAGATGTTGAGTGTGGTAGTAGTTACATGATGTATATGTTTGTAAAAATATATAGAACTGTATACCTAAAAAGGGTGAATTTTATTATATGTAAATGATACTTCAATAAACCTGACTTTAAAAAAAATTCATTGTTCACTTGAAATTCACATTTAACTGGCTGCCCTGCATTTTTATTTTCTAAATCTGGCAACCCTATCTGGTATTGGAGTAAATCAACTCCTTTTTAAAAAGGAACCTTCAGTAGTTCTTAGGCACACCACCCAGAGACGTTTCTTGACCACAATGCTAGAGCTCTTTTGTGAACTTAATACTATACCAGCAGTCACAGGACAAGTGAGATTATATCACTTGTTTACTAGGGCCTGGGATGGCTCTGGTCCCTGCCTGCAGTGGATTTGTACAGTTACTGGAAACAGCCATGTGCTTGATACCACTGACTGCTCGATTTTGCAATGGACAGTGGCGAGGGGGAAGATGTTTGGTTTTGGTGATTTCAGCCTGGCAATTTCTGACAGTGTTAGTACCTCTTTGTGGGCTAAAACCAGGAAACTTGGTTGAACAGTTGCTAATGAAGAGGCAGTAAGGCTAGTGTTTTCCTTTCCGTTTCAGAAAGGGACCTACAGACTCCAACCACCTTTTTGGTAAGGGAACATTGCCACCTAGCAACAGAATCAAGGCTCCAAACAAAAAGAATTGATGCCGGCTACACATTTTCAAGTGCACAGATTTGCAAGTTTGAGTTGTGATTACTTTCCACTTATCATTCAGGGTCTGTTAAGCCTTCCATGGAATGCAGGGACAAAAAGTCACTTACCAGTAGAGTCCAGGTTTGTGAAAAGTGGAAAGGATCTCTAAAAAAGGACAGTAATATAAATAAGAATGGATTCCCTTTAGTATGCACTGGTAAGTATGAGAATAAAACAAACAAAACTAAATAGACTCTGTTGAAAGAAACTTCTTTCTGCCAAAAGCTATGTGGATGAAATTCATATTTATTTTGCAGTTCATAAAATGGCCAAGTTCCTGACACATACAAAAGGCTAAATAAAAATTACCAGAATAGAATCTCACATATAAAAACAGCATGGCTTGGAAGCATTAAGCTTGGCTCCCACTTGAAATTCCAGGACCAATTAAGTGCTCACCCCAAATCTAGCTAATCCTATAGTCTTTAAACTCATCCCAGCAAAATTCACAAAGTCTCACGCCATGTGTGTTTCTAATAGGATAAATCTTGCCATCAGAAAAGAGAAACTATTTAGTTAGAATTTCCCAAGCATTTGATATAGGATTTTTTTTTCTTTTTTCTTTTGTAAGGGGGCTTTTTTCTAACAGCTAGTTAGAAAAAGACAACTCCTTTCAGCTTGTCAATTTTATAGTCTCTTCTGGCTTAGTGCCACCAATCTTAAATATGTCCTTGTAAGTTGTAGCAACAAAGACTATATCACTGTAATAAGTATTTACTGTCCCTTATCTGATCCTGAAGAATTGTGATTTCAAAGTATTGTAGTCTTACAGTTGGGTACAAAGTATAGATACGCTCTACAAATTTGTACAACCTCCACCAAAAGGTTATTTTACATAGAAAAAAATTTTAAACATTTTAACTTTCAATGAAAACAGTCACCTTTTTTTTAATGGAATATTTACAATGGGCCAGATATTGAGCTACGAGCTTACATAAAGGAGGTAGATATCATTACGCCCATTTTACAGGTGTGGACACTAAAGCTTGGAGAGTTTAAGTAATTTGGGTCAGATCACACAACTAGTAAGCCATCAGAGCTATATTTCAATGCCACTGGTTAGAACTCCAGAGGATAGGAGAGATGCCTCACAAGCAGAGTCAGTAATAAAAACTTTAAGTATGTGGCTACATTTTACTTAAGCCAGGCTGAAACAGATAATATCTATATACCTAGTCAACCTGCTTCATCTGTGTCCTGAGAGAAGGATGATGAACCCAAAACAAACCCACAACCAGATCCCAAGGCCACATTCTCATTACAGAGGGTTATCCTAGCACAGAAGACTCAGCTATCTCAGGTAGGGTAGTGGACATTGGGTGGTGTTCCGTAGTCAAATGCTGTGTAACAAACCACCCTAAAACTTAATGGATTAACAAATAAACAACAATAACAACAACAAAAACTTAAGGGATTAAAAGACCAACTACATTTATTTTGCTTATGAATCTGCAATTTTGACAGGGATCAGTAGAGACAGTTCATCAGTATCAGGTAGCACCCCTCAAAGGCTGGAATTAGAATTATCTGACGGCCTTTTCAGTTAGAATCTTAGCTGGGGCTGTCAGCCAGAACACCCAAATGTGGCCTCTTCTTGTGTCTGGGGCTTCTCACAAAATGGTGGCTGGGTTCCAAAGGTGAGTATCCTTAGAAAGATCCAGACAGAAGCTGAATTCCCTCTTATGACCTAAACTTAGAAATCACTTAACCTCACTCTTGTGGGTTGAACTGTATCTCTTCAAAAGACATGTTCAAGTTGTAACCCCCAGTACCTGTTAATGTGACCTTATTTAAAAATTGGGTCTTGGGGTGCCGGGGTGGCTTGGTTGGCTAAGCATCCAACTCTTGATTCAGCTCAGGTCTTGATCTCAGGGTTGTGAGTTCAAGCCTCACACTAGACTCCATGCTGGGTGTAGAACCTACTTAAAAAGGGGGGGGGGTCTTAATCAAATTAAGATGGGGCCATATTGGATTAGGGTGGGCCCTAATCCAATGAATGTTGTCCTTAAAAGAAGAGGAAAATCTGGACATGGGACACACACACAAGGAAGATTGCCATGTGACAACGGAATCAGAGATTGGAATGATGCATCTGCAAACCAAGGATGGCAAGGTTTTCTGGCAATCACCAGAAGCTAGGAAAGAAGCTTGGAACAGACCTTCCCTCAGAGTACTCCAAAAGGAATCAATCTTGATGATGCCTTGGTTTCAGAATTCTGTGCTTGAGAACTGTAAGAGAATATATTTCTGTTGTTTAATTCACACAGATACTTTGTTATGGCAGCCCTAAGAAAGGAACACACTCCTGTCTGCTGCATTCTATTCACTGACCCAGCTAGGAAGTGCCACCCAACTTTAAGGGAAAGATAAATAGAATCCAACTTTTGGTAGAGGCTAGCAAAGCTCTGGGAGGGAATGTGGGACTTGAAATACTGCTATGGTCATTTTTGAGAAATACAATCTGCCATAATTAGAAAATCCCAATCCATAAGACTTGAGTATCTTTGGACAGTTGCTTTGCTGAACTCTATATCCTGGGGTATATAAAGTTTTCAGTATATTCTTCAATGGATATTGTAAAGATACTGGAATTAGAAATTCTTTCTTACCAGATTATGTGCTGGGGTTAGTTTCAGAAGTGGAGGTTTATTCTGGGAATACACACACACACACACACACACACACACACACACACACACGTTTGCATGCCTGGATATAAACATACATGTATTTTTTAAAGGCAACAAGAACAGAAAACATTTTCCACTTTCATTTATTCCCAGAAAGAGAGCTTTGAATGGACTTCAGTATATGGTTTGACGTAAAACGAGTGACGATCTAGAACGTTCATCCACGTGCCCATACTAATTTAAAGAACTTTGTGAGAGCTAGACTGTTCTGTGCTCTTCATTCCCAAGGGTCAGCCAATTCATGCACTGTGACTGCCTTGACAGGAGATGTGGAGTGAGATACGGTGGTATATAACTCCCTTGTGCATAATGTCAGTGACACCTGCTAAGGAACAACTCTTTGTGCTTTCTGTCCAACTCTGAACAAAGTAAATGATGGCCCCTAGTTACATCAGCTGTGAGCCCTGGGAGTGAGCACAAAGCAGTTGAAAATGTTTCTTGGTGTGAGTCATTTCTCTATCTTATCTCTCTATCAATGAGCTTTCCTGCCTTTATGTTCTCCCACATGGGCAAGAGTTGGAGAAGGGGAGGGAAACAGTGCTGAAGCAGAGCAAGACTGAGGCATCTCCCCTAGACAATTTCCCCCTCTCCATTTGGGACTCTCTCATACTAGCCCTCTTAGTATAGAAATCTTGTCTGATTGTTTCATCAACTATGTGTGTACAGAGATACCCAAAGAAATAGGATCCAGGAATGACTTTCTGTGTAACACAAGACCAGTCTCTGAGCTCTTTCCAACTCTCCTTTGATAAGTTCTGAGCCCCAAGTACATGAAAGAGATCACTGGCATGGGAGGCTCATCTCCTGAGTCTCTTAGTTCTGCCTTCTCTACCTAATGGGTCACTGAAAATCTTGGCACTTCAAGTTGGAAAACTCAAACACAATGATAGTATGCAGTATTATTCAATAGACTACTAAAATAATAAATTAAATTTCTCAGACTCTAGGCTTTACTTGCTCTCTAAGTCTACCCCACGTGATAGGAGCTAAAAGTTGCTGTTCTAGGACTAGAATCCAGAACCTAGGGCAGGTAAAGAGCCTGGGGGAGCCAGGCGAACCATATCCACCCTGAATTTTCAACTCTTCTAGGAGTAAAGGACAACATTGGTAGAAAGGGTAGCTCCAGTGGCTTATTTCACCACACATTCATGGGGAACCTCCATACCTCCTGTCTTTTTCTTTGTGGCCTCACCCCCTTTGGAGTCTTTGAGAGGTATTGTTCCACTCAGCCCTTGAAGAAGGCTGTGCCCCATATGACATAAGTTTAATGTGGATATGTAAAGAAGTCTATTTTAGAAAAACTCTGAAGGTGTCAGGGAAAGGGACCATAATATATGCATCGTACTGTCAAATGTTCAGTAAAGAGATTAATATAGAGACAGATAGAGTAATGGCATAACATTTTTAAAAATACAGGAATTCATGAAACTTTTTTAAAGTTTGTAATTAGGGGCGCCTGGGTGGCTCAGTCGTTAGGTGTCTGCCTTTGGCTCAGGTCATGATCCCAGGGTCCTGGGATCAAGCCCCGCATCAGGCTCCCTGCTCAGCGGGAAGCCTGCTTCTCCCTCTCCCACTCCCCCTGCTTGTGTTCCCTCTCTTGCTGTGTCTCTCTCTGTCAAATAAATAAATAAAATCTTTAAAAAAAAATAAAAAATAAAGTTTGTAATTATTTCCAAACATAATACCTTAATGCCCACAAAGTACCAGGTGACTTATTAGAGATGCCAAATAAGAAATAAGGGGGGATGGGGGAGGCTAAAAACAAGGGATCGGTTATAGCTCTGAGTAGTTAGATCACCTCCCCTTCCTTGGTTTCTACCCATCACTAAACAACCAAATTAGTTTCCTTCTACCTCCTCCCCATCCTTGCACCCTGCCTCAAGGAGAGTGCAGGGTTGGTGATTAATCACTGGAGAAGTGGAACTGAACAGTTTTTGAGCTCAGAGATCCAAGTAAAGCAGAGTGTGGGGTGAGGTGCAAGGACTGCCTGAAAATGCCTTCAGAATGGGAGTTCCCATCTTACTACACACCTCAAGCACCCACCATTGCTTCAAAACCTCCAGCAGTCAGTTACAGAAACCAAGGCAGGAGATCAGTGGGCCTTGCCCATGAAAACTTTAAATTCCAGAGAAAAGCCCTCCTGATACAGATATCTGAGTGTCCAATCCCAAAAAGAAGCTCTCTGCACAACTCCTCTGGAGTAAGATACACATTTGTACATAGAGTCTCCATATACTAAAGGTCTTATTTCTAAAGATGGGCAGAAATCCAAAGTTCACCATACACTTAAGAAAAACCTAAAACATGAAAGATAGAGACTAAAAACAAACAAACAAACAAACAAAAAACCAAATAATAGAACGTAGAGGAAAAGGAGATAATAAAGGAAGCCAAAGAAAACTATAAAAAGAAACTATATTATTAATACCCTTGTAGATAACAAAAAATACGCATACTTGAAACGTGACTAGAATATCATAAAAATTGAATGCCATAGTCAAGAAAGTATGCTTAGAAGTAAAAAATAATTTCCAAAAGGAAAATCATTCATAGATAGGACAGAAAACAATCTTTAAAGAAATGTCCCAAAAAAGTGAACTAAAAGACAAAAAGAGGGCGCCTGAGTGGCTCAGTTGTTAAGCGGCTGCCTTCGGCTCAGGTCATGATCCCAGGGTCCTGGGATCGAGCCCCGCATCGGGCTCCCCGCTCAGCGGGAAACCTGTTTCTCCCTCTCCCACTCCCCCTGCTTGTGTTCCTGCTCTCGCTGTGTCCGTCTCTGTCGAATAAATAAATAAAAAATCTTTTAAAAAAATAAAAAATAAAATAAAAGACAAAAAGAGAAGAGATTAGAAGCTAGAGGCTTGGCCCAAGAAGACAAGAATCCAACTGAGTAGGTCCTCCAGAAGGGAGAAGGGAGAAAAATTATTTTATAAGCATATCCTATGGTGTGGTCAGAAATGAAGGACTGAGCTTCTCAATACAAAGAGATCACTAAGTACCATGAACAAAAAATGAAGTCAGGCAGGTCTGGAGGAAATTTCAGAGAACCTGGGATAAAAAGAGAACTACTTACAGTATCAGAAGAAAAACCACATATTACCAAAAAATAGGGGACTCCGAATTGCACTGGACTTTTCAGGAGTACTTATGAAAGCCAGATCCAGTGAAGAATGCTGTCAAAATCCTAACAGAAAATTATTTCCCAACTTGTATTCTCTACTTTGACAAACTATCATGAGGAAAAGATGGAATAAAAAGACATTTGAGGTCTCCGAAAATTGATCTCCCTTGCACTTAGTGTCAGGGAGCTCCTGGTGGACGTGTCACCATTAAAATGAGAGGGAAAAACAAGAAAAAGGATAATTTAGCGTATAGGAAATGGGGTCCCTGAGCAAGGGCGCGTGGGAGGGAAGCCCCCGGGTGGCAACTGTGCAGCAGGTTCAGAAAACAGGTAGTCGATACTGAATAAGAGGATGGAGGGCTGTCTTCAGGGCAATAAAGGCAGTGATTGCTTGAGGGTCTTGAGCACACAGCAAATGGGCATGAAACTTAGTATACACAGGAAATCTGGTGAATTAAAAATAATATGTGTAAATTTAAACTATATTCCCTGTATGAAGAACAAAATATTTTCCTGGAAAGTTAACACAATTAGAGTTATACTACTGGACACAACAGTCAACAATATTTATCTGATCACGTGTAATCATGTAAAGAATGTAATTTACTGAATATTATAAATATTGAATATGTTTATAATATACAATGATGTGTGATACATCATAATGTATAACAATAATGTAAAAACTGCATATTGATTTAACCATATATTATAAAATAACTATATTAGGATATGGGTGGGAAAATGGAGCTGGTGGTGAAAGTGGTATTCTCAGTTTCCCTTGTAAGAGAACAATGTATAAGGTCTAAAATTGACAATTCAGTAAAATAATGATTAAAAGCATACTATTCAAAAATATAGAGATAAATATTGCAAGAAATGGCTATAGGAATTTAAAGCCATTGCCTTTGGAAAGCAGGGCTTGAGATAGAAGGAGATGGGCGGAGAAGGGACATAGCGTTTCTGTTATAGATTTCTAGCAAGATCTGATGTTTCTTATGTTGTTATTTAAATTAAAGTTAGTTAACATATGTTGCATTATTAGGTTCAGGGTAGAGTTTAATGATTCATCAGTTGCATATAACACCCAGTGCTCATTACATCACGTGCCCTCCTTAACGCCCATCACCCAGTTACCCCATCCTCCCACCCGCTTCCACTCCAGCAACCCTGTTTGTTCCAAGAACTGATGTTTCAAAGTGCGTGCAATACTCTGATAGAAAATAAAAATTCGTTTAAGAAACATCCAATAAAAACAAGTATTCATCAGAGGTTTGTGAAATTTGAAAGAGACTTAGATTGATGTGCCAACCCAGAAGCCCCAGTTGCCCTGAAGTCTGCCAAAACCAGCAACCAAGAGATGTGTGGGCTAAATGCCCTCAGGACGGAGCAAGGCCTAGGCGTTATTGACCTCTGTACTCCAGCCAGGGCTACCTTCATGAGCAGTCCCCCAGGGTCCCACACTTAGAAGAACCCCTATCTTGGTTTAATATTCTACTCTCACCTGTCTCGAAATTCTTAATTGTATCTTTCAGCTTGTGTTTTCTAAGTGAAGTCTATGGGACAATGGCACATACCTATAAGGAGAGGGGCCCGTGCATTCCCACTGTTCTTGCTGCCCCATTCATACACAGCAGTCGCCATGCTCCACGTGCACTGCATTCAGCTGGACCTGCAGCGGGGGCAGACTCACCCCATGTCACCTGAACGTCTGAGTGAGCAGAGGGACTGACAGCCCCTGGAGGCTGTGCTTTACATTCTCATCCAAGTCCTTCGGACACAGGGAAGGCAATGGAGTTCTGAGAAACATGAACGACCGAGGAACCTATCATGTCCTTCCCTACTCATTTACTTCCCTCTATCAGCCAATTGATTACCCTGGAAATGATGACATAGAAGGAGAGGGCAACCCATGGTTCTTTTTCCTTTCAGTCCTTATTCACACAACACTGAGCAGAAGGTAGGAATCAGGGGAGAAAGTGTACACGTTGAAAAGTAAAATTAAAACAGTTGAGTGAGTTTCATGCAGCATTTCCATGGCATAGGTAAGAAAGAAATACATGGGCGCCTGGGTGGCTCAGTTGGTTAAGCAACTGCCTTCGGCTCAGGTCATGATCCTGGAGTCCCGGGATCGAGTCCCACATCGGGCTCCCTGCTCGGCAGGGAGTCTGCTTCTCCCTCTGATGCCCTTCCCTCTCGTGCTCTCTGGATCTCATTCTCTCTCTCTCAAATAAATAAATAAAATCTTAAAAAAAAAAAAGAAATACATATGCATATATAACCTATGAAGGATAAATTGTGTAATTTGTAATTTTGCACTTAAGTGAAAAGCTCTTATATATGCACTTAAAACTCACATTACACGAGATAAAGATGAGTGAAAAAATTCATGCTAATCATGCCAAATTTTAGTTTTTCTTTACTCAGAACAACAAAATATCTGACAAGTTGAGAGAGAGAGACTTTGGAAAAAAGGAAAAGCTTTTATGTTTTAGTACAGCTAACACCACTTTTTTCCTGCTTTTCAAAGGACCCCACATTCTCATTTTACCCTGGGCCCTGTCAGTTATGAGGCTGTGGCTGGACACGTTTTCTGATTAATTTAAAGCTATGGAGGGTGACAAGTTTGAGGTGAGGAGGTCATCTGCCTCATCCTCTAATAGGCACCATCTGTTTTTATGGTTTTTAATTACACAAGTGACTTAGATTGAGTCCCCAGAAGCAGACTCAGAGGGGGAACTGTTCTAAGACAATCCAGGGGAGCTTGAACTGGAAGGAAGCCAGAAAGAAAGTGCAATTTCAAGTAAAGTCCCTTGAAGCCAGTGAAGTCATTTAGGGTGAATCACAGGGGAGCTGTACAGAATCAAAATGCATGCCTTTGAGTTGCCCAATCAAGGGCTAGGCTGCGGGAGTCTGTATATTCCTTCTGTCAGTTATTTGTTAAAAGCTGGGTGGGGTCAGGAACATGAATGACCAGCCACGTCTGGCTCCCCAGGCCACAAGCAAAGCTGTTTCTGGTAACCCAAAGTCACCCTAGCAACAAAGAGACACAGCTGACTGCTGGAGGGCCAAGTACCTTGGGTGCCGGAAAGCATAAAACATAAATACATTCTAATAAAGCTGCCTGGAACATCAGAAATGTGGTAAACAATTTTTAAACATTGTTATCAGAGAAGGGTAACTCTGATAACAATGTGATGTGTGTTCTTCCAGGTCATTTTCTATGCTCTAACATTCAATCCACAAATATTTATGAGTGCCTGCCGTGTGTCCACCAGACACTGCAGATATATAAGATGGACTTGGTCTCTGATCTCACGTATCTTACCTTCTAGCGGGCATGGTACTTGTCTGACTGTCCTGTATCTGGCCTGTTTCACTTTACGATGTATCATGGATATCTTGCTACATCAACATATGCAAATTTGCTACATATTTTACTGACCACATAGAATTCCATAAAATGGACATGGGCGTAATTAACCACTTCCCTGTTGATTAAGCAGTGATTCCTAAAGGAAAATACCTGAGAAGAAAATAAAACAAATATCTTCTTCAGATCTGTGTGTCAGTACATTCTGAGGCTGACTGAGAGATCACTGTTGTCGGATGAAGATGTGTAGGGATAAGTAGAGCAATTGCCTGAAGCTAGATCTAAGAGAATGTTTCAGGAATATTCTGCCTGGGTAAGGATAAGCAGAGGTGTGGGAGTCAGGCCAACCTGAGCATGAAGGCCATAGTAATGTGAGGAAATTGTACAGATGTTGCCATTATAAACCACTATGAAGGGCGCCTGGGTGGTGCAGTCAGTTAGACATCTAGCTCTTGATTTCAGCTCGGGTCATGATCTTGGGGTCTTTGGGTCAAGCCCCATGTTGGGCTCCAGGCTCAGCACAGAGTCAGCTTGAGGGTCTCTCTCTCTCTCTCTCAAATAAATAAATAAATAAAATCTTAAAAAAAAAAGAAGAAAGAAGCCATTATGAGTCTTTGGAAGAACTTAAGTCCTTTTACAATAGGTGTATATTGTATGATTTCCAGTTATTAGTTTACCACACAATCCTCTGATGCATACTAATAATACAGACGGGGAAAATAAAGACCAAGGTCACACACCCAGTGAGAGGTGAAACCTGGATTTGAACTTCAGTCTGACTCCTTAACCCGTATTTTTTCCAAACACAATGCTGCCTGCACTTTTGCTAAATTGTCAGCTTTTAAGTGGCAGAGTATAAATTGGGTTTGTATTTTACTGCCTGGCCCAGGAGAAGGGGGAAGATCATAATTAGGGACAATGAAAGTTATTTATTAGCAGGATGAGTCTGTAGGGTAGAAAACTAACTCTTTACTTTTAAGTAAATGTTAAAGTAGAAATGTAACATGCATTCAGAAGAAGTGCACAAATCAGAAGTAGCAAGGAGTTTTTATAAAGAACCCCTGTGGAACCAGAGCTTCACACTCTTACATTACCAGCAACCCAAAGCCCCATCGGGACACACAGTTCCGATTCCTCTCATAATGGATCTATTTCACCTGTTTCAGAACTTCAAAAATGGAATCACATCAGGTAGTAGGCAGCTTCAGAGTGAGTTCCAATGACCGCTGCATCCTGGTATTGATGTCCTCGTGTCATCTCCTCCCCTTGAGTATGGGCTGGAACTCATGACTTACTTATAACAATAGAATGTCACAAAAGTGAGAGATTGCACTTCCAAGATTAGTGGACAAAGGTCCTACCTTGTTCTCCCTCTTGCTCCCTCTGATAGAAGACAGCTGCCATGTCACTGAACTGCACCACCAGAGACTCTACGGGAAGGAGGTCACAGCCCCCAGCCAGTCACCTATGAAGAAGGAGTCCCATCCAGAACCAAATAAACACACTTGGAGGCAGATCCTCCCTCAGTTCAGTTTTCAAACAAGACGACAGCTCCTGTGGACAACCTAAATTACAGCACTGAGGCAGATGCACTGGCTAAGCCACACCTGGGTTCCTGAGTCACAGAAACTGAGATAAATAAATGTATGCTTTAAGCAGCTAAATGTTGTAGTAATTTGTTATGGAGCAACAGATAACTAATTTACGGTATGTGCTTATTTGCAACTGGCTTCTTTCACTCAACATGAAATTTGTGATTCAGCCATTATTTCTACTTGGAGCAAGAGTTCATTCACTTCCATTGTATTCTATTGTATTAAGTTACATTTTATTTATTCTGCTCTTGATAGACATTTGGGTTATTTCTAGTTTGGGGCTATATAAAAAGTGCTTCTTTGAACACTCTTGTGCAGGCCTCTTGGGACATATATATATACACACATGTGCTGAGTATATACTAGGAGTACAACTGCCAGGTCCTAGGTTACATATACCTTCACTTTCCACACTACTGTCAGCAGTTTCCAAAGTGCACATATTGATTTACTCTCCCACCAGCAGTGTGTGGGAGTTCCAGCAGCTCCGCATCTTCATCAGCTTTTCTCATCTTGGCCATTACAGTGCGCGTATAGTGGTATCCCACTGTGCTTTTCATTTCCCTGATTAATTAAATTGTGTTTTAAATTTTTAACTAAACTACTTTTCTTTTCTCTTATTAAGATGAGTACCTTGTCATGGTTTTTTTGAGTGATTTTGGATATTCTATTCTGTGAAATGCCTGTTCAAGCTTAGTGCCTATTTTTCTGTTGGGTTGTCTGTTTCTTTCTGGAATCAAGTACTTTTTTGGGAACAAAGTTCTTGTCAGAAATGAATATTGAAGAGATCTTCTGTCACTCTTTGGTTTACCTTTTCACTCTTCAGTGATCATTTTGCTGATCACTTAGATCAACAATCCATCTGGAATTGACTTTTGTATATGGAGTGACATAGGATCAATATCAATTTTTTCCATAAATGACATATAAGCATTTATTGAAAAAAAAATCCTTTATCCATTGTATTGTCACCTTTGTCATAAATGAAGTGACCTTATCTATCTGGGTAGGGGCCAAACCTGCTGCTCTCTTCCACTGCTCTATTTCTATTCTTTTGTCAGCACCACATTGTTTTAATTATCATCGTTTTAATGAGTCATGTTTTCTGATATATAGTCCTCCAACTTTGTTCTTTTTCATGTCTTACTATGATTGTCCTTAAGAATCTTCATACAAATTTTAGATTCAGCTTGTCAATTTACAGACACACACACACACACACACACACACACACACACACACACACAGAAGAGATACTGATTCCTACTGCATTGAATCTGTAGAAAGTTTGGAGATTACTGATTTACAGTAATGAATCATGCAATCAATGATCAATGATATCCATTTAAGTCTGATTTATCTCAAAGTTTCTTAGTTTTCCATATAGAGTTTTCATAAACTTTTTGTTATATTTATTCTTAGGTGTTTGATTTTTTAAAACATTTTTTGTTATAAACTATGTTATAGAGTCAGGAAACCACAAAAGGCAAATATATAGCTTAATGATATTATAAGACAAATACTCTTATAATCACCATCCAATTAAAGAAATATAACTTTGCCTGAAGCCCCTCCTGGTGTCCTGATCCAATTATAAATTCTTTCTTCCAAAAAGTAATCATTTTCCTCACTTTTATAATTGACTCATCCTTAAATTTCTTATAAATTTATCATCCAAGTCTGTATGCCTAGACAGCATGGTTTAGTTTTGCTGTTTTAAATAATGACTTTTTCTCTTTTCTATAAGTCACCTTTCCATCCTTTTACTGACCTTCAATAAATCTGTTGAAGAATACAGGCCACCTGACTTGTAGAGTTCCCCACAATATGGATTTTGCTGAGTACATGTTCATGGTGTAAATATGTTCCTCTGTCCTCTATATTTCCTGGAAAATAAGAAACTAGTCAATCCTTTTGGGAAGACTATAGACTGTGGTGTATTGTTTGTCAGAGAGCAGATAATGTCTGCTTATTGGTCTCTATGTGATGTCAGCAGCCACTGATACTCAGTGAACATACAAATTTTTTTTCAATCACCAGAACCCATAGTTCTTCTGAGTTAATCTTGCATTTCCAAATTCTGCCAGGTCCCAACATAAATTCATCAGAGATTGCAAAATTGTGATAGTCTAACTTGATCACTTCTTTTCCACTTATTGGCAGGAAAACTTTTATGAAGAAATCTATCCCCTCATCTACAATTTGGTTTCACAGTGATACAGTTCACATTGGAAAGGCAGGATAAAAGTTTGGTTATTCTCTCACCCCACCCAATTCTACCTCTACCATTTTAAAAATCTGTTTTCATTATAATGAATTTTTCCCCAATGATCCTCATAAGTTGACTTTTTTTTTTTTGGTACCTGTAGAAACCCATGGATTTAAACATAGCTGATGGATTTTAATTCATTGTAATTATTATCCTACTGAAGTTCAAATTGTTCTATTGTCCACAGAAAGCCTCCTCACATTTGGCCACTGAGTCCTTTTGAAATGGTCCAGTGCTCTTTGATAACTTCCTTGTTATTTGGTATCACAAAATTTTCCAAGTACATCTCACACAAATGTACCACAGACCTTAAATCAGCCATTTCAAGACCATAATCTGAGCCCTATGGATATTTTTTGCTACTGGGTTGGTCATTGGTACTAGGCCTATTCAATAGACAGAGACTCTGTGTGTGTGTGACACAATTTTCATTTTTAATTATATACATAGTATATAGTTATATATAATAGTTATATATAAATTTATAGATATAGACATAGACCTAAATACCTTTATCTATATAAATATGGTTAAAATGCCTTGCCTGGGTGGCTCAGTCGGTTAAGCATCTGCCTTCAGCTCAGGTCATGATCTCAGGGTCCTGGAATCAAGCCCTGGGTCAGGCTCCCTGCTCAGTGGGGAGTCTGCTTGTCCTTCTCCCTCTGCCCTTCCCCCACTTGTATGCACACATGCTCTCTCTCACTCAAATAAATAAAATCTTTAATATATATATATATAGCTAAAATGACTTATTAATTATAAACAGATAATTCTAATTCAGCACTGCAGCTTTTAATAAACCTCCTCTCTATTACCTCTGTATTCTATTTTCTCCATCCTGAGAACCCAAGTTCCCCAGCTCACAACGGATATTATAACTAGAATACTCCAGGGCCACCTGGGTAGCTCAGTCAGTTAAGCATTGGACTCAGGTCATGATCTCAGGGTTGTGAGACTGAGCCCTGTATTGGGCTCACACTGAATGCAGAGTCTGCTTGTCTCTCTCCCTCTGCTCCACCTCCCACATGTGCACAAATTCTCTCTCTCTCAAATAAATAAAATCTTAAAAAAAATAGAATACTCCATAATTTCTCACTTGTTCCATTCTATAGTACTCACAGAACACTCAGAATTGCAATTTCAATATTATGTTTAATAAACAATGCTTGAAAACCATTTTAACTTCATTTGGTGTTCGTTCAGTGTTTCTCTGTCATTTATAGGATACCTACGTTGCCAGAGCATAAAGCCTCTGCGTATGATAGCCCTTCCTGTTTGACCCTCATTTACTGTTCGTTCTACAAGCAGTACTATACCTAATGCTCACTACCGTGTATGTCCAGTCATTTTGGCTGTGTGATACCCTTTCTTTAATAGTTTCCTTCATAAGTGTTCATGGAATTAAGATAACCTGAGTTCTTGCATGTTGATTAATAGTTGGTCTGTACCCTTTATAGTTAAAAGTTAGTTTTGTTAGGATTAAAATTCCAACCTCCCGTCTTAGGTCTAAAATTTCTCTAGAATACATCTTGATCATTCTGTCTTACTATTCTCAGGTATGTAATATACTTGTTCAATATGCAGGTTCTATTAGTACCACTTTTACTATTACTATTATTATTTTAGAAAAGTTCTTAAATTATACTGTTAGTATTTGTGGTTTCCTTGCTTTGATTTTATTCATTTGGTGCTCCTATCATTTGTATATTTGATTTTTTTTTTGCCTATATTCAGTATTTGTCACTTTCTCTTGAATCTTTTTCAACTGCTTTTTGTATTTTAAAATTTTAGAATATTCCATAATTTATGGAGTATTTTTCATCTATTTTTCATAAGGCATTATCTGTTGTGTTTATTCACTCTTGTGTTTCTCCTGATTGACTTTTTTTTACTTTTTTAAATGAATTCTTTCCATTCTAATTTATTCCTGAGATCTGTTTTATGTTTGAATAGTAAGCCAACTATGCATCACCAGAAAAAAACCAATTCAGTTGGGATGTATTACAGTTTTACATGGATACAGGTTGTGCTTTTGTTTATAAATTTCCCATGCATGTTCAGAAGAGAAATTGGCCTGCGATTCCATTCTTGTAATATTCTTTTCAGCTTTGGTCTGAAGCTTATGCTGGTCTCATTAAAAAAAAAAAAAAAAAAAAAGCATTTGAGTAGTGTTTTATTTCTGTTTCCTGGAAGATTTTTAAGTAAGATTGCTATTTCTTCCCTAAATGTTTGGAAGAATTTACCAAGAAGGTCACTTATCTCTGGAAACTGTTTTCTGTAAAGGTACTTAATCAAGGTTATTAGATACTCTTTTCTTTCTTGGGTTATTGTTCAGTTGCATTTTTTAAGAAAATGTAATTTTGGATGAATTTTCAAATTTCTAAGCATAAAATTTATCATAATTTTAGCAGCACTGAGATCTAATTTACATTACATAATTTACCATCATTTCACCCATTTAATGTAAGCAATTCAATGCAATCCATGGAGTTGTGCAACCAGCACCAAAATCCAATTTTAGAAGATTTTTGTCCCTCCACAAAAAACTCAAGACACATCAGTAGTCTTTTGCCATTCTCCTCAATCTTCTCAACCCTAGGCAACCACTCATCTACTTTCTGTCTCTACAGATTTGCCTATTCTGGGCATTTCATAATAAATGCAGTTATATAATATGTGGTCTTTTGTGAGTGATTTCTTTCACTTTGCATAATGCTTTCATGGTTCATCCATGTTGTAACATGTATCAATAATTCATTCCTTTTTATAGCTGAAAAATATTTCATTGTACGAATATTCCACATTTCTTTATTCATCGATCAATAGACATTTGGGTTACTTCTACCTTTTGATATTATTAATATGCTTCTGTGAACATCACTTAAAAGTTTTTGTGTGGACCTAAGTTTTTACTTCTGTTGAGTATATATCTGGTAGTGGAAAGTGCGGGATCACGAATAACTCTTATGTTCAACATTTTGAGAAACTGTCAGACCGTTTTGTAAAATGACAGCACTATTTTACATTCCCATCTGCAGAGTATGTGGGTTTCAATCTCTTGTTTTATGGCCTAGAACATAATCTACCACGGAGAGTGTTCATATGTACTTGAGAAGAAGGTGAATTTAAGTCTTGTTGGGTTGAGTGTTTTACAGATCTTTGTTAGTTCTAGTTAATTTATAGTGTGGCTCAAGTCTTCTATCCACTGATCAATCTTCTGCCTACTTGATCTATCCATTATTGACACTGGGGTATTGAAGTCTTCAACTAATATTGTTGAATTCTCTATTTCTCCCTTCAATTCTTCATGCATTTTGCTCTCTTCTTCTCACGTTTTGGTGTTCTCTTATTAGTTGCACATGTTAATGATTTTTATGTCTTCCTGATGGATTGACCCTTTTCTCACCATAAAATTTCCCTCTTTATATCCAGCAACTATTGTTTTGAGGTCTATTTTGTCTAGTATTTGTATAGCCACTACAGCATTCTTTTTTTTTTTTAAGATTTTATTTATTTGACAGAGAGAGACACAGCAAGAGAGGGACCACAAGCAGGGGGAGTGGGAGAGGGAGAAGCAGGCCTCCCGCGGAGCAGGGAGCCCGACGTGGGGCTCGATCCCAGGACCCTGGGATCATGACCTGAGCCGAAGGCAGACGCTTAACGACAAAGCCACCCAGGCACCCCAGCCACTACAGCATTCTTATGGTTGCTATTTGCATGATGTACATTTTTTCATCTTTTATTTTGAATGTATTTGTATCTTAAAATCTAAGGAGTATCCCCTATAGATAACATGTTTTTTGTTTTTTATCCAGTTTGATAATCCTGCCTTTTGATTGGATTGTTTCATTCATTCACATCTAATTTTATTATTGATACAGTAAGGTCTATGTCATTTTACCTTTTGTTTTCTACATGTCTCATGTTTTGGGGGGTTTTTGTTGTTGTTCCTCTACTCTTCTTTCATTGTCTCCTTATATATTAAATGGATAGTTTCTAGTGTAACATTTCATTCCATTTATTATCAATTTTTTTAATTAATGGCTGTCCTAAAGCTTACAATCTACATCTTATCAGAATCTACTTCAATTTAAACTAACTTCATTCCAGTCAGATATAGAAACTTTTCTTTTATCTACCTCTCTTCCCTCATCCTTTTTTGCTTTTGTTATATTTATATACGTCACATACTCAACAACACATTGTTATAAGTATGACTGTAAATAATCTTACCTCTTTTAAGGGAACTGAGAGAAGAAATAAGAGCAAATAAATATTAATAGGGTTTGTTAGGTTAATCTGTTTATTTACCATTTCTGGTTCTCTTCATTTCTTCCTATGGATTCAGGTTACACTCTAGTGTCATTCTTACTCTAACACAGCTTTGTTCTCACTGCCTCTTTTGCCCGTATTGTCAAATATACTACATATCTGTTATGTGCACAATAATATAACATTTATGCACTTTTAAGTCAGTTAAGAAAGGAGAAATGTGAATTTACACTGTTTTTTTAGAATTACCTACACCATAATTTTAATTGGAATTCTTTGTCTTGTTTTGTCGTTATGGATTTGAGTCTGATACCATCTGAAGAACCTCCATTAGTAATTCTTGTGAAGCAGGTGTGCTAGCAATGAATTCCTTCAGTTTCTGTTTCTGTTATCTGTTAGGTGATACACTGATGATACATGGTGCAGTGGTGGGGAAAACTAAAACAAGATGTACTATATTATGTATGTTTTACTTAAGTGGCTTTGACAAACTGTAATATAATAGAAAGCATATAAAGCTACCATCACAGGTCCCCAGGAATGTTCCATAGACTGTTACGTTACTAAGGAAGATATGAATCTCAAATCTTTCATTTGTATTGACTTTATCATCACCAATTCTTCTCCCAGCAATGCAATAACAATAGTTGAGTTCTAAAGTATGCCTTCCTCTGTTCCCACAGAAATTGTTCCACAAATTCATAAAGTTCTCAAAGGTGAAAAGTTTCTGTGATGCTTATCAAGTACACAAATGTCAATCAAAGTGCCAAGGTCATATTGTCCAAGAGCAATATTCTGTGAGATCACCCAACTTTAAATGTATGCACATATTCTAAATACAACTCGATCTGAGACATGTTTTGGTCAATGGAGTGTGAGCAGATATGATGCCAGCAGAGGTCTTAAATGGGCTTAAGTGGGCTCACCTCTTGCGTTTCAGTGGCCACAGTGAGAAGAGTGTGCCCTGGAGGCAGCTACCCCACAGTTGGGCCCTGGAGTCAGATGTGTGGGACAGACCTCAAATGGATCCAACCATGAAGCAAAACCAGCCAAAATCTGGAGGTCTAAAACAGAGTTACCACAGTTAACCCATACATCAAAAAAACCCAAATTCTTGCTGATGTCACCAAGTTTTAGGATGATTTGTTCCACATTATTACAGCATGAGTAGACTAACACAGTATCTTCCAAATTACTGTTACATAGATGGCTGCCACTGTGCCTATACGTGAGGCAACTGTGTCCTCAGAAATTTTGAGAATTCTTGAACTCTTGGTGCCTCTCCAACACATTTCACATGGTTAAAATTTCCCCAAACAAGTTTGGTAATGTGCCATAAAGACCTCTCCCTAAACTTTTATCAAATATAAACAGAGTTCTTTCCATTTGTTTTATGCTTGTATGTAGTTATAATACATTTTATGACAACAAAAGGATGAAAAATTGTACAGGAACATCTTTGGATAGCTGTTATTCACAAGGGAAAATTATAATCAAAATAGGCATTTTGCTGAATGTAGAGCACCAATGCCCTCAGTGTCTCTAAAGGCCAAGTGAACAAAGGCACTTATAAGGATGGAATCCTGCTCTTCATTTGAGACGGAACAAGCTGTTCTAAAGTGGCGGAGGGACGCTCTTGGCAGCTATTTGCAACACTCTGTGAGCTTGGTTATTATATTGATATGAAGCAGCCTATTGTCCAAATGTAACTAACTACAGAACCTTGAAAAGTAGAAAAAGAGAGAAAGAGCCAGAGAGCTCATTTCATTCATTCATTCGTTCATCCATTCACCAAATATTCACTGACCAGGTTGACTATGTGTATAACAGCAATGCTGAGAACTACACAGAACACAGAGATGTATCCCCACTCTCAAAGAGCTTAGATATCAGCAGGGAAGAGAAGATGCAGATGCCTTATGGCAGTTCCAGGTGTGTCCTATTAAATAAACTTTGCAAGTTTAGAGGAGAGAAAGGATCCCTATCTTGCTTGAATTCTCAGTGAAGCTTTCCCAGAGGAGATATAAGGGCAGTGACTGAAGAGTTTTTGACATAATACGTAGAGCTGGAAAGGAGCAAAGATGTAGAGATAATTAGACCCACAGGTTAAAAACAAGTCTGAAAAGTGAAATTAAAGCCAAATTGTGGAAAGTCTTAAATGTCATTCTTAAATGTTTGGCCTTTATTGTGTTGGCAATCGGTGTCATGGAAGGTTTGGGCAGGGAAATAGCATGATCCATGAACCCTGGGAGGCGTAATAAATGATGTAATGAGAGCCTGAATGTAGGAAGACATACTATTCTCTGAAGCAATCATCATAATCCACATGTAAAATAATAAATGGTGGAGTAATGGCAACGCAAATAAAAGAAAGGAGTATGAGAGATGCTATAAAGGAAAACCTGCCAGGGCTTGATCACTGATTAGGTACATTCATTCGTTCATTTAAGAAGTGTTATAACTAGTGTTATATTTACCTATAGCATGTAGTAACTGTGCTAGTCACTGGAGATGCAAAACAGACGTGATCTCTTCCTCATGGACCATACAGTGAGTATCTATCTTAAAATGGCTGTGAAATGTGATGAAGGCTATGAACGAGAGGTACATGGTGTTATGAGAGCTTAGGGTAGGGGGACTTGATGAATAGAACAGGTAAGGGAATGTTTCCTTGGCAATGTGACACACGACCTGATAAGAATGAGGAGGCATTAACCAGGTGCAGACTGAAGGGGATATTTCATGTAGAGGGGAAAGCATGGACAACGAACCACTGAAGTAGGTAGGTGTGATAGGAGTCCACTGTGGGCTGGACTCCTGAAAAATGAAAGGGAGAGGGGTGCAAGATAAGGCTGCAGAGATCACGCCCCCATCACGTCCAGGGGATTCAGTGCCCTGCAGACCAGATACTCAAAGTGCCAGTGTACAGTAAGATAAGGAGCTCGTTCTAGAATGTAAAAACACATTGCTATTTTATCCTAAGAGAAATGCGAAGTCACGGAAGGATTCGAACAGGAAGTGGTGGTGGCCGCATTACAAGGCATGGACTGGAAGGCAGCCAGAGTTCATGAAAAGAAGATGAAGAAGTCTGTCTCTGAAAACTTATTTTCCTGTTGAAGCAAGAGGTAGCCTCTTCAGATCAGAGAGCAGGGACAGAGTGTCTAGTGGTGACATGAAAAGAGTAGAGGAAGTCTGGAAGAGCCACTGTGAAGAGCTGTAAGTAAAGGAATGGAAAAAAGAAATGGGAATGACTGGGCAGTTAAAATAAGACAGCCTATGTTGTTGACCAGGTTGACACAGGTCTGTGACTGGATCCAACAAACTTGTTGCACTGAAACCAGGTCCAGAGAAGATCAGTGTTAGAGATGAGCAGAAGGCATCTGCATCGAGGCTCCATGGGAAGGTAAGTTGGGTTGGAAGTCTGGGAATAATGGCAGGATGGATTAGGGGTGAAGTACAATGAATAAGAGGTAAAATGATCCCACTGGTGGATGGTGTCAAAAACCATACTCCACATACTGAATAAAACAAAACAGAAGGATGAGCTTATTTCAAGGTTTTTGACCTCCAACCTAGGGAACTTAAAGCTCTGGGAGCAATCAATTCTGAGTTGCTCACAGGCTAAGGGATTTTTATGGGGTAATGCAGAAGTTATTCGGTTTTTTCCAGCTGACTGGTGGCCTAGTCGTCTATCTTATTTGGATCAGGGTAGCTAAGTAAAACAAGGAAGTCCAGAGAAGGTGTGATCAGAGTTGGCATTTGGGGATTGGCTGGTGTCCTTTGCTGATTTCTAAGCAGAGCTGTACATTCCTGTAACTTAATCTAAGTTCATCTTCATTCTGTCGCTGACATAAGTGACTCCATTTTAGTTTGGTTCTACAGTGGAAAAGGAATGCCGTAAACATAACACCTGAGGCCTGACCAAAGAATTATCACCATTCTACAAACTGTATACAAATACATGTTCGGAGGCCAATTATCTGAGTTCTACCTACTTAGTGGATATACAATCATATATTCCTTATGGAGTTGTTAGGAAAATTAAATTCTTTCATACTTAAACAGTGCTTAAAATAATGCCTAGGAGGGGGGCCTGCGTGACTCAGTGGGTTAAGGTTTGACTTCAGCTCAGGTCATAATCTCAGGGTCCTGGAATCTAGCCGGCCTGGGGCTTCCTGTTCAGTGGGGAGTCCGCTTCTCCCTCTCCCTCTGCCTCCCTGCCCCCACTTGTGCTCGCTCTCTCTCTCTCTCTCTCAAATAAATAAAAAAAAAAAATCTTTTTAAAAAATAATGCGTAGGGCGTGCGGGGTAGGTGTCTTTTTATGATAATCACTTGCAACCAACAAGGAATAACCAACGGGACCCTAAAAAGGAAGTAAGCCATTGAAGGTGTTATAACTAGTCCTTGCTCAATGGTGCTATCAATAGAAATGTTAAAAGGATTTAAGTCCCTGGTAGCTTTCTATAAAAGACCAACCCTAAAGGCCCTCACTGGCAACCCTGTTGGGACCCCTCTCACTCTTGAGAGCTTTTTCTGTATCTTCACTTAATAAACTTCTATCGTTTTACTCAAAAAAAAGAAAAAAGCCTAGGAGACAGTTATGAGAGAGCCAACCATCATTGTCAATACAAAACCAAGTGATTACTAGTAATCACAATAACGTCCTGAATTCATGGAGCTCTTTACAATATGCCAACAACCGTGTGGGGTAAGCAGAAACGACAGAAATGAAGAGTTTCTGTAGAAATTAACACAGACAGCAAAGATTTAATGGACGGCAGCGGACATCCACTCAGTCGTTCCCTTACTAAGTCCCTTATTAAGTGTCCTCTCTCCTAGGCGGCGCAAGCACGGCACTTGTCAGAAGTTTAGACCACTTTTTATTTTTATTATTATTTTTTACCACTTTTTAAATGTGCTTCTACATCTATCTCTCACCGTTATTCGACCAGTAAAGCCTTTCCGCAAACCCCAAATTCCGAAAACCGCCTACCTTCCGCACCTCCCTCGCCTCGAAGGTCCCGCCTCTCGTTCTCAGGCCTCGTCCCCACGGGAGGCGGGGCCTGCGTGCTGACGCACAGCGAGCGCACTGACGTCTCCGCGCACCGCCCCCGCAGGCTCCGCCCGTCGGCTTGAACCGAAGTCCCGCGCCGCGGAGGACCGTGAGGCGGGAGCCAACGGCCGGCGCCATAGGGCGGGGGTCGGCGCGGGAGCTCGGCGTCGAGGGGCTGGCCTAGCTGGGGCCGGAGACCCTGCGTCTTCGGGCCGAGCCGTCGATCCTCCGCAGCCGCGGGGTCGCAGCCGCCCGGCAGTGGGCGACCCGGCATTCCCGGGCGCCAGCGGGCATTGTCTCCGCCGCCGGCGTCCCCCGAGCCCGCCCCCCCTGGCCATGATCGACTCGGTGAAACTGCGCCGCGACACCGCGGCCGACTTCTTCTCGCACTACGAGTACCTGTGCGCGCTGCAGGACTCGGTGCCACTGCCCTCGGTGCGCGCTTGCCTGCGGGAGGGCGTGCTGGACTTCAATGCCGACCGCCTGCGCATCGTGGACTGGGCGCCGCTCCTGAGCACCCTCAAGATTAATAAAGATCTGCCCCTAGTCTCTATCAAGAGCTTCTTCCAGCCGTGGCTTGGCGAAACAGGTTTGTAGTTCCCGCTTCCCGGGGCCCTCGTGTAGGTGAGGTGAAGCGGGATTTCACACGCTGCCGGTGGAGGCAGGACGCCAGCCCGGGTGGCCGGTGCTGTGGTTTGGGTGCAGCACACCGGGCGTGCGGCCTAGGACTCTCACCAGCTCAGTGGCCCGGGGCGAGTCACTGCAGGCCCGTAGGTCTCAGCGTTCCCATTCGGGATATGGGCCAGTAGGACGCGCTGTATGTGGTGATTGCAAAAATGCACCGAGTTACTGTTTGTAAAGCACCTAGCGCAGTTTGGGACATCATTCAGCGTTCGACAGGTGTTACCTAGTTTTCTAAATGATTTAGCCTGACAGAACACAGCGATTAAGAAAAATGATACATCCCAGCATTTTGCTTCATTTCGTTTTGAATAAGACATAGCTCTGTTAGGAGAAAAAAAAAAGTTGTTTTGTTTTTAGTGACATCTTGTAGTGGATAGAGCACAGATGTAAAGGGAGCCTAGGGTTTGAATTCCAGGACTTACACTGTGTGGCCTGAGCAAGTTACTTTTGAACTACAACCCCCACACTTGTAAAGTGGCATTAAAACTACTTTTATCGGGGCGCCTGGGTGGCTGGGTAGTTGGGCATCTGCCTTCAGCTCGGGTCATGATCCCAGGGTTCTGGGATCGGGCCCGCATCGGGCTCCCCGCTCGGCGGGAAGCCTGCTGCTCCCTCTCTCACTCCCTCTGCTTGTGTTCCTGCTCTCACTCTCTCTCTAATAAATAAAATCTTTAAAAAAAAAAAACTACTTTTATCATGGGTTCTTAGAATTAAGCAGGTTGTTTAAGAGTACACTTAACGGTGGTGAGCATTGAGTAATGTGTAGAATTGTATGGTACACTTGAAACTAATATAACACTGTTAACTACACTGACATTTTTAAAAATAAATAATTTTTACCAAAAAAAAATTACGCAGGTTGTTTGTATAAAGTTTACGGGCACTCAAATGAGCTCAGCCAGCACCAAACACCGCTGGAGACAAGGCTCCTGGCCTAGAGGATCTCCTCTTCTACTGGGGGAGACAGCAAGTAAACCCAAGCACAGTAGTCAGTGTTCTGGAAGAAGTGACCTCTGGTGCTGCAAAGCAGAGAACACTGAAGGGAACGTTCAGGGAAGGCCTCTTGGAGGAGGTGCCTCCTTTCTGAGCTTGTGTGGAAGCTGCTCAGATGGCAGGAGGGAGCTGCTTGTGCGAAAGTTTGAGAACTATAATATGGCAAAACTAAAGTGCAGGACTAGAATTTAGGGTTTAAAGAAGTGAGACCTGAGACTGGAAACCTGGTGGGGGCCACAAAGGGAGGGGCTTTGTTTGTCCTATCAAATGGTTGGATGTTTATCCCGAAGGTTGTGGGCGACACTTAAGGATGATGACACGGGCTTTTGATTTAGAAGCTTGCCCTGACCTAAATATGGAAGGCAGTTGATTGGGAGGAGGGTGAATTGTAATCAAATTAAGGTATAGGAAGGCAGGACTGGATTTCAGAGGTCAAAGAGACCATGGATGGGGTCTGGTGACCAGTTAGCAGAGGGGGGAGTGCAAGCTTGGGTGACAATTTATAGCAGCACCTTTCTGTGAGGCACAGAGCACAGTAGGAGGGGATTGGGGTTGGGGAGAGAATCTCACTTCATTCTTAATGCTTTAAGAGGGCCCTGTGGGGCATCCAAACATGTCTGCTAGAGGTTTCGGGGCTGCAGGTACAGATCTGGGCTTTATGGGGGAATGTTTGAAGGTATGGGAGAAACTGAGGTAACCCATAAAGAAGATCTAGAAAATACTAACCTTAAAGATGGTTTTTGAAATGGACCCACTTGAGTATGTTTATAAGCTGGGACAGAGTAGCCAGCACACAAGGAGGATGTGAAGATCCAGGAGAGGAAATGACTACTGATTTATTTTTTAAAACCTGAACACTTGTCATGTGCCTGGCCCTTTTCTAGGTTCTGGATTTTACGTCACCTGTTATCTCTTCTGTAAGGACATTCCAATTTATCCCCTGGTGAAGAGAAGTCACATTATTCTCTACATCTCATGCAGGTGTTAGGAACTGTTCCATACCTCTGAAGGGATTTGATTTATCCAAAGTAATAACTTAGAAATCAGAAGCAATTACAGTGGGAAGAGACCTCAAAGTCAAGGCCACTGTACTTAATCTTGCCTAATATTTCACATTGAATGTAAGAAAAATGTATCAGAGACCACTCTTCAGAATTCCTTCACTGAACCTTTGTTTTCTCTTGCATCCAGCGGGTCCAGGCTGTAGATTTCAACGGTTTGCTTCTTTATCCTCACCAGCTTTTCTTTCTTTCTTCCTTCCTTCCTTCCTTCCTTTCCTTTCCCTTTCTTTCTTTCTTTTGATTTTATTTATTTTAGGGATAGAGCATGAGCAGAGGGAGGGGCAGAGGGAGAGAAAGAATCTCAAGCGACTCTGTGCTGAGCTTGACACAGGGCTCAATCTCAGAACCCTGAGATCAGGACCTGAGCTGAAATCAAGAGTCTGTTGCTTGACCAACTGCACCACCCAGGCACTCCACCTCACCAGCTAGCTGCCTCTGAGCTCAGTTTCCCTCAGTTCATCTGCTTACTGGGCAGCAGTGGTCTTTTTATTTATTTATTTATTTATTTATTTTTATTTATTTTTTTTATTTGAGAGAGAGGGAGCAGAGGGAGAGGGACAGGCAGACTCCACGCTGAGCATGGAGCCCAACATGGGGCTCGATCCCAGGACCCTGAGATCCTGACCTGAGCCGGAACCAAGAATCAACGCTTTAACCGACTGAGCCAGCCAGGTGCCCCTCCAGTGATCTTCTCAAATGAAAATACATGCTTAAAATAATGCTTGTAATGGCTCGCCAGCACAGGATTATTGTGTATGGGCTGCACAGTTTGTGTTCTGCATGGAAGCATGAAATCTGAGCTGTGCTCTGCCAAGCCCCAAGGGGCTAATTGGCCCTGAGGAAGAGGTGTTTTTTCTAATCTATCTGATTTAGGTACCTTTTTATAACCTGCAGAGGCACCCTTACTCTGCCAGTGGTAGCCCCTGTTGTCATCAGCTTTGGGGTCAAAGCCATAGGCTTTTTATCCCAGGCTTGCTTTGGCCAACCTCTATGGTCCCCTCCCCCTTGTACCCTAGCCTTTAGTTGTCCCCGCCGGCAGTATTTTCCGTGGCCAGCAGGTGTCAGGCTTGTATGTCTTTGCATAGGTCTCTGCAGTTAAGCACCTCCCACTCAGACTATGTGGTCATTCTCTTTCTAGATTCAACTTCAGGGTTATCTTGAAGCCATCACTTAGATATAACGTTGTGCATTCATAGGAACCTCTATGCACATAGTTAATATGCTGTATCTCATGTGGTTGACGTTTTGAGCTTACATGTGTTCCTCTTTAAAGAGGGCTTTAAGGGGCACCTTGGGGGCTCAGATGGTTAAGTGTCTGCCTTTGGCTCAGGTCGTGATCCCAGGGTTCTGGGATCGAGCCCCACATTGGGCTCCCTCTCCTTCTGCTGCTCCCCCTGCTTGTGCTCTCTCGCTCTCTCGCTCTCTCTGTCAAATAAATAAAATCTTTAAAAAAAAAAAAAGTAAAGAGGCCTTTAAGGATGGGTCATCTCTGTGCCTTAGCACAGAGCAGATGCTTTCTCATGGTGATAATACATATTTTACAATAATTTTGCTTTAGGTTCTGACAAAAGTAAAGTTTGCAGAAGTCGTATTCCTGCGATAAGAAACAAAGATGTGACCTTCCAGTTATGTAAAGCTCTCAAATGCTGTTTAAGTGTATCAAGTGCTCTAAGGAACCTAGAGCTAAATGGACTAGTGCTGAGAGAGAGAGATTTAACTGTTTTGACAAAGGTAAGGCTTGTCCAGTGTGTCCTGCAAACATTGGATAATTGCTTTTGGGGGAAACTAAACCCATAAAAACTTTAACTTTTTCTCCCCATTAAAGGGATTGAATAAATCGACCTCTCTGGTGCACCTGTCTCTTGCAAATTGCCCAATTGGAGATGGAGGTTTGGAAAGTAAGTTTCAGTCTTGTTTAGGTCTCCTCCCACCAGACTGATCTCATGTCTGGCTGCATGCATGTTAATTGCTGTCTGTACCTTTTCTGCTTGAATTGTCTCCTGTGCCTGTTCAAATCTTGGTCTCGTCTCACCTGTACACTGAAAGTTTGTCATGCTGGATACTCTCAGAACCAGTTCCACTATGATGATGTTAAGCCACACAAATATATACTATATTTTCTCTTTATTTTGTTCATCTTTTTCTTATCAAGGAATAATTATGGGAAGGGAAATAGCAAAATGTAAAGACAAGAAAAATCATTTTCCTTAAAGAGTTAAAACAACTATATGCAATCATAATTACATAATGCACTGTGTTATGTACTAAAATAGGAAATCTATGCAAAGTGCTATGGGAGCATATAAAAGGCCAGCAAATTCAGTGGTGCTGGTGGGGGTGTATCATGGAAGTAATCACAGAGAAAGTGATTGTTGATTGGGGTCCTGAAGAATTAGTGTGTTTACTGTGTCCACTAGTGGTCTGGGGTGGTAAGGAAGGCTGCATTTTAATTTGAGGGAACTAAGAGTTTGACATGTTCTGTCTTCTATTCCTATAGTATATTGCATAGCACCTAATAAAACTCTGGGTTTATAGTTGACATTTAAATTAACTGATAACTGAGTTTGGGTTATATCATTGGAAATGAAAATAGGAAGAGTTTTAGGCTTTTTAGGTTTTTCTTTTTCTTTCTTATGTCTCAAAAGGTATATAGTACTTTACTGCCTAGTTGGGAATAAAGTTTGCCAGGTTCGGAGTATTCAATTTTAGCATCTAAGTAGAATTAAACTGTTCCTGTAAACTGGAATAACCCTTTATTACTGACATATTTTAGAGTGCACCAATCGATCAGTTGCCTGGGAAGATTGTAGATAGTGATTTTAAGACTACAGCTATAAACCTCCAGTAGACTCAGGAAAAGCAAATAAGTCAAGATTGACCAGACTGTATAGGCTCTTCATCTTATTGTGTGTGTGGTTTTTTTTTTTTTTTCCTTTTAGTTATTTGTCAAGGTATAAAGAACTCTATCACTCTTAAGACAGTAAACTTCACGGGGTGTAATCTGACATGGCAGGGAGCAGATCACATGGCCAAGATCTTAAAGGTGATTTTATGTTTCAACTTTCATGAAAACATATTCTGTGATTGAAGCACATTAATATTTTGATACAAGATGGCAGATCTTTTTTGTCTTTTGATACATGTGATTGCAGTTTTAGTTTTTTGAAAGAATATGACCAGTTTTCAGTTTGGGGTTCTACCATTTAGGAAAGGTAATCCATTTAATCCTAGGAGTAAGAGATCTAATGTATAATACATTATAAATAATACTTTCATGTATTTTTAGTTCTTGAAAACAGCCCATCACCTGGTGTTAGAGTTTTTTTCAAACATAGCCACGCCCATTTGCTTAGCGACTGTGGCTGTTTTCGTCCTACACCAGTGGAGTTAAGTAGTTGCAACAGAAACGTTATGGCCCACAAAGCTGAAGAATTTACTTTTGGGCCTGTACAGAGCAGGTCCATTGACCCCAGCTATAGAAAACAGTCAAGAGCATGGATTCTGAAGCCAAATAACCTAGTTTCAAATTCCAGCTCACCAATTTCATAGCTTACGACCGTGGACACATTACTTAGCCTCTGTGCTTTATTATGAGGATTAAATGAACTAGTTTGTATAAAATAGTGCCTGGCACATAATAAGCACCATGGAAGTGTTTTGCTGGGATTTCCACGTGTTGCTTTTATAAGTTATTGTTAACAGGAAAAGAGCACCAATGATTTTCCATTTAGACTGGCATAGGAACTTTGAGTCTTTTGTTGCTCAAGTATGAATAAGATTTCTTTCTTTTAAAGTCAGTGTTTCCTGTTACCAAAGTTTGTCTTATGAATATAGAGAAAATATGTCTTTATGTGCATACTCTAAATTAGTGAGATCCATCAAGTTGGGGGAAGAAAATATTAGAACCTCTGTATTTATTTTCATAGCATTTAAAAAATAACTGTGGTTTATAATGTAGGTGAAGTATATGTGCAGAACTGAATGTATAACTTCGTGTGTATAATTTATCAGTGAATAAGATACACGTTACAGAAGTTTACTTGCAGGATGTTCAAGCAAGTGTTTAGAAACCACTGGAGGACAGAATGATAGAACTTAGAGCCTCAGCAATAACAGAATTTAGAACCAGTCCCCTGACTTGGCACATAAGGAAAATAAAATTTACAGAATGTAATTCATTGTCAAAGTATGTGTAACTAATCAGCCACAGGTCACCCAGTGGCTAGAATCTAATCACTGGCAAATTAGAATTGGGGTCGCTGAGACTCTTGAGCTAGAATCAACTGCTCAGTCTCTCGGGTTGACTCTCCTGGTATATATACTTGGTATGTGCATGTAAATCTCTGACATGATAAGCCATCCTCAGTACGCATACCCTGCCACCTTATCCAGATGTCCTAATTTCATCCTGTTAAATATTTGAAGTATCAGACCATGAGAAGGCACGAAGAAATCTGGGCTGAGAGTCTTCGTTACAGGAGGCCTGATCTGGACTGTATGGCTGGTTTGAGGCGCATCACTTTGAACTGCAACACGCTCATTGGTGACCTGGGCGCGAGTGCTTTTGCAGAATCTCTCAGTGAGGATTTATGGCTTAGAGGTAAATTGTAAAATAGAAAATAGTGAATTTTTAAATGTTAAATATGCTTAGCTTCTGGCTTGATAACCACTGTCATGGAATTTTTTTTTTTAAGCCTTATTTTTTCCAATACCTTTTATTGTGCTTTTAAGCTTCTCTAAGAGTTGCATATATTCTTTATAGAAAATACAGAGTAACTAAACAAAATTACCCATAATCTTAATACACATTTTGGTGTACTTTCAGTGTTTTAGTTTTCTATAAATGTGTTCGTACACTTCAGAGACTAAAAAAGTGGATTCATGGTTCAATTACTATTTCATGCTCTTTTACTTAACGATGCATCATGTATCCATTATATTGATGTGCAATAGTTTAATCATTCTTTGAAATTAGACACTTTATACTTTTCTCTGTCAGGAACAATGTATAGTGAACACATCTCTGTGACCATTGCGTTAGTTCTATAGATTAAGTTACTAAAATGGAAGGACCTTATAATGTGACTTTTTTTTTTTTCCTTGAGAGAGAGAGAATGAGAGATAGAGAGCATGAGAGGGAAGAGGGTCAGAGGGAGAAGCAGACTCCCTGCTGAGCAGGGAGCCCGATGTGGGACTCGATCCCGGGACTCTAGGATCATGACCTGAGCCGAAGGCAGTCGCTTAACCAACTGAGCCACCCAGGTGCCCCGTGACGTATTTTTAAGACTTTTATTGCATGTTGCCGAATTACCATCCAGAAATCCTGTGCCAGTTTATAATCCACCTTAACAGTGCATGTGAGGCCTCTCCCCTCACAAACACTGGCTTGTGTCACTTTTAAAAAATTGTGACACTACAAAAGTGAGTAACCCTCCCTTTTTTATGAAGTGGGATTACTCCAAACTTTAAAACATTTTTCATTTAATATAGTATGAGCATCTTAAGAAGTCAATACATTTACATCTCCCACATCATTTTTGGTGACTGTGCCATTATATGAATATACCATAGTACACTTAAGCTTATTCATTCTTGCTAGATATATGAGCTATTTGCAGGTTTTCACTGTTAAAAACAGTACTCTGATACACATCCTTGCCTACGTCTCGTTTCCTTTGGTTAAATTCTTAGAGAGTTGCTAGGTCAAAATGGCATGCACATTTTCAAGGTTTTTGTTACATGATCTTGACCTAATCTGATGGAACAATCTCATTTTATTGTTTTAATTTGTATTCAGTTTACATACTAGTGACATGTAGTGACTATTTTTATTTATTTGGCTAGTTGGTTAATTATATCCTTTGTCCATTCTGCGGTAAGAGTTTATAAGGATCTCATCATATTGTTTCCATATATCTGGCTTATTTCTATGTGTCATGGGATTTTAAAAGACTCCAGTTACTTTAATGTAATGGTTTACACAACACTTTTAAAAAAGGGCTCATATGATAGTTTCCTCTTATGTAATGTTTTTTATACTTGTGCTTTTGTGATGATCCCTGGTTTAAACGTTGTTCAGCCTCGGAACTAGTATTGATGATCATTTGTTCTGTTCTTTGACCTTTTAAAGAGAGTGTTCTTGACTATCATTCTTTCATGATAAGTTCTTAGCATATGTTTCCTATTCATACATTCTTTGGATTTGTTATTATTTCCATCCTCTTAAATGTCTTTCTTTCTTCTAAAACTAACAATTATTGCATATCTGCCATTTTGCTTTTTCCTTTTAATTAGCTTTAAGAGTGATTTAGAACTCAAGATCCTATCAAAAGAATGCAGCGCGGGTTCTGAGCGCCACCCAGCTTTTGCCTATGAGGTTTACACGCCACTAGCGTCCTTGCTGATTATGAGCTGAGACTCCTTTTGCGATGCTTTTCACTCATAGACTATCTAGAGTTATTCTTCACCTCTGTAATTGTAAAATATGTTGGGTGATTTATTGGTACTAAGAGCAGGATAATCATGGCCCATCCAAGAATTTTTTATTGGATTTTTCATTATATGTGTGTGTATACTTTTCTGTTTTTCTTTTCTCAATACCCAAGATTAAAAACCTACCATGACTTCTTGTACAGAAATCTTACATGCATGAATACAAGAGAGTTGTCTATATGTTAAATCTGTGTGGAGTTGGCAAGTGACCTTTTGTCTCTCATCGAAAGCACTTGACCTGCAGCAGTGTGGCCTCACCAATGAAGGAGCAAAGGCTTTACTAAAGGCCCTCGAAACCAACAGAACTCTGGTCATTCTGGATGTAAGAAAAAATCCACTCGTTGGTATGTCACACCTTTTTTAATGATTAACAAATAACAAAACAGAAAGAATGTGTTCGTGTGTTGACAGTTTTTAAAACCTAATGTGTTTGCTTTCCTAATGTTATACTCTTCTAATCTTGTACTTCCCTTGTGTTTTTAGCAGATAACTTACTACTTAACATGAGTTATACTTGTAAATTGCTCTTGGCTGCAAGATGAACTTAGATAATGCACTAGCTTCCACCAAGAGAATTATTGCCTTCCTGTGGAACCTCTGCATTCCTGGAAAGAGCATTTCATTCATTTCTCAGTTTAGCAAGTAATTTTTGAATCCTTTCTGTGTTCCAGACGCAGGTTTTAGGCACTAGGAGTGTAGTAGTGAAACGGATAGACCGAAGTCTTACCCTTGTAGAGCTTACGTTCTAGTGGCGGAGTTCAGGTAGAAATGAGTAAGCAGGTAAGAAGTGTAATTTTAGGTAACAGGAAGTACAAAAACACCTTAAGGTAAAGACCCTGAAGGGGGTAATAGGGCTGTATTAGATTTGTCAAGGGACAGCTTCGCTGGAGAAACGACTTTTGAGGGGAAAGCTAAATGAAGAGAGTGGCAGGCCATGGGAGACCTGGAGGAGGCAGCTTCCAGCACCAGGAGGCAATGCATACACAGGCACGGAGGTGACAGGGTGGATAGAGTGTTTAAGGAAAAGATGGAGATCACCATGGCTGGAGCACCGAGTGAGGGAGAGCGTGGGATGTGGTGAGGTCACAGAGCTGGCCACGGGCACGATCTTACCAGAGTAAGGACATGGATGATTCTAAGTGAGTGGAGCATTTTGAACTAGAAAAGGCTTGATCTGAATAGTGTTTCAATAAGATGACTCTGGTGTCATCTTATTGACACTCTGGTGTCAATAAGATAGACCTGGGGATGGGGGAGAGATAAAGAAGGAAAATGAGGAGACCAGTCAGGAGACTGTGATTCCCCTCAGGAGTCCAAATAAAGGCTTTTAATGGCTTACCTCAGGGTGGAAGGTTGGAGCTGGTAAAGTGGTTGAATTCAGGTGGTGTTTTGAGGGGGTAGCTAATAAGGCTTAGAGATAGATCAGGTGTGGGGTATGAAGGAAATAGTAATAAAGAAGCAAGTGCTGGATGATGACGCGTGTAACTGGTTGGTACCACTCACTGAGAAAGGGGCGCTGAGGAGAAGAGCAGCTTTGAGAGAATGTCAGGACTTTGGTTTAATGGATCAGGTGCCCTTTTGGTATCTAAGCAGCTGGACGTCCCAGACTTTTGCTTTCTATCCTAAGGTATCCAAAGCCATGTTAGACACAAAGTGTTGAGAATTGATCTTTGCTACTGCCAAAAGAGTAGTCATTGTGGGCAATATGGGAGGGGGCATACTTTCATTAGGTTTTTGAGGAAGAAATTAGAATTCTAAAAAGGGGGAAATAGGTATGTAATTACATAATGTGGGTTTTATATTTAACTTTATGTGAAAAGTTGGTGTTTGCTTTTAAATGGGAATAACCACTCATTGGGAAGCAATTACTATAATTTCAATTTATTTTACTTTAGATCATTCTGTGATGAAAGCAGTTATCAAAAAAGTTCTCCAGAATGGAAGGAGCGCCAAGTCAGAGGTAACATGTTGTAGTTCTTGAGAAAGAATTTTTCTTTAATTACATGTTTTTCTTTTTTTTCCCCCCCTAATAAAATAAAACTATCAAGGCATTTTTCTGCCATCTTAAATCAATCAAGTCAAATCAAATGGCTTTTCTGTTTTGAAAACATTGTGTGATTCTTTAATTTGGGATCCCAGAAATGCAGATTGCAAACCTTTTGTTAACTCAAAATAGCTTAATTTCCAATTGAGATCAAACCCTCATAAATTACCTGTGACTGAAATGACTATTTATTATTTCTCTTCCAGTACCAGTGGATAACTTCTCCATCAGTGAAGGAACCATTCAAAACTGCTAGACAGAAAAAGAGAACTATAATCCTAGGAAATGGTCGGAAGGGAAAAGCTACTATTAGAATTGGTAACTTTTTCTCCTGGCTTTTTAACGCCACTAGAGCTTATGCCCCGTATGTGTTCCGATGGCTAAAAGTGGAATCTCTTCCCTTCGTATGATAGTGATGGTAACAACCAGTATTAACCACATGCATATAGGAAAGACTGTAAATGTTCTGATACAGATTATAAGAATTTATGGAATATAGAAACAATTTAAAGAAGAGATGCTAATATTTCCATTTTTTTAAAATTAACCAACTATGTTTTCATAAAAAGTTCATTATTTTGAATACATTCTTTGGTTGAGATTTTCATTTTCTCTTCCTGTGGTCTTTTTTTTTTTTTTTTTTGACAGAGAGGCAGCCAGAGAGGGAACACAAGCAGGGGGAGTGGGAGAGGGAGAAGCAGGCTTCCCGCCGAGCAGGGAGCCTGATGGGGGGCTTGATCCCAGGACTCTGGAATCATGACCTGAGCCGAAGGCAGACACTTAACAACTGAGCCACCCAGGCACCCCTCTTCCTGTGGTCTATTAACATAGACAGCATAGGCACACAGGTGACAGGGTGGATGGGAATAGTGACATAATTCCACATAGTTTGAATATAATTTGCCATTTTTCTTCTTTCACTTCATTTTAGATTAAATTAAAATTCTATATGATTTCGTAGTTATACGTTTTTATGAATTCAGAAGGTTTCATTGAGTTGATTGGTCTTTTTTTTTTAATTGTGAAAGATTTGGGGGCGCCTGGGTGGCTCAGTTGGTTAAGCGACTGCCTTCGGCTCAGGTCATGATCCTGGAGTCCCGGGATCGAGTCCCGCATCAGGCTCCCTGCTCAGCGAGGAGCCTGCTTCTCCCTCTAACCCTCCCCCCTCTCATGTGCTCTCTCTCTCTCTCATTCTCACAGTCTCAAAATAAATAAGTAAATCTTTTTTTAAAAAAAAAGAAGAATTTGGGATGCCTGGCTGGCTGTCGGTAGAGCACATGACTCTCGATCTTGGGCTCATGGGTTCGAGCCCCACGTCAGGCATGGAGCGTACTTTAAATAAATAATAAATTAGTGAAAATTTCAAAATAACCTAAGTATTATATAATTTTTTAATAGTATTGTAAACATTTTCATAAATACTACTTTTTTGGGGCGCCTGGGTGGCTCAGTCATTAAGTGTCTGCCTTCGGCTCAGGTCATGATCCCAGGGTCCTGGGATCGAGCCCCGCATCAGGCTCTCTGCTCTGCAGGAAGCCTGCTTCTCCCTCTCCCGCTCCCCCTGCTTGTGTTCCCTCTCTAGCCATGTTTCTCTCTGTCAAATAAATAAACAAAACCTTAAAAAAAAAAACTACTTTTTTTTATTATTAAAAGGTATGTTTTTGATTCTCCATTAATCTACTTGTTTGGTCAACAAAATATTAAGTAGCAGTTAAGAGGGTTTATTAAATCAAAAGAAAGCTTAACAATTTTTCTACCAATTTTTATTTTAAAACTGATATTTTAGTAGTCAAATAGTATATACAAAGAAGCTGAGATTTGTGATGTCACACTGATTATAGATTATTATTAAAAGTTTACATCATGTGTAAAACATTCTTAAGAGTGTCTAAGTTGGTATTTTGATATACTAGAAATAGAAATGTATATAGGTAAAATATATATTTGTATCATATTAGCATTTCTGTAATTTTAGTATCTGGTGGTATATAATAGGACTTCATGGAATGAAAATAAAAAATGAAAAATCTTTTTTTTTCTTAGCATGATTAAACAAAGTGACTGAAATTTACAAGCTCACTGAGCTATTTTTAAGAGTAATTTTATTTCTTGGGCTTTTCTTTGTATTTGCCTCAGTTACGTGGAGACATAGAGGTAAGCCACGTCAGTGCCTGGCTATATAGTTAGATCCAGGTGAGTATAGAGGTTATATAATTGTGTGAGTTGTCACATTCACATTGTAATCATGTGTGCAGAAAGAAGATAGGAACTTGAATCGGGATTTTATCTCCTCACAAGATAAGTGTGAATTCTTTTGGATTTAATTACAAATGGCATGTTTGCATTAGTTTCTGAAAGAGGAGAGGTGTACACGTACAAACCACATATATATGAACATTTTTTTCCTTGAGAGTAAATTAAAAAATGGCACAAGATGAATGGAACTTCTATATATTTTTTTTTACAATATACATTTTTTTATTATGTTGTGTTAATCACCATACATTACATTGTTAGTTTTTGATGTAGTGTTCCATGATTCGTTGTTTGCATATAACACCCAGTACTCTGTGCAGAACGTGCCCTCTTTAATACCCATTACCAGGCTAATCCAACCCCCCCACCCCTGTCCCTTCTAGAACCCTCCGTTTGTTTTTCAGAGTCCATAGTCTCTCATGGTTCGTCTCCCCCTCCGATTCCCCCCCTTCATTCTTCCCCTCCTGTTATCTTCTTTTTTTTTTTAACATATAATGTATTATTTACTTCAGAGGTACAGATCTGTGATCCACCAATCTTGCACACTTCACAGCGCTCACCATAGCACATACCCTCCCCAGTGTCTATCACCCAGCCACCCCATCCCTCCCCCCCCCCACCACTCCAGCAACCCTCAGTTTGTTTCCTGAGATTAAGAATTCCTCATATCAGTGAGGTCATATGATACATGTCTTTCTTTGATTGACTTATTTCACTCAGCATAATACCCTCCAGTTCTATCCACGTCGTTGCAAATGGCAAGATTTCGTTCTTTTTGATGGCTGCGTGTGTGTGTGTGTGTGTGTGTGTATGTGTATGTGTGTATATATATATACACCACATCTTTATCCATTCATTTGTCAGTGGACATCTTGGCTCTTTCCACAGTTTGGCTATTGTGGACATTGCTGCTATAAACATCGGGGTGCACATACCCCTTCGGATCCCTACATTTTTATCTTTGGGGTAAATACCCAGTAGTGCAATTGCTGGATCATATGGTAGCTCTATGTTCAACTGTTTGAGGAACCTCCATACTGTTTTCCAGAGTGGTTGCACCAGCTTGCATTCCCACCAACAGTGTAGGAGGCTTCCCCTTTCTCCGCATCCCCGCCAACATCTGTCGTTTCCTGACTTGTTAATTTTAGCCATTCTGACTGGTGTGAGGTGATAACCTCATTGAGGTTTTGATTTGGATTTCCCTGATGCTGAGCGATGTGGAGCACTTTTTCATGTGTCTGTTGGCCGTTTGGATGTCTTCTTTGGAAAAATGTCTGGAACTTCTATATATTTTAAGAGGCATATAAATTTATCCAGAGAAGTCACACAGGTCATGTGGTGATTATCAATAAGCTACACTATATGAAATATTTGCCCTCTATTACGATATATGCTTTATTTCTCTTGCTATCCTAATGCTGCTAAAGTAGTATAGTAAAATAGATCTAAAGAATAAATATAACAAACCTATATTACTTGTTTTGAGTAACTGTAAAAAAATTAAATGTCAATTTTAATATATGGTTTATTCTAAATATATTAGCACGTAGGTCTAGTTTTTGCTACTATTTCATATAAGGATATTGACTTTTTAGTACTGAAATGTAGGCCAAGTCTCCATATCTTGCTCTTTTATCCATTGGGTCTTACTTCTTTTTTGTTTTCTATATGAAATCAAATGAGCAATGAAGGTTGACAGACTTACGGAGGGTAACATTGACTTACCTGCAACTTAGCAGCCTTCATGCCTGTTCCTTTGATTGTTTTCACATAGAAAATTTAATCTTAAATTAAAATTTTGGTCTAATTCAGATTCTCTTTGGCAGGAATCAGGGATGTATCAGTGTTTCTCTATCTTTGAGATTCAGAAATACCAAAGATATTCTGAGATTCAATAAACTGGATGTTTCTGCATGATACATAAGATGTATTGTTTCATTCTTTGGGATATATTTTTTATTTACTTCTGCATGTTTTGTGCCTCTCATATATTTTAGTTAAAATGATAACTTGTTACTCTACCAGAACTTAGATTTGTAAACATTGCTAGTCCATGTCAAAGCATTTTTACAGAATGATCTTGTTATTAATGGCCTCGCATCTTTGGCAGGTGCCTGTTTAAAGTGCGAACATGTGATAATTGCTGTGTCACCATTTAGTGCATCTTGATTTTGTCCTTTAATGCTTTCGCAAACATAGGATTGGCCACAAAGAAGCCTATAAGTAATGGAAGGAAACACTTCCTTGGTAAAGAATATTCTCCTGAACCTCTACCTCCTGGCGTCTCTGGTTTCCTGCCGTGGCGCACAGCGGAACGTGCAAAAAGGACCAGGTAGAGGATATTTATTCCGTCTTGAGTCGTTCAGAAATTTTCATTTTGGAGCTTCTATTATGCGGGAGGTCTCTATTGGTTTCTCTAGAGGAAAAAATGATAAATCACACGTGGCTTCTGCCTAATAGGTCCTTGAAAAAAGAAAAAAATAGTTATAATTGCAAGTTGCAAGTTGTTTCTTATGTGTCCCAGCAAACATTCTCTCCACCGGTACAGGTGAGTAAAGGTTTCATTAAAGGCGGGTATAATTGAGTTGGGCCCTGCAGTGCAGGAGGAGGAACTTGGATATATAAGGAATGGGGAAAAAAGACATTTTCGGCCTGGGGGATAGTTCACTACAGAATGGATGGGGAGTAGGGATTAGACTTAATCTAACTCAGTCAACTGGCTTAACTCATTTTAGTGAATCAGATTTAATAAATCAGATATAACTAGTTTTAGCTGATTACTTACCCAGGGGATAACAGTGCATAGCGATTTTTATACTAGAAGTAAAAAAGTCTCTTTAAATGGTCGAACTATAATTTTAGTCCTGCTGAGTGAATTAGTTTGCTGTAGATTATTTTCAGGTAATTTACAGGGTAGTATTCAAGAAATTGGGGATTAACAATTGCTTAAGAAAACAAAGAATTGATTTTAAATAAGACTTGAGGTAGGTACTGTGTAAAATAATTGTTCACTTGCTCACATTGAATTGATGAATATAATCTCCATTGCAAATGGTGATGTGAATTATTATTGCATAAACTCTAGTTCCCAGACCCCAGTCTTTACACTTCAGTTTTATGACTTTGTGATGTCATATCTTCTTTTTATGATAATTGTTAATATCGAGACCATTGTGAACACAAGGAGTTGTCCATTGGAGAATCATTATTAATCAAAGACGTTAGATTGGAAGTCTAAACCATCCTGAACGTAGAAAGTGAGGACGCCCCTCAGCAGTTCAGAGAGTTATGACAAGCCAGTCTGCTAAATTCTGTTCAATTTTCTCCATAGTAGAGCCTCCCAGGTCCTTATTTTGAGCTTATTTTGTTTATACGCAACTCATATGTATTATTAATAGTATTATTGAGCAAACTGGCATCAACTGGTGATATTCACACCAATGTGTGAATTTAATTTACTTATTTTACTAATAACAATTTAACTTAATTTGTTGGTATCTCTTTAGGGGTTTTCCATTAATCAAAACTCGTGATGTATATAATCATTTGCAGGTATGTAGTTCTCATATTTACAATATATAGACGGTTAAGTGGGAAAGGTGGGAGGGTGTTCTCTTTGCATTTCAAACTAAACAGAGCCCTACAGGAAACATTTCCCTCTCTGAAATAAATCCATTTGCAACTTGTCAGGTTGCCCTCCCAATGACGGTATGTAGTTGTGTGAATATGACACACACTGGGGATCTTGTGGTTCCATCCGTAAACAGGGAAGACATTTCTCCAGTCCACAAGTCACCTGTTAACCCAGTGAAAGGAATTTGACTGCCAACACATGGAGCTATCATTCTCAAGAATGTCTTATGTTTTCAAGAAATGTTATTTGAGAGCTATACGTATAAGTTCCAGATCCTAAAGGCAAAATAAAAAAGCCAGTCCCAGAGCTTCTGCTCTCTCAGAGCACTTCTTTCTCTCTCACCAAGGCCACACACATTCCCAGTTCTACTGCCTCATGGTCTTAGAACCAGCCAATTTCGTCAGAGTGTCAGGTTCTCCTTCTGCCTTGTCCTGGGGGACTGCATAGTAGCTCTGAGTAAGGTAACACTACTGGATTGAGAGAAGAGCACCCCAGGTGTGAGCCCTGCCCCCTGCCTGTCCAGAAGAAGGGGTGCACACCTCATTCTACCATTGGGACTTTCCTGTACTGTGGGATTTGTTGCACGTGGTTAAAATGACACCCCAGTGACTTGTCTTCTGTGCAGTTATGTAATCCCAACACTCCTCTTTTTGATCTGTAGACTTTTTATGGGGTTATGATCAGGTCAGTTTTCAAATGTTGGAAACAGCATACTGAACTGCGTTCCAGTGGCAGTGAAACTTGACAGGAGAATTGTATTACCATTACAGTAGTTCTGCTTTAAGGTGGCTAAAGGATGATGAGGTTTTTGATGGGTCCATTTTAGTTGTGTATGTGTAAGTGATTTATTTTTTTAAATTTTCATGTTTTTTTTCACTAGATATGTTGACTTTCTAATTATTCTTCTAATTCTTCTTATCAGTCCCCTACTGATGGATTTTTCCTCCAAAAACTACATTTTCTTCCAGACTTTTTGTACCTGACATTGGAGAGTAAATGTCTCATCTGCAGTATAAAGTTGGTCTGAGAAAAATGTTTACCCTGGCTCCTCACTTGGCTTATATGAAAGAAAGTTAATAAAATAATATGGAGGATTCCAAATATTAATCTTAACAGAATTCTATACAGTGACAGCAAAAATAAATCATTGTCATTTTACTTTGTCATTGCTTGTTTTAGACTAAGCAGTGGAAGACATTTATAAATAATGACTTGATACCTCAGGTCAGTTTTGTTAAATGTCCTGTAATATTTGTTACCTGGTTTTTGTTATCTCTTCTACAACCTTGTCTTCTTTCTCTAAGCAATCAGATTTTCCTGTGACTGTGACAGTAGAGAGTCCTTCCTCCTCAGAAACTGAAGAGGTCGACGATTCATCTGATAGTGTTCAAGAGGAGCCTGAGAAAACCAGTTTAAAACAAGAAGCATTGGAGGTACAAAGTTAGCACTTTAAGATCCAGAGATTATGTTTTAAACCATAGTGGTTACTGGGCAGGAGGAAGCCTGATTAGGATACTGGATGAGCTTGTACATGGCTTCTGTCTTCCCCTCAACGATTCCCTGGCTTAGACCAAGGTGGAAGGTAGACGTTTGAATTCTGAGAAATAAAAATCAAAACATGTCATCAGTAATATATTTTCCTTTCCTAACCGACTGAGCCACCCAGGGGCCCCTTTTACTATTTGATTTTTTAAAAAAGAAAGCCAGATTTTTATTTTCCTAATTAAAATTAATGACAATAACATAGAGAAATTTTAAGATAAGTACTTGGAAAATTACTAAATGTTAGAGTGGGTTGAATCTGTAATTGATGTAGAATTACCCCTTTCATTTTCTAAATGAGCACCTACAATCTGTAGCACTTAAAATGCTTTGTTACTAAGCTGCAGAGTAAGGACAGGACCCCAGACCGTCTAATTTGCGTTCATGGTCATTTTATTTTTTTTTTAAAGATTTTATTTATTTATTTGACAGAGAGAGACACAGCGAGAGAGGGGACACAAGCAGGGGGAGAGGGAGAGGGGGAAGCAGGTTTCCCGCTGAGCAGGGAGCCCGATGTGGGGCTCGAATCCAGGACCCTGGGATCATGACCTGAGCCAAAGGCAGACGCTCAACGACTGAGCCACCCAGGCGCCTCTCATGGTCGTTTTAGATTTCCTGCACCGATACACTAGGGAGCTTGTACTTCTAAAAGCAACAGTAAGGCACTGGGGAAGACCAAGAAGGTCAGGAACTATAACTAGGGACTACCTGATTCAGGATGTGCTGAGGACCCTCTCAGCTCTTCTCCACTTTGATAAGACATTAAAGTGCTGGTATCAAATTTTTAAGAATATATCCACAACAATCAAGAGAAGGGATTTCAACATTTTTTTCAGAGACAGAAGATAAGCAGAAGGGTGTGAAGCTGTGAACAGAGGAATAATACCACCTAGAATTTGCACAGGGACTGGCTGTAGCTGAGGGAATCTAATCCCCGCGGCAGAAATAGCTCCATCCTCAGATGTGCATGGAAGAGAGAGGGTGGAGTTGGTTAAAAATGTGACTGAAATAGTGTGTGTAAAAGGTTTATATTTGGGAGAGCTGATTCCCATCCCCACCCTCATTCTCCTGAAGAGATAATTTGACTTTGGGAAAAATTGGAGAGTTATATGTAAGTGATGAATCACTAAATTCTACTCCTGAAGCCACTATTACACTAGATGTTAACTAACCAGAATTTAAATAAAAATATGGGGGAAAAAAACTGGGGAGATGGGGTGCCTGGGTGGCTCAGTTGGTTAAGCGACTGCCTTCGGCTCAGGTCATGATCCTGGAGTCCCAGGATCGAGTCCCACATCGGGCTCCCTGCTCAGCGGGGAGTCTGCTTCTCCCTCTGACCCTCTTCCCTCTCATGCTATCTCTCATTCTCTCTCTCTCAAATAAATAAATAAAATCTGTTAAAAAAAAAAAAACTGGGGAGAACTAGGGCACCTAGCGGAGGCTTGCACCCTAGAAAAGAGTATTTGGGGGTTCCTTATTACAACTGACTACCCACCTCTCCACACATAAGAGAAGCCAGTCAATCATGAGCTTCCAGGGAGCTTTCTGCTCTCATTCCTAAGTAGAAAATAACCATGGTTCGCCTGAGAGTTAGTAAAGCATATAACATGATGGGAAAAAGAGTAAAAACAGATATTGGTAGGACCAGGGACTATTTGCTGTTACTGTCTCTCAACAGAAAACAGAACAAAATGTAAATATCAGCTTTGACAACATAAAAGGTAGGTTTGGAAGGTAAACAGGAGGTGGAAAGGGGAAAAGGCATGGGAAATCTTCATTTCCCAAAGCGGGATGTTGAGAAAGTTTATGGTCAATAAACAATACAGATTTTTTTTTTAAAAAGGTTTTAGTTATTTATTTGACTCGGAGAGAGAGTGAGAGAGAGAGCACAAGCAGGGGGAGAGGGAGAGGCAGAGGCAGAGGGAGAAGCAGACTCCCCACTGAGCAGGGAGCCCAATGCGGGGCTCCATCCCAGAACCCTGGGATCATGACCTGAGCCAAAGGCAGACGCTTAACCGACTGAGCCACCCAGGTATCCCAACAATACAGATTTTTTTTTTTTAAAGATCTTATTTATTTGAGAGACAGACAGAGTGAGAGAAAGAGAGAGAGAACACAAGCAGGGTGAGGGGCAGAGGGAGAAGCAGACTCCCCACCGAACAGGGAGCCTGATGTGGGGCCTGATCCCAGGACCCTGGGATCACAACCTGAGCTGAAGGCAGACAATCAACCGAATGAACCACCCAGGCCCCCCCAACAATACAGATTTTTTAAGGATATCACTGCGAGTCAAAGAGTTCATGACCAGTGGAAAAACGAATGGTGACGTGACTTCACTGAGAGGAATGGACTTAAGAAAGAGTGTAAATGAACTAATGTCTTATTTGGTAAAGTAGGAAATTAATAATGTCTAAAATTTCATCATGATGTAGTCATGTAAGTTTCTTGGAAAAGAGGAGAATTAAAAATAAAAATGGCTAAAGTCTCATTAAGAATGGAAATCCAGATAGCTAATAAACATGGACAAGTGTCCAATATGAAATGCCACTACACTCTAATCACATTAACAAAGAAGTCTGATAATTAAAGGTTTCCTAGACCTGGAGTATAATAGGAATCTCACACCCTGCTTATATGGGCATATAGATCGACACAGCTACTTTGGAAAGCACTCAGCATGGTTCATTGCCTGAAGGTGTGCTAATACTCCCAACCCAACAAGTTTCCCTATCCCCTGCCCAGCGGGTAATATGTACTAGAATAACTGATGCAACAGGGTACGTGTGTGATTTGCATTAGCACCAACTAAAAGCAGCCCAAACATCCCTTAAGAGTCAAAAATTATGTGTATTCATACAGTGGGAAAACTACAAAGCATTAAAGTTTAAAGAACTAGAGCCTACTGGCAGCAATGTAGATGAATTTTTAAAAACAATATTGACTGGAAGACTGCATATACTGTGATTCTCTTTACATGAAGTTAAGAGTTGGCAAAAACAAAGGGAATTTTTAGGGATGCATGCATGTAAAGATGCACTTTTTAGTATGGATATCATATTTTACAGTTAAAACCTACTCAAAGGGGCGCCTGGCTGGCTCAGTTGGTAGAGCATGCAACTCTTGATCTCGGAACTGTGAATTCAAACCCCACACTGGGCATAAAGATTACTTAAAAAAAATTAAAACCTGCTTAAGAAAAGGTTGCCTCTAGGGGGCTGGATGTGTGAGTGAGTTGAGACTATTTGATTTTAAGTCCTTCACTACTGTTTGCGTTCACATATATTCACTAGCATTAACTGAACATACCCTATGCACCAGGCACTCTTCTGAGTTTGATGTGAGTGTTAACTCATGTAATCCTCACAAGAACTGTGTGATGTGGGAACCTATCTTCATGTTAGAGATGAGGAAATTGAGGCCTAGAGTTACTGAACTTGTCCAAGGTTATATAGCTAAGGGGGAGGGCCAGGTTTTAGCCACAGAGATTCTGAATTTTTAAAATATAATCTGAAAGAGAAATTTAACTACTAATTACACACATAGAACTCGTATTGGCACAGGTTTCCCTTTTTCAGCAGTTACTTTTTGTGTGCTTTGTGCTAGATACATGTGCTGGGATAAAACATGCCCCCTTCCCCTAAATTTTGTGTACTTTAAAGTGAGGAAGCAAGCCAACAGTTATAGTAGAAGTTATATAACAAAGGTTACATTGCTGAAAGCAGTCTAAAATCTTAGGAATCTTTTGGAAAGGAGTTTGTAGATCAATATCACAGAACCTTAAAAATGTTCATTTGCTTTGATCTCAAACTCATTTTTATTGACTTACTGCAAGAAAATTGTTCTACATATGGGAAGGGGCCTTCATGCGTAAAAATAGTTATTTTGTTTTATAATACTGAAAAGTTGGAAAGAATTTAAATGTTTAACCATATAGGAATGATTACAGAACCGAGAGATGTGCTCAATGGAATATTTTGTACCCCATTAAAAAAGTCAAGGTTAGGGGTGGCTCAGTTGGTTAAGTGGCCGACTCTTGATTTCGGCTCAGGTCATGATCTCAGGGTCAGGATATTAAGCCCCCGAGTTGGGCTTCTTGCTCAGCAGGGAGTCTGCTTGAAATTCTCTCTCACTCTGCCGCCCCGCCCCCCCCGCCAGCTCACGGGTGCTCTCTCTCTGTCTCTCAAAAATAAATCTTTTTTAAAAATCAAGGCTATGAATCCCCTGATTATATAAAAAATGATCCACTGTTAAATGGAAAAAAGTTGGGGTGCCTGGGTGGCTCAGTCGTCAAGCGTCTGCCTTCGGCTCAGATCATGGTCCCAGGACCCTGGGATCGAGCCTGGCATCGGGCTCCCTGCTCTGCTTCTCCCTCTCCCACTCCCCTGCTTGTGTTCCTTCTCTCACTATGTCTCTGTCAAATAAATAAAATCTTTAAAAAAAAATAAATGGAAAAAAGTTAAACATAAAATTAGTGATACAGTATGATGGGAGCTTTGTTCCAAAAAAAAAAAAAAAATCAAACTAGCCATTGTATAGAAGGGGAAGGAGAGCAGATGACAAGAAAGAGAATTTCTCCAAGACCTGATCTTTAGTCTAATTTACATAACACAATGTCAGATAATTTTGCTTTCTGATCTTTTGGTTCCATATTTTCTTAAGTGTAGACATTGAGCTTTTTTTAAAATTTGTTTTAAATTCAATTAATTAACATATAATGTATTACTAGTTTCAGAGGTAGAGTTCAGTGATTCATCAGTCTTATATAATACCCAGTGTTCATTACAACTTGTTCCCCCCCTCAATGTCCATCACCCAGTTACCCCACCCCCCATCCCCCTCCCCTCCCTCTCCCACTCCCCCTGCTTGTATTCCCTCTCTCGCTGTCTCTTTCCCTCTGTCAAAAAATAAATAAAATCTTAAAAAAAAAATTATTAAAAAAGACATTATATAAGTAAGTAGAGGTATTTTGTAATTTTTTTCCTTTGTCCCCATTAAAAATTTGGCTGGCTTCAAATGTTTAATGAAACATTAAAGAATTTGAAGTTGTTAGACTATTTTTAAATTTTTAAACATAAGGTCTGAGTATAAAGTATATGTTCATTTAGCAAATTTTTAAAAACAATGAAAAACTCACTGAAGAAAATAAAAGCCACCTCTGTATGTACACACACCTAATCTACCCTTTTGTCATAAAAAGGTATCAAAAATATTTTGTCACTAAATACTCTTCTACCTCAGAGAATCTTAGATTAAGCTTATGTACTCTCTCCCCTGAAAAACGCACAGAATATAGAACTCCTGAAAGCCCATTCATTAATTCTGGTTAAGACCTCTTGTTGTCAGTGTTTTTTAGTGGCTTCGCAGAGCATTTCTTCATATGGGTATGCTGTTTTTATTTAAACTAACCCAATTTGGAAGCCTGTAGCTCACTTCTAGGGTTAGGCCTAAACAGTCGTATATGACATGTTGGTAGATAAATCTTTGCCCACGTCTTTAGTGATTTCCTTAGGGTAAATTCCTAGGTGTAGGATTGGTGGTATGTTCTCACTGCCCAGAAGCTAGTGCTAGTTTCCTCTGTCAGTGACAGCATATAATGGAGTTCCTCCCCTCAACCCACATGCACCAGGGGTCAACTAAACTCTAAGTTGAAATTCTTTAAGTGATTGTTCAAAAGCCTTTAAAATGTATAAATACACCTTGTTGTTTTAATAAGTAGAGGTATTTTGTTTGTTTATTGCGGCATAAGAAACCACCCCAAGGGGTGCCTGGGTGGCTCAGTTGGTTGGGCGACTGCCTTCGGCTCCGGTCATGATCCTGGAGTCCTGGGATGGAGTCCCGCATCAGGCTCCCTGCTCGGCAGGGAGTCTGCTTCTCCCTCTGACCCTCCCCCCTCTCATGCTCTCTCTATCTCATTCTCTCTCTCAAATAAATAAAATCTTTAAAAAAAAAAAAAAAAAAAAAAGAAACCACCCCAAAACAGTGGCTTCAAACAGTAGTAGTCATTTATTTTGTTCATGAACCTGGGGGTTGAGTAGTGTATTAATTTTCTATTGCTGTGAACTTAGTGGCTTGACGCATGACCTGCTGATGAGCTCCCAGTTCTGTAGGTCAGAAGTCCAGGTACGGCATGACTAGGCTCTCTGCTTCGTCTCCAAAAGCTGAAGTCATGATGTCAGTCAGGCTGTGTTCTCATCATGAGGCTCTGGGAAAGAACCTACTCCCAACTTAGACAGCTCATTGGCCTAATTCAGTTCTTGGAGTTGTAGGACAGAGATCCTCCTTTCATGCTGGCTGTCAGCTGGGGGACAGTCTCAGCTCCTAGAGGCCTCCCTTCCATTCCTTGCCACGATATCACACTTGACTTGTTCAAAGCCAGCAACAGAGAATCTCGCCTTTGTCCCTTTTTTACTTTAGATCTTAAGGAAGACCCCAGTCCCTTTTAATGGGCCACCTGATTAAGTTAATCTACCCAGAATAATTTCTTAAGATCAATTAAAGATTTAAGGAACCCTAATTACATCTTCAAAATCCCTTCACTGCAGCACCAATTAGATCTGATTAACTGGGAGGACTGTATAGTTTAGCCGGTAGGAATCTGAGGGGCTTAGAATTCTGCCAACCACAAGTAGTGTCCCCCACTGCAAGGACTTAAGTATCTTGTTCTTGGAAATCAAAATTTACCAATGTGCATTCTATTTTTTTTTAATAGTTTTTATCAGAGAGAGATCATGAGCAGGGGGGGAAGGGCAGAGGGAGAAGCTGACTCCCCGCTGAGCAGGGAGCCCAATGCGGGACTCGACCCCAGGACCCCGGGATCATGACCTGAGCCGAAGGCAGACGCCCAACGGACTGAGCCACCCAGGCGCCCTGTGCATTCTATTTTATTGACGTTGGTGAATGGGGAGATTACCACTTCTGTGAACAGGCATGGCGCCCAACTTCCTGAGTTCAAAATGTGATTCTACAACTTCATGATCTTAGGTGATAGGGTCTTGGGTGTCCTGCTCTACTTTTCTGTCTCCATTTTCTCACCTGTAAAATGACATGGAGTTAATTGTTCTTTCCTTGTAGGGTTTTGATGATTAAATTATTTAATATCCAGGAAATTCCTATAGGACAGGGCTTGGCACATACTAAAGTGCTTTAAAAGTGTTTACTTTTTGGGCGCCTGGTGGCTCAGATGGTTAAGCGTCTGCCTTCGGCTCAGGTCATGATCCCAGGGTCCTGGGATCGAGTCCCGCATCGGGCTCCCTGCTTCTTGGGAGCCTGCTTCTCCCTCTGCTTCTCTCTCTCTCTCTCCCTCTCTCTCTCTCCTCCTCTGTCTCTCATGAATAAATAAATAAAATCTTTAAAAAAAAAGATTTTTTTTACTTTTTAAAAATGCATTTGATTCTGTAATTAGATAATTTGGGTGGGTTAACTATGTTAATGAGATTTCCTATTATAAAGGGACCCATTAATAAAAGTAGAATTTTCCTTTCTTGGCCTTAGTTTTTTATTTCTGACTTAACTGTATTATACACAATATGCCTTTTATGGTGAGCTGCCACAAATTTATTTTGGAAAGTATTGGATTCAAATAAATTTTTAATATGCTAATTTGATATTTTTGGTAATTAATTTCACTAGCATGGTAGGATAAAATCATTAAGTAACAGATTATAATCCTGAAGTCTGAGTTTACTTGTGGTTCTACGCCTAAATCCTTGGTGAGATCTATAAATGGAAATGCTTTTGGATATGATAGTATGAATTGCTTATAATACTCTACTTTTTCACACTAGGAAAAACTGAAGGAGTGCCTAAAGCAGTTAAAGGAGGAAAGAGTAATAAGGTTTAAGGCTGATAAACGAGTCAGTGAGGTAAACAAGTTTTTTCTTATACTTTTGAAAGTGTTTTGGTTTTATTTTTATTTGATCTTAAGCCATACACATGCAATTTATAAATTTTAAAACTAATATATTGCAAATTGGTTGTACCATATGAACCTTTGTATTTACTTATATTTAGTGGTCATATGATCTCTATTCCAGAAAACATGTTTTTAAAATGGAAAAATCTTAGGGATGCCTGGGTGGCTCAGTCAGTTAAGCATCTGACTCTTAATCTCAGCTCAGTTCCTGATCTCAGGGTTGTGAGTTCAAGCCCTGCCCTGGGATCCACATATTTTGGGTGAGGAGCATATTTTTTAAAAGAAGTAAAAATCTTAGGGGTTTTTTTGGTGTGTGTGTATTTTTATATGATGATAGCTTATTTTCTGTTTATGATGCTTCAATTCAAGAAAGCACTTATGCTTATAGTAAATATATAGAGTAACATAAAAGATATGAAGCTACTTACTGGCAGTGAATAAATAAATAAGTATAAAATATTGGAAAACTGCTAAGAATGCAATAAAAGAGAAAAATATATACTATGAGAATTACATTAGGCAAATGTGAATGGAAGCAGGACATAAGCTTAGAAGTTGTATGTAAATATAATTTATTATTATAAGGTGAGTTTTGGGAGGAGTTTTTGCAAGTGCATACACTGGATTGAAGAACACTTATTCATTCAGTAAAGGTTGAGCACCTGTAAGGTAAAAGCTATGTCATGAACAAAAGAGCCTCTCTGAGAAATACTAGAGTTGGGTTTATCTGTGATTTTAGCTGAATAGATGGTGGGAGGAGGGGACACACAAGGGAGGAAACATTTTCAAGAAGCCAGGAGGATATTAGTCATTGTATGGTTAATAAGTTGGGTATGATTTAGGACTTTTAAACTTAGACATTTAATATTTTGCTTAATAAAGTTAATCCTTAACATCCAGCCAAGTTGGAGTATGTTTGCTCAAATCAGACTATTTCACTTTCTAATTTAAAGGGAACGTTAAGCAGCTAATATTTCTAATGTAAATGAGGGTCTGTTATGAATATAACCAGTTAGAAAAGTGATCTTTTGGGGCGCCTGGGTGGCTCAGTCGTTAAGCGGCTGCCTTCGGCTCGGGTCATGATCCCAGGGGATCGAGCCCCGCGTCGGGCTCCCTGCTCAGCGGCGAGTCTGCTTCTCCCTCTCCCATTCCCCCTGCTTGTGTTCCCTCTCTCGCTGTCTCTCTCTCTGTCAAATAAATAAATAAATACCTTTAAAAAAAAAATGATCTTTTGAAAGATCGTTAATAAAACAGTTACTTTGGTTTATTTATATACCACCTAAGTATTATATAGGAAACTTTGTTGGGTATCTTTGGGTTTTGATCATTATGTGATGTAGTCTCTGTGTTTATAGGCAGAAAGTTAGATTAATTACAAATTAATTACATTTGAAATGTTTTAGTTTTGTTGCTTAAAAATTGTTTTCATGACAATGGAAGAAAATCATGTCAGACATTTTCAATTTTCTTTTATAGCTGGAACATGAAAATGCCCAGTTAAGAAATATAAATTTCTCTTTGTCTGAAGCCCTGCATGCACAGTCATTGACGAGCATGATCCTGGATGATGAAGGTGTTTTGGGCAGCATTGAGAATTCTTTTCAGAAGTTCCATGCTTTCTTGGACCTCCTTAAAGATGCTGGGTTAGTTAATTTCTCTCCATGGCATTATTCTCTTTGCATCTGTAAAGAGGGTTTACTAAGGAATGTAAGCAATTTTCATTGCTTCCATAGTCTTATTTAGTGTGTAATATAGGGTGTTTTTTAAATGAGGAATTAAAAGAAATGCAAAATGGTAAGCCTGCTTTGGTAGAGGAGAGAGCCCATTATAAAAGAATAACCTGTAGATTAAGTAATTTGTAGGTATAGTTTTTGGGAAAGACTACACTGAAGATAATTTTACTTGAAAATATTCCAGAATGCATCAGAATTTCCCTCCCTTTTATTTTTCTTTCTTGTAAAGTAAATTTGAATTAAAGTGGTTTTTGTCCTACACAGAGAAGTTGTTATTAATCTGCAAGGCAAATATAGATACAGATGAGTCATTCTCATCCGGGAATGATTTTGCTAAAGGAAGATACTGAAAGAGAGAATTGGAGATTGAAATTGATGGAGTGATGTTTTGTGGGTGAAGGAGTTGGTGTGGGGAAGGAAGGAACGAACACATTTTTGGAAACAGGAGGAAAGGTGGCCAGGAAGTGGGGGTGAGGTGAGAGGTCATGCACTGGGTGCATACCAGAAGCTGAAGCATTGAAATGGAGTGACAAATCAGGTGGTGGTCAAGACGTTGTTGGGGGAAGAGGGAGTGCTGCAAGGATGGCATGAACTGATGTGGTCCCAGAGCATGAATCTGGAAGGGCTGAGAATTTGAGAGAGAAAAGGGGCTTGTATCTGGGGTAGGGTATTGGCTTTTAAGATTTTAGAAGTATTTCATGATTATAGATATGGGGAAATCTAAGCTGCTCACATGCAATTATAATAACCTTTGCTTTTTTTCTCCTCTTGTCCAGGCTTGGGCAGCTTGCCACAATGGCTGGTATAGATCAGTCAGATTTTCATTTACTGGGTCGTCCCCAGATGAATTCTACTCTTAGTAATCTGCCTACGGAAGAAAAGAAAGCACTTGAAGAAGAAAAACTAGAATCAAAGCAGAACCCCCTAGGACACATGCAAAATATCCAAGTAAGTGGACAGAACAGAACGTAATGATTCTATGAGTGATTAGCCAAAAGGGAATTATCAGGTCAGAGAGAAAATAATACTGCTCTGTCCCTAATAACTCACATGCTTGGGAGGAGCCTCTTTGGGGTCCTTTCCAAATGTGAAAGTAGTTAAGTTTGGACCCGTTTCATAATATCGTGTAGTTACAAATAAGAAAGAAGGTCTTTTGCAAATGTATGATTTAAAGTAAACTATCCTCAGTGAAGAAAGAAATGAAACATTAGAGAAAACATTCCAAATTTTAAATTGTGTAAATGTCTATTCTATTCATATTTCATCTAGGTTTCTATTTGTATGCAGTCAGCTTACAGTGAAGGAACACTAATGAAGGTACAAGTACTGATACAGATAATTTTCTTAAATAAGTAATCCAGACATAACTGATAGACAGTGTATTATAGTTAGCTTCCCAGTTATGGGAGTGAGAGGAGACAACCCGTCTGCTCTTCTCCTGGCCTGCCTTGGAGCCTTCCCTTCGTCTTCCATCTCAGTCAACCTCAGACAGTCTTGGGAAGTGACAGCTTGAGAACAGTCTCATCACAAATTGGGTACTGCTTCCATGTTCCTAGAGGATAGAAAAGAAATTAATTTTCTTAGGGAATAGGGCTTTATTATTTTTAATGAGGGAAAGGGAAGTGGGCAGTAATCATCCCAAACACCAAGTCTGAAAATGTAGTAGGCGTTGCCTTGGATATAGCGAAGTTAAGTTGGGAACCAACTGGCAGGATATAATTAGAAAAAAACTGGATCTAAAATCTTCTGATTAATCAAATGACTGTCATAATAATACAATCACAGAGTAACACTGAAGTCATGGACACTACTTTTTAATGGTTGGCTTTGTTCATCACTGAATTTTTGTCTTGTCATCTTTTGTTTTTCCCTCCAGTTTCAGAAAATCACAGGTGATGCTAGAATTCCTTTGCCTCTCGACTCCTTCCATGTCCCCGTTTCCACACAGGAGCCCTTAGAAACTTCTAGAGACAATCTGGGAGTCCCAATCAATGAGCAGCGGCAGGACTCTATCAAAGAATTCATTGCTAGAACATGTTCTCCCTCAGCGGATGTGATGTCTGGAACTGGAAGCCAAAGAAAAGAAGATGAATTGTCTAGAAATAGCAGATCTTCTTCAGAGAAAATGACCAAAACAGGTGAATATACCAAAAAATATTGTGCCAAAAAACAACCCAGAAAGGATCTGCATTCCTGCTCTGACTCACCTGTAAATTGGAAAAGTAAAGGAATCGGGCAAAATGATTCTTTGGTTAACGAACCAGTTAAAAGTGAGTCTTTGAAAAAACACGTTTCTGTCAAGAAGGAAAATAGAATAGTGACTGTTTCATCCAAGACGACTAAAAGTAAACTCTGTCTGTTAGAACACTCTGAAAGTGATACTCTTGAATCTGATTTTGAATTTCAAGAAAGCATCCATACTGTATCACACCTGACATAGGTCTCAATCTTTTGAAATTATGTTTTTGCCCTCAAATTTTAATAAATTTCTTATGTTTTCATTGTGGCATATGGTGTTTTAAAATATAGTACTGGAAGCCATCATAGATTTATCCATTCTTTTTATTGTAATGAAACTTTTGGGATATGTTTTCTTTTTGACACTCTGCACCTTTCATTCAACAAGTGTTTCTTGTGGACTTAATATGTATGATACTATTCTGGGTGCTATTGCTTTCAGCAATGAACAAAACAAAACCTTTACGTTCATGAACTAATATTCTGTGGAGGGAGAAAAAAATTGCCGAAGCAGGATAATGGCCCTAGAAAGGATGGGGTAATAAATGGGGGAGTTTTAACATTTGGGTAAATGTGGAAATATTATAAATCACTTGGCCAGAAGTCATTGGCATATTCTGATTCATAATACCCAGAGCAGCAAACATTCACCAAGGTACTTAGCCATAGTCATGGATTACTGCAACTGTATAAGGTAGGGAACCATTATTGGGCACATTTTATGGATGAGGAGTCTGAGGAGACAGATTATGTGAGTTGCCCAAAAATTACAGAGCTTTAAATAAGTGGTAGAGCTGGGATTTGAACCAGAACCCGTGCCCTTAATCCCTTTGTTGTCTGTTACCTTGTTAAGAGAAGAAGGGCTTGCGGAAGCCATGGAGAGAGAAATGCCTAGCAGGGCTATCAGATAGTATGCCTGCCCCTCCCCCATCTGGGTCAGGTACTTCAAGGCCGACTATGTAAGAGCATATGAACGTGCATCTCCGGACCAAATTATGCCTCCCTGGTAAAACGTGCATAGATAAGTCCTGAGTTAGACTGTGACTTTGGAGAGGTAAAATCAAAGAAAAGCTGGTGTGTCAAATTTCTTCTGAGAAGGCCCTGCCTGATTGTTAGCGAAGGACCACTGTAGTACTATTGAGTTCATGAATCATGGATTGAGTGCGATGGGACTAAAACAAGAAAGAAAGATACAGCCCTTAACTAATAGAATTAGAGTAGGAGACGCACAAGCAGAGATCTTAATACTGCATTTCGCATTCTGTGATGGGACTGCTGAGGGAATGTAGCCCATGTTTGGGGAAAAAGAGAGAACTGGGGCCAAGAAAGGTCATTTAAAGAGCTCACACCTAAGCGAAGTCTGGAAGGACTAGTTGGAAACTGGTGAATAAGCGGGGGAAGGGAAAGGATCCTCAAAATGGAGGAAAAGCATAAGCAGAAGTATAGAGCCAAGGGCATGAGAGTGGTGTGTTTGGGGAACGCCAGATACAGATTTCAGAGTTGGTGGGATATTATCAGACAGGGGCAGCCAGGGGATTGTGAGTAGGCTTTACAAGCCATGTTGCATGGAGCTGGTTCTTTCTCCTCAGGAAATAGCTAATAAAACAGTTGCAGAATGGAAATGACATGTTGAGGGCTGCATGTTAGATCATGAATGTTCAGTATGGAACATCAGAAGAAGTATGGGGATCAGAGATGATGCCACACTCTTCCGAGGAGCATTGTTTATTTTTAAATAAAAATTAAAGACATCCTCCCCTGTCCTTACTGAAAGGGCTCTGTGGACAAAAGTAAGGGAAACCCCGGGTTAAAGTGAAGCAGGTTTCTTCACTGTATGACGTCTCGGGGCTACTGCAAGCTAACAGTCATTCTGAATTTCCAAGACAGGCATACAGTAGGCAGCCCTTCTCAAATATATTTGATTATAGAATCTTTTTTCATTTTTTTTTAATTGAAAGAGAATGCACATGCATGCACCAGAGAGGGGGTAGGGGTGAGAGCAGAGGGAGAAGGAGAGAGAATCTCAAGGGGACTCTGTACTGAGCACTGAGCCCGACACAGGGCTGGATCTCACAACCCTGAAATCATGACCTGAGCCGAAATCAAGAGTCAGGCGCTTAACTGACTGAACCACCTGGGCGCCCCTAGAATCCTTTTTCTAAAAGAGTGTCTACCAGCTGGTTCCACCAAACACCAGTTTGGTAACTTCTGAATTAGGCAATAACAAGAGGAAAAAGGTCTGAAATAAGGTATCAAGGGAGGAAGTAAGTTTGAAATTTATTTAGGAAATAAGCAAGACTTGGTTGTGGGAAGTGAGGAAGTAGGAGGCAGAAGCTGGGGTCCCATTTGTGTGACTGAGGTCGGGTGGTGGTATCATTGAGGTTGGAAATAGGGAATAAAGAACTGTATTGGGGAGAAGAGTTGAGGTTTGGACGGGTTGAATTTTAAAGCACCTGCAGAATTCAGGAGATGATGGGTCGATCACTGGATGTGCATGTGAAGACATGGAAAGATAAAAATTTGAACGGTGTCAGCACGTATAAGCACTAGTTAAAATCATGAAAATAGTTGAGGTCACAGAGAATGTGGGGACTTGAAAGTTTAAGTCAGAAGCAGAGAAAGGATTTTGAGGAAAGCGGAAATAGCGTTTCAAGAAGGAAGAAACAGATAACAGTGTCATGCTGCAAGAATGTGTTTGGCTTTGGCAGTTAGGTCCCTGGTGACCTTAGTGGGAGTCATTCAGTGAAGTGGTAGACGCAGCCAGATTGAGACAAGTGGAGGGGACAGGGCCGCCCTGAGGGACAGTGAAGAGTGGGTATAGGCTACTCTTTGAAGGAGTCTGGATGGGAAGAGGAAGCGAGGAGTTCAAAGATTTTTTTTAGACTGAGAGTGACTTAAGTGTTTATAGGTTGAAAGGAACGAACCCATCAAAGGAGATGGTGAAGATGCTGAGGATTGAGAGGCTCACCCGTACAGCGGGGTTCAAGGACGTGGGAGCATGAGCTACGTTAATGCCATTAAGACGGGAAGAAAGAGATGTGAACAGGTGTGGATGTAGATTACTTGATTGCTCAGTGAATTTGAGGTGGCTCACCTCCATACATGCAGTGCAAAATGATAAGTAACTTAGAGAATTGGGAAAACAGGGAAATACGGTAAGGAAAAAACAGGGATACAGTTCATATTGCAAAATATATAAGAATGACTTGTACTCTTCAAGTAGGATGAATTCTGGCAAATTTGGGGTGAGACAGCATTGGAAAGAAGTAGAAGTTAAATGAGTTTGTGCTGATAACCTCAGTTTTCTTTTACCACAGATTTTTTAAAAAACATACATGTACAAAATTACAGTTTTAAAATGGTTTCATAGTTTATGTGGGTTTTTTTTTAATCATTTGAAATGATTTCATTAAAAATCATCGGGGTGCCTGGGCAATTCAGTCAGATAAGCGTCTGCCTTCAGCTCGGGTCATGATCTCAGGGTCCTGAGATCAAGCCCCATGTGGGACTCCCTGCTCAGCGGGGAATCTGCTTGTCCCTCTGCCCCTCCCCCTGCTTCTGCGTGCACACATGTACTCTCTCTCTCAAATAAATCTTTTTTTAAAAAATAGAATCATCAATATGGATATTTTGTCGCTTAATGTGAGGGTTTTAGAAGTTTGATGTTAAACTTCTAATACTACACCTGAAGCAATGTCAATTCACTGAAATACGGTATTTTCATCTGGGTTAGAGAAAGTTACAAGCCTGTACCTTTACTGAGAAGTTACTGTGTGCCTTTGCCGAGTGATTACCGGAGCATGTGCAGTCTATACAAAGAGGAGTTTTCTGAGGTTTTAAAAACAGTGTCAGGTGTGATACTCTAGCAAAGAGTTTGTAGTCCTGCCTTAAATCCACATAATTACGTTGGTCATAATTACTATTGCAATAATTACTTTTCCATTCCTAGCCAGTACTGTGTCCAGGAAGCAGTCTAATTTCAAATGGATGTTTACAGAATAATCCCCAATCTCAAGATCTTCAGAGGACCAGCAAGATAGGCGACAATAATTAATTTTTTTAAAGATTTTGATTATGAACTACATGCTGGAGCTGATCACGTAACAAAGATGACTGAACACATTCTTTTACTCTTCCAGAATCTCACTGAAATGACTGGAGAAATATTAAAAATAGATTAATAGCACAGTTGGAAAACCAGAACATGAACAGCGTGGAATTCCTAGAAGATAAAAAGCAGATTATCGAAGGATCGGTTAATTAAAGAGCGAAGCCGCTCAGCCATTCTGCGCACTTTTGAAGCACCTAATTCTGGAGTTTGCCACCAGGCTAAGGCTAAGAAAACAGCTCTCTGAGGTAGGAGTTCTGACACAGACACATTGGGATTGGAGGAGAAGGGTGTTAACCCAAATGACTCCAAGGAGGAACCGAGGATCCGCTGCCCAGCCACTCACTCTGGCTGTGGGAGCAGCCGCTCCCTTTCTCATCACCACAGGCGCCCATGGTCAGCATTTGTGTTCACTGAAAGTGGGACAGTTATTTGGCTGAGGAAAAGCACTTCAAACTGTTAATCTTAGGTCCGCCTCTATAAATACGCCAAGAATCATCAGATTTGAAGAAAACCAGTAACATAAAAGGAGACACCAAATTAAAACAAAGTAACCTGTTCAAAAAAGTAGTTAGTAGAAGAAACAGAAGAAATGTAAAAATGAATACGATTAAGGTCGTATTCATAAGGATATTGTATCTATAAACAATAAGATACTAGGAAAAAAATATTTAGTCTCTAGAAACTGAAAATATAATTATGAAAAAACACTCAGAAGATGGGCTAGATCGCAGAATGGGTTCAGCTGAAGCTTAAATTCATGAAATGGAAGATTTGAGAGATTCTCCCTAATACGCCCTGCAAAGGGATGAAAGGTAAATATTATGAAAGAAAAGTGCAAGTCCTCCACAAACTCAGACGTATAGTAATTGCACAAGTAGTAAGCAATTGGCATATAGTAAGTACACAAATACTTGTGGAATTAATGAGACAACACAGATTTCAGTATTAGACTTCTTATTCAACAACTAAAATTTTTCTCTAAGAATTACTAAGCAAACTGAACAGTGAATCCATGATGAGATTTTAAATCAAAGCAACTGATGATGCCATGAGATCTGCCATTCCCCTTTATAATCATGAGATGCCTATAATCAGAAAAAGCCTAAGTGAATATTAATGCATATGGGAAAATAAAGTGAGCTCCACATCACCCTCAACCTGGGAGCCAGCTAATGAAGCATCACTATTTAGAATGTTGCTGGTTGCAATACCCAAGGAAAAAGAGAGTGAGGCAATGTTCACTGACTTAAAGCTTCCATACACATGCCACTTGTCACACTTCATTAGCCAAGAGTGTCACATGGCCGTGCCCTAGTTCAGAGCAGGGAAGCGCAGTGTGGACTTACTGTGTCAAGACGAGAGAGAAGCGAATACGTGTCAGCAACTTGCATAGCTACCAACTCTCAGGAATGGGAGGTGGAATTTAAAAATCCAAGAAAAGTCAGGAAAGAGAAAAGAAGTTACATAGGGGAAAAAAAAGTAAGACCAAATGCTTTTCTCACAGTAAATCTAAGTAGGTTAAATTCTCAAATTCCTTAGGCTTGAGTAAAAACACAAAATCCAACTATGCAGTATTTACAAAAAGCAAATGTAAATTATCATGGATTATAAAGAAATAGACAAAGGTATGCCAGGCAAATGCTAACAAAAGTGGATGTGGCTTTGTTAACTTCTGGCTAAATAGAATAAATAGAATCCAAAATGAAAAGCATTAAAGGGAGGCAAAGAAGAAAGCATTTCTTTTTGACTAATAAAAAGTATAGTTTGCTGAAGGATTTTTTTTAACATTTTTTTAAAGATTTTATTTATTTCTTAGAGCGAAAGCACAAGCAGGGAAGAGGGGCAGAGGGAGAGGGAGAAGCAGACCCCTCAATGAGCAGGGAGCCTGACGCGGGGCTTGATCCCAGGACCCCCGGACCATGACCCGGGCCAAAGGTAGATGCTTAATCAGCTGAGCCACCCAAGCACCCCTTGCCGAAAGATTTTTTAAAATGTATCTGCAACCTAAAAACTCAGTTTCAAAATTGATAGAGTAAAAATTTTAGAAATACAAGGAAAAATGGACAAACCAATTATGAGAAAGGCTTTAACACATCTCTCTTCAAAATCAGTGGATCCACCACTACACACTTATTAGAATGGCTAAAATAAAAAAATACGGTACAAGTACTGGTGAGGATGCAGAGCAACAGGAATTCTCATAGATTGCTGGTAGAAATGCAAGATAATGTGGCCACTCAAAACAGACTGGCAGTGTCTCTAAACATTAAACATATCATATGACCCCCACAGTCACTCCTGGGTGTTCACTCTAAATAGATGAAAACTCGTGTTCACATAAAAACTGGTACATGAATGTTTATAGCAGCTCCATTCATAATCACCAAAACGTCTTCCAACAGGCAAGTGAATAAGAAATGACAGTGTATCCACACACGCGATAAAAAGGAATGAATTACATATATAACAACTTGGATGAATCTCAAAAGTCCTATGCTAAGTGAAAGAAGGCCCCGAGGTTACATACTCTATGATTTCATGTATTTGACATAGGCAAAACTATAGTGATAGAGGATAGATCTGTGGTTGTCAGGTTTTGGGGAGCGGGGAGGATTTGATTACAAAGAGGCTATGCAGGGGTGTATCTTTTGGTGATGAACTTCTGTATTATTGTGATTATGATTGTGGTGGTGGTAATACGAACCCATACATACGTCAAAAATCATGGAACTGTACCCCTTCCTGAGTCATTTTTACTGTATAATAATGTTAAAGCAAAAAACTCAGGTCCCACCCCCTACCGATAGGTCAAGATAAGGAAGGAATTATCTCATAAGTATTTTGTATCCACCATGAATACAAAACATGTTCTTTTAGAAGATCTGTGGAACACTGTAATCAAAATGATTGATATGAAGGGGGAAAACTTGTAAAATGCAAAGGTAGTGTCCTCTTTGCAAAATGTAATAAAACTAGTAACAAAACTAGTCGACTTAGAAATTTTTGAATTACCTTTTATACCTTTTATTAATTCCTTGATGGGGGAAATCAAAACAAATTATAGACAATTTAGAGTGAATGAAAGTTACTTCTCAAAACCTAGGAGATTCTGCCAAATAAGATGTTAGAGGAAAATTTATAGGTTTTGACTTATTTTCCAAGAAATAAGAAAACCGAAAATAGGGGCACCTGGCTGGCTCAGTCAGTGGAACATGTGACTCGATCTCTGGGTTGTGAGTTTGAGCCCCACACTGGGTGTGGAGATTACTTAGGAATAAAATCTTAAAAAAGAAGAGGAAGAAAAAACAAAGCTGAAAACAGGTGAAATAAAACTTAACTTTAGAAACCAGAAAAAAAGGTAAGCTGAAAGAAGCAAGGGATTTAAAAAGTTAAAAGCAGAAATGAATAAAATAGCAAACACATTTTGATAATTAAAACTAAAAAGTTCTAAAGTAAAAACTGGTAAAAGGCAAACCTTTGAAAAATATGATAAAAAGAACAAGAAGTAACCAACAAAAATATATAACCAGAATTCATAATTTTTAGAAAGATAACATACTTTTTTAATTAGAAGGGAATACTATTTACAATTTCCTCCTAATGTAATTATATAGCTTCATTCCAATTTGAAAGAACCAGATGAAGTGTGATGACTTTTTAAAAAAAAAAAAATAGATTCTAAAAATACGTAAGAAGTAGAAAATGTAAATAAACCAAGTAATTTAGGAGAAATTAAAAAGGTAGTATGAGAACTTCTTTTAAAGGTAATATGAGAACTTGTCTTTTAAAAAGGCAAATACGGGGACGCCTGGGTGGCTCAGTTGGTTAAGCATCCAATTCTTGATTTCATCTCAGGTCATAATCTCAGGGTCATGAGATCAAGCCCTGAGTCAGGCTCTGTGCTCCACACAGAGCCTGCTTGACATTCCCTCTCCCTCCCCTTCTGCCCCTCCGCCTGCTATTTGCACATGCTTTCTCTCTCCCCCTCTCTCATAAATAAAGGAAAATGCTATCAGACAAACCTTCAAGGCATCCACATATTTGTAAACCATTCTAGAGGATAGAAAAAAAAATGCAAAGCTGCCTAATTCATTCCATGTGGAAAGCATAATCCTGATACCAAAACCGCACAAATAAAACACGGAAAATTGGGGGCGCCTGGGTGGCTTAGTGCATTGGGTGGCTGCCTTCGGCTCAGGTCACGATCCTGGGGTCTTGGGATCGAGCCCCACATTCAGCTCCCTGCTCAGCGGAGAGCCTGTTTCTCCCTCTCCATCTGCCTGCCACTCTGCCTCCTTGTGCTCTCTCTCTCTCTCTGTCAAATAAATAAAATCTTTTAAAAAAATAAATAAAACACGGAAAATTGTAGACCAATCTCACTTAACAGAGGTGCAAACCACTATAACTCACTAAATTAACAGATTAAAGAATGAAATACCATCTTCACTGCCAAAAAAAGCATTTAATAAATCAAACATCCTCTGGTACTCTTAACAATCTAGAAACAGAAGGAAACTTTACCTTGATTTAGCTTGATTAAATGTATCTATCTGAGATCTACAGCAAACAAACTTGATGAAAAAACTGCAAAACTGAGAAAATTCAAAAACAGTACTAAAAAGTATACACAACGCAAAGACAGTTGTCATCGTAAATGGTTTTGGACAAAAAGGAAACTAATGATTATCCACTGGCGGTATTACAATTAATGAGAAACTTAGTAAGCAGGGCACAACACCAACATCAAAAACTTCTTTATACACCAGCAATAGCCAATTAGGAAATGTATGGAGGAAAAGATCCTGCTCATGTAGAAATAAGGTTAACAGAGAAATGTTAAGGCCCATATGAATAATAATAATAATAAAAAAAACTATGCTGAAGGATGTAAAAAAAGACCCCCCCCAAATGGAGAGTCATGCCACAGTTCCGTCTAAGAGGAAGACCCAACACAATAAATGTGTCCATTCTACCAAATAAACTCATAAATTCAGAGCAATTTCATATAATCAAAGCAAGCGTTTTTAAATGGATAGAACAACCTGGTAACAAAGCTCATCTGGAAGACCATGCACAAAACAACTCCGAAATCAAAACAGTCCATGGAGCAAGAGTAAATGAAATAATGTGGTATTGGCACAGGAATAATCAAATAGGTTAAAAGCACAGAACAAAGAATCCAGGAACAGAGCCGTGTATACATAGGAATTTAGTACTTGAAAAATGGCATTACAAATAGGTAAGGAATGAGGTGCCTGGGTGGCTCAGTTGTTAAGCGTCTGCCTTCGGCTCAGGTCATGATCCCAGGGTCCTGGGAGCAAGCTCCGCATCTGGCTCCCTGCTCGGCGGGAAGCCTGCTTCTCCCTCTCCCACTCCCCCTGCTTGTGTTCCCTCTCTTGCTGTGTCTCTCTCTGTCAAATAAATAAAATCTTTAAAAAAAAAAAAATAGGTAAGAAAGAGTTGAACTATTCAGTAATTGATGCTGGGATTACTCATTACTTGGAAAACATTTTATTCTTTCATACCATGGAAAAGAAATAAAATCCAGATGAATTAAACATTGAAATATAAAAATAACTAGAAATATTGGAAAATAACTTTTAATAAATGTGGGGTGAGGAAGACCCTCTTAACAAAACCCAGTATCCACAAAAGAAAAAAAAAAAACAATAGATTTGACCACATTAAAGAATGTCAAAATTCTGAGGCGCCTGGGTGGTGCAGTGGGTTAAGTGTCCGACTCTTGGTTTCAGCTCAGGTCCTGACCTCAATGTCGTGAGATCGAGGCCCGCATCAGGCTCCGAGCTCAGCGTGAGTCTACTTCAGATTCTCTCTCCTCCGTCTGCCTCTCCCACTTGTGCATGCTTGCCTGCACGCTCTCTCTCTCAAATAAATCTTAAAAAAAACGTCAAACTTCTGTACACAAATTAGACAAAAGGTTGGGAAAATATGTAAAACATAACAGAGGTTTAATATAGCTAATATAAAGCACCCACAAACCAGACGAGAAATGGACAAAGGATATAAAAATATTTTTATAAACAAAAATATAAACATTCAAGAAATCATAAGAAATCAAAAATTAAAATGAGATACTGTTTTTTAGTCCTTGAAGTGGCAGATATGAAACGACGGGTGACAGTGCTGGATATACTATGAGTAAAGAGCATTCTTGTTGTTGAAGGACGTGTAAGTCGATACAGTTTTGGGGGTGGACAATTTGGCAGTGTATATCAATATTTAAAATGTGTCTAGCCTCTGATTTAATAACCATGATTCTAAGCATCCAGCCTAAAGAAATATTCACACAAGAGTCCTAAGAGTCAGTAATAAGAATGTGCATTGAAGCATTTTTTTTAAAGATTTTATTTATTTATTTGACAGAGAGACACAGTGAGAGAGGGAACACAAGCAGGGGGAGCGGGAGAGGGAGAAGCAGGCTTCCCACTGAGCAGGGAGCCTGATGTAGGGCTCCATCCCAGGACCCCGGGATCATGACCTGAGCTGAAGGCAGACGCTTAACAACTGAGCCACCCAGGCGCCCCAAAGCATTTTATGAAATAACAAAAATTAGAAACAACATAATTGTACATAAATGTGGAAATTATTGAATTAGTACCTACCAGTTCCTACCATGCAATACTCTGCAGCAGATAAAACAGCAGCTCTGTATGTAGTATGGACATGGAAGTATTTTTAAGACATACTGATACGGGGTGCCTGGCTGGCTCAGTCGGTAGAACATGCAACTCTTGATCTCAGTGTGGAGTTGGAGCTCCACGCTGAGTGTACAGATTACTTAAAAAATAAAATCTTAAAAAAAAAAAGACATACATGAAAAACAAGTTCTGCCATAATAGTTATTGCACACTATTTACATTTATATGGTTAAAAACCTGTTTACACATATACAGTGTTCATTTTTGTCTGTGTGTGCCTAGAAAATACTCTGTAACAATACATATCAAGCTGTTGACAGTGACTCTGCAGAAGGCAGTAGGACTGTGAGGAGGGACAAAAGGGGGCTTTTCATATTTTACTCCATTTACTTTAGGTTGTTTGCTTTTTTCTTTTTAACGTAGGCTCCATGCCCAGTGTGGAGCCCAATGTGGGACTTGAACTCACGACCCTGAGATCAAGACCTGAGCTGACATCAAGAGTCAGACATTTAACCAACTGAGCCACCCAGGCACCCTGGGATTTTGTTTTTTAATAAGCCTCTTTTTATGGTTGACAAGTAATTTTCTAAATTCTCTTCATCACAGAGACCTTGGAAAATACAAACATATGATCTGTCATCCTCTATGTCCTGTGTCCATCTATTTTTCAAAATCTGTCTGTCCTAGTATCTATGTGGAAAATGAGCTTTACCATGTAACCTTCCAGAGCTTTATACCCCTGATGGCTTCCTACATAGTATATTCAAACTGCTTTTTTTTTTTTAACCACAACCCACAGTAAAAATTATTATTTTATGCAAAGGAAAAGGTAATTGTCCTGGCCCACACCTGCCTTGTGTGCACACGTAGTGAATGGCAAATTTCATCGAACAGCTCTTACTGTACTTCTAGTGACACTCTAGTATGTTCTGTTCTGTTTCATTCCTTTAAAGAAAATTCTGTTTGCAACCCACTAAATAGGTTTCATAATCCACTACTGGGTCATGACCTATGGTATGAAAACACTGGGGAGAATGCTTCAGATGCTTGTTCTGTCTACTCCTGACCAAACTGCTGTGGGTGTACAATGCAAGGCTGTCCCACCTTTGCATCGTTCCTCCAGGGGTCAGAGTCCTCCATTTGTGCATTACTTGCAAAGCCCAGCTTTCTTGAGCTTTTTCCCTCTTACTAGGTAATTTATGTGAGATTCTCCTTAAAAAAAAAAAAAACCCTTTGTTACAGTGAAAGCCTGAGTTTTCAAACTGATGCATCTACACAGAATCCTAAAAATATAATTTGGTCAAAGAATTAAAAAAAAAAAACAAGTCCTGTGTTTTAAGGCAAGTGCCTTAAAAGTGCTTGGTGTTGCTCACAAAGTACATAATGTACTTACTGTAAGGGTTGAAAGGGCTCAATCCCTCTTAGTACAGTTTGTAAATTTTAAACCAGTGTGAATTTAAAAACAAAAAACCGAAAAACAACCAAGCAGTTTAGAATTAGATAAGGACACCTCCTATAGATTAGATAATCATTAACTTTGTTTCCGAGTGACCAGGGAGGATTACTTGGTTTATTTTAAGGTCTCCAAAAGATAGTCCTCAGTGTCCTTGACTGTGGAGCAGGCTTTTATCTCTACACCGGAGAAACCAAAAACAAAACTTTACAAAAATCTTAAAACTAGATAATCCCTGGGTCCTTTTGTCTTAAAGGATAAATTTGACCGCGGTGTGAAAACAGAAAAATCAGGAGAGGGGATAGGAGAGGTGTTGTATAAGGTTACAAACCTAAGTTAAGTCCTACAGATGTAATGCACAGTGTAGTATATATACACAACAATATTGTATTATAATCATCAAACTTGCTAAGAGACTAGATCTTAATTATTCCAACCACTAAAAAGAAATGATAATTGTGTGATGTGGTAGAGGTGCTAATTACCACTACAAGGACAATCATACAAATGTATCGAATCAATGTGTCGTACACCTTAAATTAACAAAATGTTACGTGTCAAAAATATTTCAATTAAGAAAGCTAAAATCAGTTTACTAAATAGCTCTAATTTCTTTACGCCAAAGTCAAACCAAATCTTTTCTAGGAACCTAGTGTGTTGGGGCACCTGGGTGGTTCAGTCTGTTAAGCGCCCGACTCTTGATTTCAGCTCAGGTCATGATCGCAGAGTCGTGGGGTTAAGCCCCATGTTGAGCTCTGCGCTCAGTGGGGAGGAGGTTTGAGATTTTCTCTCTCCTCTCCCTCTGCCCCTCTGCGTGCATGCTTTCTCTCTCAAATAAATAAATAAATAAAATCTTCAAAAAAAAAAAAATCTAGTGCCTTATTGTATAAGATAGGAGACACTTTCACATGTTATTCCAAGACCTGGAAACCTACGAGGGGTCAAAGGTGTTATCTTTATACCCTTTACATCAGTCATACCCTGGTTCAAGCTATTGCTTACAGTCAAGTGAACCACTAGCTGTTTTTGGGATGAGTGGCCAGAATGGCAAATTTGAAGCTATGGAACATGGTTTTCTTGGTTTCCTGCTCTTCTTAGGCTTGTATCATTTTCTGTAGTTGCTCTCTTATCCAATGTAGTTAATATAATAACCTGGTAACTATATAATAAGTTTAAACTGGCTAATGCCTCAAAATTTTTGGTACAGATTTTCATTTTTGATTTAAAAAAATTAAATATTAGAATTTTTTTTTAATTACCTCACTTTTTTCAGGGGCACAGTCGGTTAAGCGTCTGACTCTTAGTTTCGGCTCAGGTCTTGATCTCAGGGTCATGAGTTCACGCTGGGCACGAAGCCTACTTTTAATAACTTTTTGCAGAAATCACTCATCTTAAACCGAGTGAAGTCCATAGTCTTCAAGGCCTAGGTTTGAATACAATTGATAAGATGAAGTTTGGTGTTTTCTTTCACTGATAGGAGCAGATTTACCCTGAACCTTTTACTGGGGATTAAGATTTTAGGTCTTTAGGTTAAAATAAAGCTTCAGGCCTACAACCCTCAGTTGTCCCTAATTTTGCCATACCTTTAAAGTATTTCCTTTTTGTCCCAATTTTAATAAATGTGCTGCCAAATCAAGCACTCAAGTATTCCCTTTTATTAAACAGGACCAGGATCGGACTTTCCACTAACCTGAGTTAACTCTGTTCCACAATTTATAGAGAGATGGTAATCATTTAGGGTTTCTCCCTTTTTGGTCAACTGGAAACCCATAACTCTTCTCTACAACAAAAAGATGCCTCTCTGCCTATTTCTCCATCTCCCCCACACCATCATCATTCTCCCTTGAAGCAGAGTCAGTGCCTCAGGCCTTGGGTGAGAAATGGGCCTTGCCAGGCGGCCATGGGTTGCCCTTCTGTGTTAACACTTACGTTGCTGCTTCAGACCTTGCTGGTGACTTCAGTGAAATTAGAAACAGCTTCGTTTCTTCAGGGACTTCAAAGTCCCATGTGGAAGAGGCAAGGTGCCTGCGGGAATGAGGAACGTCTTACCTCTAAGCAGGCAGAGATGCGTCTCTGAGGTGGATTTCCTTTTAAGGGTTTTGAGGAGAAGCCGCTTCTGAGGAGAGCTACTGCCCCAGCACCTGGGCCTCGGCCGGCTCTGGACTCCCACTAGCCGTGGGGAAGGCTCCATGGCAGCAGGACTGACCCCACGAACGTGGGTTTCTCCCAGTTGAGTTTCAGTTCACAAGTCAGGGACTCCAGACAACCGGCCGAGGGGGTGACATCCTGGAGCACCGGGATTGTTCTGCAGTGGAGGCAGCTGTGGAAAGAACCAGACTCTACCACCATCGCTGAACGAGCCCCCTTTGACCCTGAACCGAAGGGAAACTGGGCAGGAAATAATTGTGGATTTTTAATTTCTTTAGAGCTCAACCTTCAAGAGAAAGGATATTAATTTTTTTTTAGACTTTAATTCCTCCCTGAGAATTTAATAATGTGAGGCATTTCATACAGTTCAAATCAGGGCATTTTAATATTGCCGGCATTTATTATTTGGAGTAGATTTATGACTTCATTTGAATTCACCACATAATCTCCAGCAAGCTCTATCGAATGCCCTACCTGGGAAAATCTAAGATGGAAAACAGATTGGGGAGTGCATTTTGAGGCTAGAGCATTGGGATAGGCTTGAGGGAATTTAATCGGTGCTTCATTGAGAGCCATTTCAGAGCCGTCGGGGTCCCATGGCTGACCTCAGGAGGACTCACAACGGGATGGTGATGAGGCCCGGAAGCACTCCGCATTTTCCCAGGAAGAACAGCGGCACTCATGTAGTGCTGAGCCCTGTGTGTTAAGAAACCCAAATGTTAGAAATACTGGGGACACAGGAAGAGAGACGTTTTCTCCTCCCTTCCTGTGTCAGCCGAAGTCCTTCTAAAGGTGAGTATCTGCTTTCTCAGAGCTTTTGGGCACTCAGCGTTCATTCTCCTCGTCAGGCCCCCTTCCTTCTCCCAGGATGAAGGAGTGGCTTATTCTGGCTGTTGAGGTCAGCAGTGGGGTTGTTCATTAAACGGGCTCAGCCTCCTCCTTCTGAATATCTTCTGTACCCTGCCTGTCCCCATTGCCTGCCATTGCCTGGGAAGTCCATTCCATTTGGTGAGGGAAGAGGAGAGAAAGACTAGCCTGAACTTGGCTCTCCATCCTAGCCTGCGGTTCACCTTGACAAGTACTGACGTGGCTACTTTAATCCCCATGAGAGCCTATTGGGCTTCTGTGAATAGGTTTCAGTTGGGTTCAGAACTTTCAAGGGAAGAACAGTAGGATTAATTAGCATCCCAGAAACAACACAGGCTGTGTTCGGAGTCAAGGCAATATAATAACTCTGGAGTCCCACCACCCCGGCTTCTGTTCCAGGAGAGAATGGCTATCTTCCTCAGTTCCAGTTAGAAATCCTGGTGAAACCACCTCATACCCATTAGGATGGCTACTCTAACAAACCAACAAACCCCAAAAAGTAACAAGTGTCGGTGAGGATGTGGAGAAACAGGAAGCCTCGTGCACTGTTGGTGGGAATGTGAAATGGTGCAGTTGCTACGGAAATCAATATGGAGTTTCCCTCCAAAATTAAAAATAGAACTACCATATGATCCAGCAACTCCACTTCTGAATATATACCCCAAAGAGCTGAAAGCCGGGTCTCAAATATGTATTTGTACACCCATGTTCATACCAGCATTTGTCACAGCAGCCAAAAGGTGGAAGCAACCCAAGCATCCATTAATGGATGGATAAACAGAATGTGGTATATACATATGTGAGGTAACAGAAAATAGACATACTGGACTCTAAAATACATATATTTAAAATAAATATATGGGCTCCTGAATCCTGACACCAGGCTCCTAAAACCCTTGTCATTTCCTAAGTGATATGAGCTGACCTCATATGAGCGTCTCTTGTTCCGATGAGGTGACTCTGGATGGGCTTCTGGATGGGGGCTGGTCACCAAAAAAACCAAGACATAATTAGCAGCTTGGAGTTTTCAGCTTGGCTCCCCCTTCTCTAGAGAGAGGAGAGGGGCTGGAAATGGAGTTAAAAATTGATCGTGCCTACGTGAGAAAGCCTCAAAAAAAATTCCAGTAGTATAGGGTTCTGAGAGCTTCCAGGTCGGTGAACACACCCAGGTACCAGGAGGGTGGCACGTGCCACACACGGGACAGAATCTCCTGCCTTCAAAACCCTCCCAGATCTCGCCCTATGGATTTTTTTTTTAATCTGTCTGTTCATCCATATCCTTTATTATAGCCTTTAATAAACTGGTAAACATAAGTCAGTGTCCCTGAGTTCTGTGAGTTGTTCTAGCAAATACTCGAATCCAAGGGGAAGGAGGTCCTGGGAACCTCCGGTTGTAGCCAAGTCAGAAAGAAGATGTGGGTAGCCTGGGGACCTACTCCTTGCTATTAGCATCGAGGTGGGGCAAAGTCTTGAGGGACCGAGCCCTTACCCTGTGGGATCTGACGCTAACACGAGGCAGAGAGGGTCAGAAGTGAGTTAAATTGCAGTACTCTCAGCTGGTATTGCAGAATTTCTTGGTGGGGGAAAACACCCACACCTCCGGTGTCAGAAATGTGGTGAGTGTGGTAGTCCTGTGGGAGTCAAGACTGGGATTTTTCTAATGCAACATACGATAGAGTACTCACATGCACAGAGACAGAAAGTAGAAAGACAGTAGCCAGGGCTGGGAGGAGGGGAAGTTGTTTAATGGGTAAAGAGTTGCAGTTTTGCAAGCTGGACGTGTTCTGGTGGTTGGTTGGTTGCATACAGTGTGAATGTACACTACTGAACTGTACATATAAAAATGAGTAAGATGGTAGATTTTTTTTGGTTATTTGTATTTTACCACAATTTTTTTAAATCATGGGGAAGATTTGGGACGCACACCCTTGGATCAGGGGCTCACTCTTTTTTTTTTTTAAGTTTTTATTTATTTATTCATGAGAGACACAGAGAGAGAGAGAGCGAGAGAGAGGCAGAGGGAGAAGCAGGCTCCCAAGGAGCAGAGAGCCCGATGCGGGACTCGATCCCAGGACTCTGGGATCATGACCTGAGCCGAAGGCAGACGCTTAACCATCTGAGCCACCCAGGCGCCCAGGGGCTCACTCTTGACGCCATCAATTGTGGCCAATGGGCAGGGTCAGCTCAGAACATCTGGGCCTCCACTCCTACGAGGAAGGGAGCACTGAGTGCTGCTGCTGGCCTTCATATAATTTGAAACTAGTGGGACACTGGAAAGGTCTGGAATCCTGTGGCTGAAAAATATCTGTGGCAAAGAAAATCATAAATGGAGTTGAAGAGTCATTGGAATTTTTGCAGAAGAAACAATCTGGTATTTCTTTCTTTTCTTTCTTCTTTTTCTTTCTTTCTTTCTTTCTTCTTTCTTTCTTTCTTTCTTTCTTTCTTTCTTTCTCTCTCTTTTTTCTTTCTTTCTTTCTTCCTTCCTTCCTTCCTTCTTTCCTTCCTTCCTTCTTTCTCTCTCTCTCTCTCTCTCTTTCTTTTTTTTTTTACAAGTAAAAGGAAGGGGTGAAGTATTTCTTCTCTCTGAGTTGTCCAAGCATAGAAGAATAAAATTCATAAATCTCAGAAGTTCAATCCGAGATGCCAGGACAAGAAGGGCAGGAGAGACAGAGTCCTTTTTTTTAGCTGAAGCCCTAGGATACAGTGTTCTTGCATGATCAGTATTTCCCAATGATGTATGATCTTCAGAGTTCAGGCCCTTAAGGTCATGTATAATTTGCAGCAATAATGACTTACTGATTTTAAAATAAAAACGTCTTTCTTTTGTAATGTCACCTAGCACTTTGGTTCGGGATAAAATGTTAATCATTGATTTTCTGTTGAAACTTGGTTTTCCACGGGGCTAGTACCTCATACTAAGTAGTCTTACCCGCATGGGTGATGAACTGGAATGTCTGAGAGACACTGTACATCAGCAAAACAGCTCAGAATTCTGATTATTGACAGAATTTGAGACGAGGTCATCAGGCCGAGCTGTGCAAAGGAGGGGAAGGAGAGAGGATGTAGAGTGTTTGCTTCCCAGCCCTCTGCCTTTCCTCTGTGAAGACCATCCCACTGTGGGATTGAACTAATCACACCTCGCTTCAGTTCCGGGGTGCTGTCAATCCTCGTGCTCTGCACCCCTGGGTGCCGAAGTAGGTGTGTGACCCAAAGGCCCCAGAGTCCTTTCAAGGTGATTTTCAAACTAGAAGCAAGGGAAGAGAGTCCCTTCTTCTCGCATGGCAAAGACAGGACAGTCCCTGGCCATGGTTTCAGGCCTGAGGAGAAAGCCAGTTTGAGAGAACGAAATGATGTGAAGAGAGAAGCAAAAATAGGGGACAGAGACATATGCAAATACACAGCTCACAGCACATGTGGCTTTTGTCCAGGTTGTTGCTGAAGCAAAGCCTTACTCTTGTCCACCGCCTCGAGGTTCGGCTCCAGATTCCACAAATGGATTCATTTCCCCTCCGCCCGAGCTGGTCAGAGTTGAGGTCCCATCATTTTCAATGGAAAGAGTTCAGGGATGCAGCCCAGAGCACCCACACAGGCCACCCAGCACTCATAGGATGAGGAGGTGTCCCTTGAAGATAAACTAGTGCAGGATTAGGCTACTGCCTTCTCTTCCTGAGAAAACAAGGAGCAGCAGGCAGTAGGCTTGAACCCTGGACTCTGCCTCTTGCTCCCATCACTAACTACGCCATCTTGGATGAGTTATCTTCTGGAACTCTGTAAAACGAGGGGGCTAGACAACACAGGCCATCCAAAGGGCATTTCAGCTTATATTCTTTCAGATATTGAAATGTCGGTTTGATTGATGCTACTGAGTCTTCTCTTGGTTTTGACCCCAAGTCTGCCTTTAGTTCTTTGCCCGAGTCTTGCTCACTTTAACAGGGTTTAAACGTTAGTCCTTCCTGTGTTGGCTAGAGGGAGTAAGACAGGGAAAAACAGCACACCCTGTATCTCCCCAGTTGAGTTTTCAGATACTTAATAAAGAGAGGATACCTGTTATTGGCAGCATAGGGCATAAAGAAGGCAGAAGAAAGAAGAATCACCAACTGTCCGTGGCATTTTCTGCTCCTGAGGCTGAATGCTGCCATGGGCTGATGTTTTGCTGCAGGACAGAAGTGGCCAAAAATGCAAGGGATATGCAGACAGAGTTGAGTTCTGCTGTTTGGGCAGTGGTTAGAGTTGCTACTTTGGAAGACTTGGAAACACTCCTCGTGTAGGTGTGAGTTCCTCCAACCTAATTATGTAAGAGCCTCTCAACAGCCTGGGATTATTGTTCTTAAACAAAATACACTGGGGTTTCTCTGTTCTTTTCAGGAAATACCTTGTATGTGTTGTGAGGAAGGGGAATAGTGTGGTGTCTCTTGAATACGGTAAGTCCCTCTGAAAAATATACTTCCTTCTTCCTTTGAAGTGTGGGTGTGCGCAAAAAGTTAAAGATTATGATTGGCTGACACCATGAGCTTTTAGTTTTTGTTTGTGTTGGGAGAAATTAAAAAATGGATTCCTTAGAATAATTCTGCTTTTAGAGAGTTGGCTGAACTTCACAGCAAAAAATCCTTGGTTGGCTGCCTGCTAAGGAGTGAACTTCATCAGTTCTGGACCCTGGGGCTATCTGGACTGTTGGGAAGTCTTATTCTCAAACAGGTGGGGGAGTTTTGTATTTATATTGACACTATATTTAACAGAGAATAAAGAAGACAAAGCCCATTCTCTAGTTTCTGTCTCTTGGTATGCTCTAATATTTGTTTCCTGGTGATAAAAAGAATCAAAGGGTGGAATGGCTCCAAGAGGACAGACATCCCCAATTTTGGTTGTCCCTAAAGTAGCTGGATCTCACAGTATCTTCTGAACAAGCAAGACAGGAACCTGAGCAGTTCTGGCTCCTCCATGGGCTCACCTACCCCCACCTTCTGCTACTACCCATCAAACAGAATCTTCTCCACAAATCTTATCCCTGGTTTATTTCTTCCTCAGGCCCATGGAGAGGAGTAGGTTGAACAATCATTGGCTCAATTAATTTATCTTGCTTAGTTATACAAAAGAAAGAAAGAAAGGGAGAACAAAAGAAAGGTGTGTGTGTGTGTGTGCACCCATGTATATGCACATGCACATATATGCATATGGCCTTTTGTTTTTTTTAACATACTGAATCAAAATTTGCTTAATATCTATTATGTAGAATAAAAAAGCAAGATGCAAAGCAGTGCTTATATTATGTTACCTTATGTGTAAAAGGGAGAGGGAATAATTATATATTCATATTTGCCTGTATTTGCTAAAGAAACTTGGAAAGATACGAAAGGAACTGACAAAAGTCTCCCAGTGGCGATGAGATGGAACCTAGCTGGGTGGAGGATAAGGATATTGTCACTGTACATCTTTTATATGTTTGATTTTTGAACCATGTGAATGTATTACCAATTCAAAAAATAGACTCAGTACCTAAACCAAAATTGTCTCGAAGGCTGGACATTCTCTGTCTATCTCTGTCTTTGGATAATGTTGAAACATTTTGTTTTCATTTTTTAAAATATTTTATTTATTTTTTTGAGAGAGAAAAAGCAAGAGCAGGGGGAGGGGCAGAGGGAGAAGCAGGCTTCCCACTGAGCAAGGATTCCCTGATGCAGGACTTGATAACAGGACCCTGGGATCATGACCTGAGCCAAAGGCAGACAAAGGACTGAGCCACCCAGGCGCCCATGTTTGAACATTTTAAAAGCCATCATGTGTTATATATGCCTCAGGAAAACTTCAAAAGGGAGAAGACTGTTATGTGACAACACATGCTGTTAACATTTTTCCTAGGTAAGGACATCTAGGAAAACAGAGGCGAAGTGCCAGACACTTCTCCAGGGACCAAGACTGTGCGTAAACGCACCAAGTTCAAAAAAGTAGGGAAGAAGAGGGACTCCCAGCCACAGGGTCTTCTAACACGAACGTCTCTAAATTTAGATCACCAATCAGTCAGAAAGCTTCTCCTCTGAGTCACCCCCTGCCACCCTGCTCCTCTACTCAGCAACTACAGAAGGATTAAAGACCAGCCTAGCGGCTAACTTGCTGATAAACGGATGAAACCAGGTGATAATGAGCTTGGGACGGAAAGGGACCACAGATCTACAGAGAAAAACGGGGAAGTGTAACCAAGGCTGAATCAATTCCAGGGCTGGCAGAACAAGGGAGCCGTGCCTGTCGAAAGGCACAGAACACTGTATGAAGCCCTTGCCCGCAGTTTGGAGAGGATGCAGCATTTTCCTGAGAGAGGGGCGGCGGGGCGGGGCTCAGGCTGGTGCAACGGCCTCCCCAGCACATGCCCTTCACTTTCTAGATCTCACATTGCCCGGGGTGCAGTTTGTATTTCTCTGAGCTTGCCCTCTTCTGGGAAAGTTTAAGTAACCTTCCTGACACCTCGAAGTCATCTTTATTTTTAAAAAGATCTTATTTGAGAAGAGTGCGCATGCGCATGCGGGAGCCAGGGGGTGGGGAGGGGCAGAGGCAGAGGGAGAAGCCGACTCCCCGCTGAGCAGGGAGCCTGATGCAGGACTCGATCCCACGACCCCAGGTCACTACCCGAACTTAGTCATCAGCAGGAGGCAGCAGCTGTGCGGCCACAGGGGGCAGGACGGCCCTATACCATCACTTTTCCTCATCAGAAACTGGAGGAGTTGCACTCAATTCCTGAGATCTATGATGCGAATTCTACAAACACCCCAAAACAGACGTAAGACACACCAGAAATAGTTCATATTTAATAACTGAGAAGGATCCCATGATGTTTGAAAGAGGGTAGGTGCTTTTCATTTTATTCTTCAGAAGCACACTGGGTCATTTTCTTCCATCTGGAACCTTAGCGTTTAGAAAGCGGACAGTTTCCGTTGACCCCTGAGTTCCAGATTGTCAGTCCACCTGGTTAGTTACCCAAGAGAGTTTAGTCATGCTTAGAGATTTGAGACTCAAGGAGCCAGCCTGGCACCAAGTCATTCTCTGTTACCTGAGAGGATTTTTTTTTAAAGATTTTATTTATTTATTTGAGAGAGAGAATGAGAGACAGCACGAGAGGGAAGAGGGTCAGAGGGAGAAGCAGACCCGCCCGCTGAGCGGGGAGCCTGATGTGGGACTCGATCCTGAGACTCCAGGATCATGACCTGAGCCGAAGGCAGTCGCTTAACCAACTGAGCCACCCAGGCGCCCACCTGAGAGGATTTTTGACGATATAAGTTACAGCGATGCTAGGACAGACATCACCAGTATAAAGATGATTATTAATTAAAAAATCTCCAATCTTGGGGCGCCTGGGGGGCTCAGTCCTTAAGCGTCTGCCTTCGGCTCAGGTCAGTCCTTAAGCGCCTGCCTTCGGCTCAGGTCATGATCCCAGGGTCCTGGGATCGAGCCCCGCATCGGGTTCCCTGCTCGGCGGGAAGCCTGCTTCTCCCTCTCCCACTCCCCCTGCTTGTGTTCCCTCTCTCGCTGTGTCTCTCGCTGTCAAATAAATAAAATCTTAAAAAAAAATCTTCAATCTTTCATCCCATTCCCCAGCTCTGCAAGCCTCCACCCCAATCCTGGGGCAGTCATCTGGGGCTGACTTTGTGGGATTTATAGAGGGATGTAATTTTCCTCCCCGCTGCCCCAGGGCAATGCTGGGACAGGCTGGCTCTCAGAATGTGTGGGTGGATGATTCGCGATGACATTCCAAGATTCCTTGCAGCTCTCGGGCACTCTGTCTCCACCCCCTGCCACCCTGCTCCTCCACCCACCCCTTCTTCCCGCACAAAATGCATCGCTTCCACCACCTGCCAACTCATCGGGGTCTGCCGTGAACTCTGGTGGTTGCGCCAAGTCAGGGCAGAGCAGACGGATCCAAGCGCCAGTTGGACAGGAGTGAGGGACTTGGTAATCTCCCACTTGCAGCCCCACTTACCAGTGAAAACACTTACCTAGAATTCTAATTGCGCCACGACGTGTTCATACTCGATACAGGGAGGAAGCCTTCAAGTCTCAAGCACATGCCCGGGGCAGGACGGGCCTCAGCACTCAACCATGTTGCAAAGTGGTACACCAGGATCGCCAGAGTTTCTCACGGTCCAATGCCTACGCTCACGCCACTCTTTAAAAATATCCGACTTTTTTTTTTTTTTAAGATTCTACTTATTTGAGAGAGCGTGCGCCTGCGCACGCGCGTGGGCACAAAAGACGGGGCGGGGTGGGGGCAGAGGGAGAAGCAGACTCCCCGCTGAGCAGGGAGCCGGATATGGGGACTTCATTGCAGGACCCCGGGACCATGACCTCAGTGAAGGCAGATGCTTAACCGACTGAGGCACCCAGGTGCCCCTAAAAATAACCAACTTTAAAAAAATGATTATTATTTTTAATATTCACTATAGGCAATTCTGGAGCAGTAAGAGATACAAGTTCTTTCTCCTAGCAACAAAGACTGTCAGCATTGTTGTTAATTCCTTCTTCCTGCCCTGGACATTTCACTCAAAAAGTATCTACCAAGCACATACTGCGCTGATGCTGGAGGTCCAGGGTGAACAGGGCCGGTGTGGTCTCTGCTCTCAGAGGATGTGAGAGGTGGACAATGACTAAGTACACGAGTGTTTCAGAGACTCGGCAAGTTCTGAGAGAAAGAGCCCGGGAAATATGGTGAGGAGGAACCGAAGGGTACACTGGGGGCACTTTCGATGAGGCGGCCAGGCAAGACTTGAGGAGGTGGTGTGCACTGCAGACTGAGGGATGGGCAGAGCCAGCCTTGGGGAGGCCAGAGACTGCCAGGGAGGGAAGGAGCTTGAGAGGGTCCTGGGACAGGCAGAGTAATATGGGGGCGGAAGCAAGTCAAGCCCTGAGCCAAGAGGGGACCAAGGACCAGGGCAGGTAGTATCTTGTGGGCCTGTAAGGGGTCTGGTTGTTCTAAAGGTAATGGGCAGCTGTTAAAGGCTTTAGGCAGGGCAGTTACAAGATCTACTTCATGTGTGTTTTTCAAGGATGACTGTTGCCCTGTTTTGAGAATGGATTCTAAGAGGGCAAAGGGAATGCAAGGGGACCAGGTCTAGGAGTCTGGAAAGAAAGAGACCATGGGAGCTTGGATAGGCAAGCAGAGATAGAATGGATGGGGTAGAGAAAAGTTTTGAGGTTCAGCAGATTTGCTAAGAGATTGAATATGGCAATGAGGGAAGGTATACCCTCCTCTGAAACCTTGCAGAATGGGGTGGGGAATAGTTTATTAATAAAGGCAAACAGGAGGGCACCCGGGTGGCTCAGTCATTTGAGTGTCTGACTCTTATTTCAGCTCAGGTCATTATCTCAGGGTTGTGAGATCGAGCCCTGAGTCAGGCTCTGGTCTCCGGCGCGGGGGGGGGGGGGGGGGAGGGGGCTGGGGAGGGTGCGTCTCCCCCCCCCCCCCCTCCCCCCCCCCAGCTCACATGTGTGTGCACACGCTCTCTCTCTCGCAAATAAACCTTAAAAAGAGATAAAGGCAAGCAGCTTTCAGTCTCTAGAGGTAGAGACTTCCAACTTTGGGACAGACCTCTTTGTTTTAGGAAAATTATCATAGTAGAGCTAGTATTTATAATTTCAGTCTTTCACTCAACGAATCCTTGTGAGCTTACCCTGGACTAGGCACTGACCTAGGTGTACCAGCAAATCCACAGACTGCATTCTACCACACAGGCTATATGTATAGGGGCCAAGGGCAGGCTGTCCCAAAATGTTCCACTTTGGCATACGGATTATTATAAATAAAAGTTTCTTGTGCAAGAAGGACACTCAGGCCCTCCCCCATCCCCCTGAAAGCAGGAAATAACCTTCCCCTGTGAAAAGTCCCCCTACCAGGCCGTAAAGAGACATGGATGTCTCTTTTCACCAGAGATGGAAAATTTAGAGCAGAAAAGACTGAATAAACAACCCTTGCTACTTTTTACTAATTTACTATCCCCCAGCCCAAACTTAGTTGAGAATTCTTTACTAAGTGAAGCTCCCAAAGTTAACTTCTCTTTGTCCTGTCAATTTCTCACGGGTTTATTGTCTTTTTGTTTGGGAAGTATAAAATCTGCCTGCCTTGGTCATTTCCTTAGGTCTCAATTTCATTGCTGGGCCTCTGTGAGCATGTAATAAAACTCTGGTTTCTTCCTCCTGTTAATGGGTCTCAGGTCAATTTAATTCTTAGTTCAGCTGGAAGACCCTGAAGGATAGAGAAGAATTTTTCCTTCCCTTCATACACACAAATAAATAATAAACGGACGAATTCTATCGCATGTGAGAGGTGATTCATGCTTTGGACAGGGTAAGAGTAATCAGGAGCCCCAGGTGTAGAGGGCGAGGTTTTGATATTATCAAGGTGATCATGGCAGGCCTCATTGAGCTGCTGACATTTGCAAAATAGGAAAAGATTCTCTATAAACATATCAAACCCCAGAAGCTGTGGGAGGGCAAGGACTATGCTTGCATTCTTTGAGGTTCATGGTAGGAATGCAGTGTTTGTGGAATGAATACGTGAGTCTGAATGCATTTGTTAATGTTCTGGTTTGGGACTATAAATTATTGTCTGAGTATGAGTAGAAATTGTGACCCCCAGGAGGTGGGCTTTTTTATTTTTTAAGTGGGGGGAATCATTGTTATGTTTGCAGAATGGAGCTGATCAGTGGTTGTAGTGGTGGAAAGCGGCTTTTGTTTTCATTTGATTTTTTTCATATTGAGCATATTCCTGTGTCATTAAAAAGTCTTCGTAAGGGGGCGCCTGGATGGCTCAGTCGGTCAAAAGTGTGACTCTTGATTTGGCTCAGGTCATGATCCCAGGGTCCTGGGATTGAGCCCTGTGTCAGGCTCTGCGCTCAGCAGGGAGTCTGCTGGAGATTCTCTCTCTCGCTCTGGTTCTCCTGCTCATGTTCTGTCTCTCTCTCTCTAATAAATCTTTAAAAAAATAAAGGTCTTCGTATGCATCACCTGTAATAGCAGTTCACCACACGCATAAACCGTGATGTATCGAACTGGTCTCCCCATGCTTCTCAGTCACTCCCCTCCAGCCGCACTGCCCACTCTGCCTTTCTGCCATTTCATCTCTAGGATTACAGAAATGGCTCACCTATGCAGCTCTGAATTCTTGCTATTTTTTATTAATCTTTGCTGCCTTTCTGTACCAAACGTAAGCTAGTCAATCAATTACATGACAACCACTGTCTATCGCTGAAGCAGTGTGTGTTGGAGTTGGGATTTAGTTTGGGGGATGAGAAAAAGAAGGAGCAGAAGCAGGAAGTTCCGAGTCCTGCTCTGGCTTTGCCCCCATTTTCCTTTCTCTTAGTATTTGCTCTGGCCCCCAGAAAGAAAATAAAAGGAGGGGTGCCCAGCCGGCTCAGTGGGTAGAGCATGTGACTCTTGATCTCTGGGTTGTGAGTTCAAGCCTCACGCTGGATGTAGAGATTACTTAAAAATAAAATCTTAAAAAATGAATAAATTAATAAATGGGAAAAATAAAACCCCCACCACATCATTAACACTGCAAAAGTCATTCTAAGAGAGACTTGATGATTTCTATAATAGGCACATGGTTTTGTTTTGATTTATTTGATATAGTGAGAGAGAGCACGCGCACAAGCCGGGGGAGTGGCAGGCAACTGGAGAGGGAGAACCAGGCTCCCCGCTGAGCAGTGAGTCTGATGCGGGGCTTGATCCCAGGACCCTGAGATCATGACCTGAGCAAAAGGCAGATGCTTAACCGACTGAGCCACCCAGGCGCCCTGACACACATAGACTCTAGACAGGTGATTAAACAAGTGCTCTGCGGCCATTTCATGCTTCCATGTGGAACCCTGGGATGAGGTAGCCCAGGTGAAGAGTGCTGATCCAAAAATGCACCTGTACATATGCAGAGCCAGCCTGGCTGGGTGTGGTGAATACCATGTCTACACACCAGAGATGGTGCCAATGAATTCTGCTCCTTTCCTTAAAAAAAAAAAAATAAATAAAAATAAAAAAATTAGCGAAATAAGTACATTTTCAGGTTTAAAAAAATCCTAATGCCTTCTCCATACCAGAATCTTTTTAGGCTGTTGAGAGATCTAAGCGGTGTGCAGTCCCCTGTGTAATTTTGCCCACTGGTCCATAGAGAGCATTTCTCTTAAAATGACTCCCTTAGAGCTTTTTCTTGTGCAAACCTTGCAGTAGAATGCTCTCTATACTGATCATTTAAAAAGGGAGACAGAGGAGGGCACCTGGTTGGCTCAGTTGGTAGAACATGTGACTCTTGATCTTGGGGTTTTGAGTTTGAGCCCCACACTGGGTGCAGAGATTACTTTAAAGAAATGGAAAAAAAAAAAAAGGGTGGGGCACCTGGATGGCACGGTTGGTTGAGCATCCAACCCTTGGTTTCGGCTCAGGTCAGGATCTCAGGGGCATGAGATCGAGCCCACTGTCAGGCTCTGCACTCAGTGCAGTGTTTGCTTGGGATTCTCTCTTCCTCTGTCGCACTCATGCTCTCTCTCTCTCTCAAATAAATAAATAAATCTTAAAAAAAAAAAGGGACACAGAAGGATGAATGTGCAGAGCACTGTACTACTCTATATGATATTATAATGGTGGGTACACATCATTATACATTTGTCCAAACCCAGAGAATGTATAACAACAACAGTAAACCCTAATGTAAACTCCGGTCTTTGGGTGATAATGATGTGTCAGTACAGGTTCATTGATTTGTAACAAATGTACCATTCGGGTGGGGGATACTGATAATCGGGGAAGCTATCCATGCATGTGTAGGGGCAGGGGGTAGATGAGAAATCTCTGTAATTTCCTCTCAATTTTCCTCTGAGCCTAAAATTGCCCTAAAAATAAAGTCTACTAAAAAAAAGTTTAAAAAAATAGAGCAAAATGGATGAACCTTGAGGACATTGTGCTAAGTGATATAAGCCAGTCACAGAAGACAAATTCTGTATGTCCCACTTAGGGGGGGTACTCAGAGTGGTCAAATGCATAGAGACAGAAAGCAGAATGGTGGTTTACAGGGGCAGGGGGAGGGGAGTGGGGACTTACCGTTTAATGGGTACAGTCAGAATTTCAGTTGGGGAAGCTGAAAAAGTCTGGAGATGGAGGGTGGTGATGGTTGCACAACATACCACTGAACTGTATACTTAAAAATGGTTAAATGGTAAATTTTGTTAGGTATATTTTATCACAATTTTTTATTTTATTATTTTTTTATCACAATTTTTTAAAATGAAGCAAAGTAGGGGGAAGAAATAAACTGAGGTAAGCAAAATGAGTAGGATGAGGAACTTTTTCTAACTTTTGGGGTCAGAATGAAGAATGTTATAGGATTTTCACTTTTGTTTCTTTTTGCTACTTAGGCTACAAAGACACCCTCGTCCCATCCCTCATTTCCTCTGGGAATAACGAATGATATGGGAAAAGGGTCTTCAGCTCCAGCTACAAAAAGGGCAAGAGAAATAATCTCACCTCATTCCAAACAGGGTTCTTTTCTCTTCAGTTACCTCTCTCCTCTCGCGTCTAAATGGAACGGCCGATCTGGCTGGAAACAGCAGCATTTTCACGGATGTATAATAAGGGCTCAATAAAGAACACGTCTGAAAATTAACATTTACAAAAAACGCCTTTCATGAAGAAGCTTCTTTTTACCTATTCAGTGACAGCCTACTAAGAGGGGACAGGGGCCCTCCTGGAATGTAGGAGTTCCCTGGGCTGTCCTTGTACATCCACACTGCAAAATAGGCAAAGGGTGACTGTGGTGTTTCAATGGGGTGTCTGTCGATCAGATGGGAGCCCCAAATGCGGAGCAATGATCCAGTGGAAGCCAACAGCACAGGAGGTGAAAGAATTCACCTGAGGCAGAACAAAGGAGATAGGGCGCCTGGGTGGCTCAGATGGTTAAGCGTCTGCCTTCGGCTCGGGTCATGATCCTGGGGTCCTGGGATCAAACCTCACATCGAGCTCCCTGCTCGGCGGGGAGCCTGCTTCTCCTTCTCCCTCTGTTGCTCCCCCTGCTTGTACTCTCTCTGTGTCTAATAAAAAAATTTAAAAAATTAAAAAAAAAAGAACAAAGGAGCGGCGGGCAGGACAGCAGTGAGGCAGTGGGTGGGGGCAGCTTTTATTTTTTTTTTAAGATTTTATTTATTTACTGGAGAGAGAGAGAGAGAGAGAGAGAGAGACAGATATACAGACAGAGATAGCGAGAGAGAGCAGGAGCAAGGAGGAGAGGGAGAAGCAGACTCCCTGCTGAGCAGGGAGCCCAACATGGGGCTCGATCCCAGGACCCTGAGATCATGACCTGAGCCAAAAGCAAATGCTTAAGGGACTGAGCCACCCAGACGCCCCTGGGGACTGCTTTTAAAGGGGGAAGGTGAGGAGTCTGGATACTCCCTTTTTGGTAACTGGTTATAAGTAACCCATTGGTTAGTTAGGGCCTATGGTGGGTCACCTGCTGGGCCAGGCTGTCTTCAGCCAGGGGATAACTGTGGGCCCTTTCCATTGCTCAAGTCTGTTTGCTCAAAAGTGGCCTCTATAGTGACAGAATAATATTTTGAGATTCCATTACATTTCCCCCAGTGTTTTTTCTTGTTCTGTTCCCTTCTTCAAGCAGGGAACAGTGTGTTCCTCGCTGAATGAGGGCAATACATGGCAGAATACGATAAAGCAGTCCTTAGAAGGAGAAAGCCTATAGCCATCAAGCTGAATCAGGACTGCAGGGAAACTAGGCTTGGCCCCTCAACAATATTGATCTGCACAGTGTTTTCTGAAACTTAAATTTGGAGACATTTAAAAATTGGGTAACTTCTGGGTTACATAACAATCTGGGTTTCTGGTTTTTCCTTATAAATGGGAAGACAGCTCAAAGAACCTTGTTTGCCCATTTGGCAACAGCAGTTGGATCTCAACTGCAGCTGTTGCACTGAGAATGGTGTATTCATTAGGGTACCACGAGCTGCTGAAACAAAATCAGATTTCCATGGCATAACCCAAAAGAAGATGATTTCATACCTGTGAATAATAAGCCCAGAGTCAATGATACAGAGACTCGAGATCCTTCCTTCCTGTGTCTCCACCATCCCCGGGGGCCTTGGGAGTCTTTGACTTCAGCCTGTAGAATGGGAAAAAGAAGTGGAGAAGTACACCGCGTCTCAACCACTTTGGTCTCAAAGGGACATCCTCTGCGCCATTCCACTGACGGGATCCAGTCATGTGATCTGCCTAGATGCGGGGGCGCTGGGAGATGTGGAGCCTGGTGGGGCAGCCACTTGCTGGCAATGACTCTGTTCCATGGGATGGAAGCACAGATGTGTGGCGGGCTTCTGCAACTCCCCCACAAATGGGTGCGTTCTAATTCAGCGTAATCTCACCACCACATTTCTGTTCCTGAGTGGCCCAGGAAACATTGAACTTCATGGCCCAGGAAACATTGAAATTCATGGCCCAGGCTTAAGGTATTTGTGCACAGAGTGGGAGGAAGAAACAGAAAGAAGTGGATTCTCTCTAGAATGAAAAAGAGACTCCCTCGGGCTGGGAGGAAGAGAGATAGAGGCAGCGGTCAGCAAGTCTGTAGAGAGCAAAATGGAGTCTCTCATGTCAAGCAGGAGCCTGTGCTCAGCAATGACGCAAGCAGTTAAGGTAGTGCAGCCAGGAGATATAGCTGGGACCAATGTCCGCTGACATCCCAGAAATGATAATGAGCAGAACCAGACGAAGTCTGCGGGGCTTGAGACGGACTAAATCCCTTGAAAAAGGGGAGGATTTGGACAGCAAACTGTCAGATTCTTCAGACCTGACCACTTAAAAAAGGCAACTGTCCCCGAAGGTTCTGCCCAGTGGATCTCCGAACAGAACCGAGATCCTTCCCTGCTTGGACATCAGAAGCAGTAAGTGCCAAGAGCTGACCTGGGCCAGACAGAGGCTTTATCTCAACTGCGTGCCCACAGACTGACTTCGCGTTTGGTTCATTCACTTCCTGCACCCATCTGCTACCTCGTTTGTTGGGCGGTTTGTCTTCTGTCCTGCTTTGTGTGCTGTGTAAGAAGCCAAGTTTAATCACATGGTGAACTGTCACTGAGTTTGGAATCCTGAACCCGCTTTCTCATTGTGATTTAACTTTGCTTTATGATTGAATAAAGCTGATGTTGTGGGAAGACACAAGTCGTGTGTGCACCTTCGTAGCGAGCAGGCTCATGGTCTGTGCGCCTCAGACCCTCTATATCATCATCTGCAATATGGGATGATAGCCACCCCCACCCCTACCCAAATTTCCTGTGTCCCTTTGATGAGGGAAACAAAGGCAAGAGAAACATAGCTTAAATTAAATTTCCTTACAGCTGATAGCCCACTGATGGATACCTGAGACGTGCAGAGCCTGACCTTCCTCAAGGATCTCACGGCTGCCTTTACTGCCTTAATGTTTATGTTTTATTAAAGACTAAAAGTAACCTTATCTCAATGGCAGCTAGCCCCTCAAGGTCCTGAAAGCCTTGTTTCCAAATTCCTTGGAGACATACTATCCCTAAACCCCACTAATGAAAAAGCATATAATCTCCTCGCAATCCCAGTACAGCTCTTTCTACCCATGGGTTCTGTCTCTGTGCTATAATACAATCACCTTTTTGCACCAAAAACATCTCAAGAATTCTTTCTTTGCTCACGTCTTCCTTCACTCACAAACCTAAAAACTTCCAAATTTCATCACCTTGTGGGACATAGCAGTGGTAGAGAGCTAATTGGCTGAAGCAGCCATATAAACCCAGATAGTGGACACAACTCAGCCACATTTTCTGGGGATGGAGGACCAAATGGATGCGTGCTTCCCTCTTCATCCCACACCCTAGGACCATGTAAATCCCTGTGGTTAGGGACTCCAGGAAGGAGGAAGGCCAGCTTCCCGGCTCTGCCAGGGGACTAGCTACTAGGGGTCTACAGATAGGTCATTACATAAAATAATGGATACGTGACAATTCTTGCACATCTTAGTTTATGGACTGAGATTCATATCCTGTGCTCAGTTTTGCAATATTCTAACTGAGGGTGCTGTGGAGAGCAGTGACCTTGTTAATTTCAGCTTTTTCTAGAAACTTTGACCTCCAACTCACGAATCCAAAGCAGGACCTCCAGGCCTGCCCCATCCTGCCCACATACCACAAAAAACAAACAGAAGCCAAAACCCCTGTTAACTTACAAGCCTTTTCACACCGGGTAATTGACGCTGTGGATGGTGTTAAAAAAGTCCCAGGATAGGCACTGAGTAAATTCCTGGAGCATCATTTTGCTCAAAAATTTGGTACAATATTTTTATGTTCAAAGAAACTAGGTTAAATGGTGGAGTAGAATGCAAACTTCGTAGCTTAAAAAATAGTGAAATTCCAGACTTTAGAGAAACGTCCTTCGTATAGGAAGGGGGCCTTCCTGTTTCAGAACCCCATGGGGGTTCTTTTGAGAAGGATGCATCTGTGTAAAAGTTTGAGCAGCGCTGGCCCTGCGCCCGGCCTGGCTCTGGGCCTCTCCCCAAGCTTGCGCTGAGTCCCTAGGGATATCGCATTGCAGTTAATATCTCCCACGTTTCTAAACTCACAGCTTGTCAGCGCCGGCGCAAACTGAGAGCTAAAGCCAGGTTCTAGCTCGCTCTTCTCACAGGTGTAAACGGAGAATCACCAGCTTGCAACGACTTGCCTGGGGGGCATCCAGGTTTCCCAGGCTAGGGCTCCTTCCAGAGTCCTCCCCCTCCATCCTTTCATCCTGCTGGAACTCCTGGCCTCTATGCACGTGCAGAGAACCTCATTCCCCACCCACCCACTTCCGGTCCAGCCTTCACCCTGCAGTTCCTTTTTTGGGAGCCCCGCCTCTCCACTGGAGTGTGTGGGGTCCGCGGAGAAAAGTTTGGTGAATTAACTGCTGGTTCTGAAATATGCATCAGAAAAGCTTGGTGAATTAATAACTGCTGGTTCTGCAATATGCATCAGAACCCAGACCAGGGGCATGGTGAAGGAAAGGTGGTTGGACTGGGGAGCGATTTGCTCCACATCTTCTGGTGCAACCAAGAGAGAGGGGCTGGCCTCAGGGTTGGAGGACGGGAACCGGCCTGATCCAGGGTGCAGAAGCACTAATGCACGTTGGCAGGGGCAGCCTTTTCCCCACCGCCCACGATCCTAGGGCGGGCACTCTGCAGAGCGCGGTGGCTGGTGCAATCTCCCGCGCGCCTTGCATTGATCAGAAAAGAGAGTTGAAACAGTAAACGAGAGGAGGAGCAACTGCTCCTGGGCATTGGCTATTGAGCACGACCAATGGGGATGCGAGCCCCGTAGCGCGAACCAATTAGCGCAGGGCCTGCGACAGCGCGGGCCAATGGTGGCGCCGGCTGGGCGCTGAAGAAGGCAGATGGTCTGCGCCGGCAGCCGACTCGCGCCGCGCACGACTCTCTCCGTTGTACCCGTCGCCTGCGCTGCTGCACCATGAGCGCCCCGAGGCAGGTGGTCAACTTCGGGCCCGGGCCTGCCAAGTTGCCGCGCTCGGTAAGTCCCCACGAGCGCGCGCCGGGAGTGCGGTCCTAGCGGGAGCCCGCGCGCGGGTGGCTGTGCATCTCTGCGCCGGGCGCTGGGATCCCCTTTCCCTGCCCGAGAGCCCTCCCGAACGCTCCGCACCAGCGTGCACGCCCAGTTCGGGATCCTTCGCTAGTGGGCTCCTGGAAGAATGCACTTGGGGGAAGGAAGCTCGCCAACATGCTTGTGCAGCTGCCCCTGGCGCCGACTGCCCGTGAGAGGCTTGCACGACTTGGCTCGCCGGCGCAGCGCACCTGCAGACTCTGTGCCTGGGCTGGGCCCGGGGCGCGGCGAAAAGCTCTCATCTCTGGGTTCGCCTTGCCGGGCATTGCTGCGAGCTAGGCAGTGTTGAGTGGATCCGTGAATGGACACTGAATGAATGGTGAATGGGGTTCTCATTAAACTGGAGGGGATTGCAAACTGGAGTCCCGCGCCTGAACCCTCCTAAAGAGTGTTTGTTTTAGCCAGCACTTGGGAACATTGCTTTTCAGAAATGTAAATTTGAAGGCCTTCAGTCCTGGCTTTCGTTCCTTGTTTCCCAAGAGAACCTTCCCTTCCCCCGCTTTTTTCAGCTCGGTTTCACGCGTAGATTTTTTTTTTTTTTTAATTTTAATTGGCTTGACTCCTAAAGGCATGCGAGTATTCAAATTCTGGTAGGCAGTGGGCTGCCAGCCCAGTTCGCTTCACTTTGTTTTGGAGGAAATGGAATGATTGAATTCTCCCTGGGGCCACAACCAGACTTTTCAAGTGCAAGTGGAACTCACTCCCTGCCTTCCTAGGCCCCAAGCCAGATTTCAGCTCCTCCCCCCAACGTCCATTCTCCTTCCCACATCATCTCAACCCCCGCTCCGCAGCTGTGAAGAAGGCAGTTTGCGATGAGCCTTGATTGACAGACAAGCTGCTATCACTGCTGTTATATTTTTATTTTTCTAACCACAATGACTCTGATACTATGTTGTAGCAACATGGGGCCTAGCCAAGTGCTTTACAATTATCTATTGTTGAACAGAGTAGAAATCTCCCTGGGATAAAGCCTCCTCTGTGTTGTAAGAACAAGAGAATCTTATAATTTTAGAAGGGAAAGGACTTCGTGCTTCCCTAGGGGCAGGGCTCATAGTAGCCGAAAGAACAAGGCTTGGTTTTCCCCACTTAATTGCAGTCTGTTTTAGGCAAGATTCCTTCCCTGCTTAGAGCTGTGCAAATGTTTCTTGTACCCTCCTCACCTCTGTCCCGTCTCCGTGGTTTGGAGCCTTCTAAGTATTTGTTTCCTGTGCAATTTCTTTTTCTTTCTTTCTTTCTTTTTTTCCCCTTTTTTAAATACTCTCTCCCCTGTGGGGCTGGAACTCAGGACCCCGAGATCAAGAATCTCAGCTGAGCCAGCCACGTGCCCCTCCCAGTGCAATTTCTTATGCATTTATTATAATGGTAGTTATCATTAGTAATACAATTATTTGTTATTTTCTTGGGAGGATTTCTGTCCTCAGACGCCTTCTCTGAGGGGGATGGGGGTGGGAGGAAGTGGCAGATGTTGCTTTTTATGAACTTCGATTTGATTTTATTGTAAGGATTAGAGAAGCTTTTTAAACTTTATTGTTGACTGTGACCACAATGAAAAATATATTTTACAAAATGACAAAGTATATGCATATAATTATAATTAAAGCCTTGTGAAGTATTTAGCCTAAACAACTATGACATACATACTTTTGTACTCTATTCTGTTCTGTTTCATTTAAAAAATGTGTTGTGACCCACAAGAGTGATTGCATTCTGCAGTTTGAAGAAAACTCCACTGGAGTAGAGGGGCATGCTTTTTGAGTAGAAGTCTTTAAATCTCTTTGTAATGATTTGGATCATAAACGCATTTCAGGGGATACTGTCTGTAAGAGAAATCCCATCTTAAATGGAAGTTCAAAGATGATTTTATTATGTTTGTGTTCACTAAAGAAAGGATTCATTAAGTGTGTTTTTAATCAGCCAGTGCTAATAATCATCCCATAGTTTGCAAAACCAGTGACCAATACTTTTTTTTAAAATGCTGGCTTTTATTTATTTATTTTTTTAAGTAATCTCTACCCGGCTTGAACTCACTACCCCAAGATCAAGAGTCACACACTCCACGGACTGAGCCATCCAGGTGCCCCAACAAGACAAATTCTTTTTTTTTTTTTTTAAAGATTTTTTATTTATTTACTTGAGAGAGAGAGAGAATGAGAAATAGAGAGCACGAGAGGGAAGAGAGTCAGAGGGAGAAGCAGACTCCCCGCTGAGCAGGGAGCCCGATGCAGGACTCGATCCCAGGACCCTGGGACCATGACCTGAGCCGAAGGCAGTCGCCCAACCAACTGAGCCACCCAGGTGCCCAACAAGACAAATTCTTAACCCCCACCTCTTGCCAGGGAAATCTTTTGTCTAATTCTTTATTGTTAAAATGTGTTTTTTTCCCTCTGCCTGCAGCTCCCCCTGCTTGTACCCTTGCTCATTCCCTCTCTTGCCCATGCTCTCTCTCTCTAACAAATAAAATCTTTAAAAAAAAAAAAAAGATTTTATTTATCCATTCATGAGAGACAGAGAAAGAGAGAGAGAGAAGCAGAGGGAGAAGCAGGCTCCCCGCTGAGCAGGGAGCCCGATGCAGGACTCGATCCCAGGACCCTGGGACCATGACCTGAGCCGAAGGCAGACGCTTAGCCGACTGAGCCACCCAGGCGCCCCCGGAGTATTTTAAAGCCAATCCCAGATACCATGTCATTTCACAAAAACACTTTAGCATTCCTCTCTGATAGGGCTTTCTATCTTCCTTCTTAAAAAAAACAAATAAAGGTTTGGTGGGTTTTTTTATTGTAATTTTTATATCTAAGTAAATTCATGCCTTTGGGAAAACTGTATTTTCACATCAATCGCATTATATAATTTCACACTTAAATTGTGTGTGTAAGTTGCATCAGTAGGGCTCTGTAGTCTGGGTGGGAGGAAGGGGATTGGCCACGGTACAGAAGCTTCCAGACCTCACAGGCTCTGTGGGTGGCCCCCCTCGCTGGTCTGATGTCCAGAGGGAGAGCTCCGTGCCGAATATTCAGATCATTTTATTGTCTTTTATTTCTTCTAGGTATTGTTAGAGATACAGAAAGAACTATTAGACTACAAAGGAATTGGGATTAGTGTTCTTGGTAAGATTTACTTTTTGACTCTGAATATCCAGGTTCCAAAGGGAACTGATGAAAATGCATCAAGCCCCAGATTTTGCGCCTCGGTCTCCCTTTAGGCCTTTGTAGATATATTTTTAAATTTTAGTAACTTTGGTGGCACGTTTGATAGAAGCAGTTTTTTTTTTCTAAAGATTTTATTTATTTATTTGAGAGAGAGAGCATGAGGGTGGGGCAACAGCAGAGGGAGAGAGGGAGAGAGAGAGAGAGAGAGACGCAGGCTTTCCGCTGAGCAGGGCACCTGCCACGGGGCTCAACTGGCATCTGAGATCCGAAGATGCCAAACAGGTGCATCACAGGGCTCCAGACCTCTGCAGTCTTGCCTGCCGTTCGGTTCAAAGCTTTTACGGAACTTAAAAATGAACTGAGTAAAAGTTTAAAAGCCTATAAGCCTTTGCTCAAGATCTTGCACCTTAATAATTTCATTAAGTTTCTCCTTTATCGTTGAGGAGGGGTCCCTTTGAGTTTTTAAAATTTACTTTTTAAATTTTAATTTACTTTTTCTTTGTTTGGCAATTCCCAAGGCTGAGGCCGCATAGTGTGAAGTGTGAAGGGATCGTAAAGTTAACTGTGTGCTCACTGCTCTTCAATTTGGTTCCTGTGGGTTTGGGGACTAAACTTGGGTTTCTGCGCAGTGAGAGCCGCCGAATGGAATTTTGTGCTGTTGTTTCTACGGGGCGGTCTGCACCATGGGTTCATGTTCGTGAGAAGGATGTGAAAAATCACAGGGATGGAAGGATGAATTAGTAAATGGCTCATTCAATGAGTATGCCACTTGAAAAATCATTCTGCTGTGACCGTAAGGCTAAAATGTGTGCAATTTGAAAATCGGTTTGGATTTTTCCCCTAAACGAAGTCAGCCTTGGCCCACAATTTGAGTGCAGAATAACCAGAATTTCCCTTTATTATTTTATTTGCAAATTGTGTAGCTACTTCTAAAGTTACTTCTGTGTGTTTGGTTTTAAATGGGAACTTTTTTTTCTTATTTATCCTTCCTTCCACAGAAATGAGCCACAGGTCATCAGATTTTGCCAAGATTATTAACAACACAGAGAATCTTGTGCGGGAATTGTTGTAAGTTAAAAATTTTAAAGACCGAAGTCATTACTCTTGTTTGATAAACCACATGTGTGGGTGTCTGTTACGGTATTTACTCTGCTGTGTGTTAAGAATATTTCATAATTAAAGATAATCTTTTAGGGCACCCGGGTGGCTCGGTTGAGTGACTGCCTTCGGCTCTGGTCGTGATCCCGGGGTCCTGGGATCGAGCCCGGCATTGGGCTCCCTGCTCATCGGGGAGCCTGCTTCTCCCTCTCCCTCTGCCTGTCACTCCCCCTGTTTGTTCTGTCTCTCTCTCTGTAAAATAAATAAATAAAATCTTTTAAAAAAATAAAAATAGTCTTTTAAAGATTTCTCCCAAATTCACTCCATTAGTACATAAAGGTTTTTACTTGTTTCCCATCCTGCTTTTGTGTTTTTATTTTTATTTATTTATTTTTTTAGAGAGGGAGAGGGAGATCCTAAGCAGGCTCCATGCCCAGTGCGGAGCCCCAGTTGGGGCTCAGTCTCACAACCCTGAGGTCATGACCTGAGCGGAAGTCAAGAGTCAGACGCTTAACTGACTGAGCCACCCAGGTGCCCCTGTGTGTTTTTATTTTATGTGGTGTTTCCAAAGATTTGAAATCATTATATCTAGGAAAGATTTTTCAGGCTTAAAAGGGATTTAAATAACAAAGAAATGGTCATCTTGGTCAGTGCACTGGTTCTTAAAGCAATGCCTCCTACCACCCGTCAGAATCACCTAGCTGGGGGCAGGTATTAAAAAATTCAGGTGCAGGGCCCTACCAAGCTCAGCTGAGTCAGAATCTCTGCAGAAACTTCATCTTTAAGAGACTTTTTGGGTAATTTTAAGAGTTCTTCACTTCAGGAACTTCTCAAATGATCCTTCCTAGCTTATCTGCACTACTCTCCTTACCCAGAGGAAACCTTACTCTTTAATAGATTGCTATTTAAAGGAGAGATTTATATACTGTCTAAGTATATTCACGTAAACGTTACGAATATGGTAATCTTGAAAAAAAAAAACCCATGTTTTCTGCTCATAAAACTAGTGCATATTCATGGTAGAAAGTTTAGGAAAAACTGAATGTCACAAATTAACCTGGAACTATCCATAACCCACCAGTCAGAAGTAATCATTGTTAACATTTTAAGGGTCCAAGTTTGCATGATTTCACTAACATGATTGGAATTGTACCAACTATTACTTTCCTTTTAAACTGTCTTGATAAAATGCTTCAAAGGGGGCAGGCTGGCGCCATTTTTGTGAGGAGCACTAGAACCCATTGCATTGTGAGTGGCCGGAACCAGTCATCATTTGCTTGGCTGCGCACATGGGGTCTGCCTGTTGGGTCCCATGTGTTCACCATACAAGCCCGTCCTTCATGGAACAGGTATTTGGAATCTCGGCCCAGAAGACGTGGCGTTTGACCTGCATGGCTGCAGGCCTCTTGGGACTGGACTCCCAGTTCAATTTCTGGGCCTATCCTTTATTTTCCTAACCAAGTTCCTACCTTGTACTCCTGTACCTGGGCCTCTGTCTTGTGTCCTTCCATCCAGGTGTTGGCCTTCTTATCTATCTGGCATGTGAATAACATAAACCTGGAACCCTGCCTTGGGCTGCCAGTCCTCCCAGCTGCCGAGACCTCATGTTTAGAGCCTCTTAACGAGAGTTGCCTGCAAGCCCTGCATGATCGCAGGCAGATACGGTTCACACCACCCATTCCCCAGGACCCTCTCACGTTGCCCTGCCCTTTGGTACTTAACAGCTCCGTGCTGGATCCCTGTCCCCAGCCGTCTGCCTTCTGTGTACCTGTGCCCAAGCTCTGAGCTTCCTCAAAGGCTGGGGTCCAGTTTCCATGGCCTAGTCCCTCTGGAGCTGGCCTTCTCCTACTGCCTATAGCCATTTCAGCAAACATCTTAATTTTCTACACTGGAGTCAGAAAGTTTTCACTGTTAATCTCGATGTCTGTTGGTATGTGATTACGTGCTTAGGCCTAACACTTTATCTAAGATCCTTTACGAGTGTCCCCTTGGTTCATAGCATGGAGCAGCACATGTCTATTTTTAGGATTTCTGGTTGCAGGTGACGGAAGCCCAACTCTTGGCAGAAGAGAAAACGAATTACCTCGTGTAACTCTAAAGTGCAGGAGGGATTTAGGAGCTCAGGTGATGTCCAGGAAGGTCTTTTCCTCCATCTCCTGGCTTTGCTTTTTGATGTATTGGCTTCACCAGATGGCCACCGGTGGTTGTAGGATTAGCTGGTTTATTCTTTCCCTCAGTAGAAACCGTTCCTCTTTTCCAGAAGTTTGAGCAAAGGTCTCAGAACCAGACTCCACTGGCCAGTTTGGGTCATGTGCTCTTGCTGGAGTCAGGGTTGGCCACCCTTGAACCGTGCAGACTGAGTGGTAGCAAGATGATTTCCTACAGGAACAGCAGGGTGTTATTAGCTTCCCTCCAAACAGTACCCATAGGCTTCCACACAGAGCCCAAGGAAGGGCTGTGGGGAAGGTGAAGCGGGGGTGGGACTTTACTGGTTTTCTTATAGTATATCCACCCAAGGTAAAGTGCTGGTAGATCATTGCTCATTCTCTTTCTTTGACCCTGTATATCTCTGTTTACTGTCTCCCACGCTTCTGCCCAGAGCCGTTCCAGACAACTACAAGGTGATTTTTGTGCAAGGAGGTGGGTCGGGCCAGTTCAGTGCTGTTCCCTTAAACCTGATTGGCTGGAAAGCAGGAAGGTGTGCCGACTATGTGGTGACAGGATCTTGGTCAGCTAAGGCTGCAGAAGAAGCCAAGAAGTTTGGGACTGTGAATATCGTCCACCCCAAACTTGGGAGTTACACGAGTAAGTGCTGGGATCTGAGTTCCACAATGACAATGAAATGTGGACAAATGCTGCCGGGTGGGTGGTCCCTCTTCAGATATCAGGTTACCCCTGCCCAGGGCAACCTGCAGTTTTTAATTCCTTCTTGTTGGTAGCTGATTTGATACCATTTAGAGTGGGTGGTCATACTTGTTAAGATTACTAACTGGCTGCTGCAGAAAGAATATTCATAGGTGTACTCAGCTGAAAAGCCTACGGGCCGGGTTGGCTTTGGGTATGGCTTGATCAAGGGCCCCCCAACAATGTCTGCAGGTCCTGGTGTCTCTCCAGGTCTCCTCTATGATGGCTCCACAGACAGGAAAGCTGTCCCTTCCCTTTTAGAAGATGCTCCTGACCTTGTTATATTCTCCCAAGTTTCAACGCCTTTGCTCAAGCATTCCCAATCACAGCCTCACATCTCCTGTGTCCCATTCCCAAGCAGTCATGTGGCTGCAGGTGGAATTGACTACACCGGAACTACATGGGCTGAGCTGGGGAGGCTGGGGCCCCAAGAAGGAACTCAGGGGACATAGGATGGGTGGGTACTGGGTAATAGGAAAAATACCAAATATCCACCATACCATTAGTTGCCCCCAGTAACCGTCAAAAGGACGGGTTGGATCATCCTTTTAGGTTGTTGATGGGCATTATAATGTAAGATGGATAGGGTGGTGTCACTCGGGAGGACTTTGGAATCAGCCTCTCACGGCTAGGGGAGGGCTGGCATTCCTGGTCATTCCCATCTACACAAGGAAAGAGGAATGAAAGCGCAGACTCTCCACCTTCTGTGATAGAAATTCCAGATCCAAGCACCTGGAACCTCAGCCCGGACGCTTCCTATGTGTATTATTGCGCCAACGAGACCGTGCATGGAGTGGAGTTTGACTTCATCCCTGACGTCAAGGGAGCTGTGCTGGTTTGCGACATGTCCTCAAACTTCCTATCCAAGCCGGTGGATGTTTCCAAGGTAGAGTGTAAAAGGGCCTGGTGAGGGAACCCCAGTGTCTTGGATTTCGTAAGGGCATTTTAAGAAATACGAGAACAAGGAAAGGCCCAGAATGTCTTGGGCCAGCAGAAACCCTGAAGCCAAGACAATTCACAATGCCCAGGCTGACAGTTGCTTGTTTATTGTGGGTTGTTGGAGCGTGTAAGTCTTGATGTGTTCCACCCTGTGTTAATGATTGCCTCACGGAGTCACACTGGAGTCCTTGGGGAATTCATCTGCCTTTGAGGGTGCCTCTTAGGAAATGTTTTGGCCAATACATTGGGAATAACTTGCTGACTTCCGGTGAGGATGCAGATGACCCAAGCTCGGGGGATCTCTGAAGGAGCTCCACCCTACCTCGAGCCCACCTCAACTCCAAAAGCATCAACAGGACACGGAGACTTTCTAGGTGGGCTGCCAAGGCAGGCAGGGGAGCAGTGCACTCAGGTGCATGTAGCAAGGGGGCGTAATATCTGTAAAGCATTTAGAAACAAATGCACTAAATGGTAGCCTGCTTTTTTTAAAAAAAATTATGGTAAAATGTATATAACATAAAACTTAATCATTTTAGCCATTTTTGAGTGTACCCTTCAGGGGCATTAAGTACATTAACACTGTCAGGCAAACATCACCACCATCCGCCTCCAGAACTTTTTATCTTCCCAGACTGGGACTCTGCCCGTGAAACAGTAAGTCCTCAGCCCTCGCCTAGACCCTGGGAGCCTCCATTCTCTGGCATTGGACTACTCCAGCTATCTCATATAAGGGGACTAATGGCAATATTTGTCTTCTCGTGTCAAGTTCATTCCACTTAAGAGTAATGTGCTCAGGGATCATCCATGCGATGGCAGGTGTCAGACTTCATTCCTTTTTAAGGCTGAATAATATTCCATTGGGTGGTTCTACCACATTCTGTTTATAGCCTGCTTTTTATTACCAGTTGCCACGCATTGGCAATTCTCAACAGTGCCAACTGTGAAATACTCCCTAGCAGGCCAGACTGTCTTTCCTCCTCGCACTTGGGATGCAATTCGCTCTTTAGAAAGGTTTCATGGGAGGAGATGGGAGAGGGCTGTGCGTCTTATATGACAACATTTTCTGAAGTTCCTTTAATCTAGAGGAATTTTAGCTTAATTTCTGTTTGTTAAAATTTCTTCTCAGCTTGTCTATTATTTCTTGGCATCTTCTGACTGCCCTTTATATAAACATGAATGCATTAAAAACTTTCTTTTGGTTACCAAGAACAGTTAGCAGCCTCATTTTATTTTATTTTTATTTTTTTTTAAGATTTTATTTATTTATTTGAGTGAGAGAGAGCGCATGCACAAGCAGGGGCAGAGGCAGAGGGAGAAGCAGGCTCCCCGCTGAGCAGGGAGCCCCATGCGGACTCAATGCCATGAGATCATGACCTGAGCTGAAGGCAGACGCTTAACCGACTGAGCCACCCAGGCACCCCAGCAGCCTCATTTTAAAAACTGGTTTGGGTGTAGGAAGGAGGTATATAGAGCGAAGATTTATACGTGTAAGATCTTTATAGTGATGCTTGGACTAGCCCCTTGCTGGTGAGAAGGACCAGGCGCATACACGACCTGCAGGCCTTGTACTTCAGGAGGATTGATTTGCTGTCCCAGATGGAGGTGCCGTTAGAGAATGGGATGCACTTTGAGCAGCATTGAAATAGAATCAGCTCCTCATACTTTGGAAGGAGATGGTGAAATTGGACTACATGTGTGAAAAATGACCACGTGTATCTACAACAGCGTGTCTTCTCTTTCTCAGTTTGGTGTGATTTTTGCTGGTGCGCAGAAGAACGTGGGCTCTGCTGGGGTCACGGTAGTGATCATCCGCGATGACCTGCTGGGGTTTGCACTCCAAGAGTGCCCCTCGATCCTGGAATACAAAGTACAGGCTGGAAACAGCTCCTTGTACAACACGCCTCCATGCTTCAGGTGAACTCCGGGCAGCAGGGCTTGGGGGACTGACGGAGGGGGGTCTCACCGTTTACCATCAAAGCAGAGGGAGGTAGCTTTTTAACGCAGAGCGTGTTTTCATGAACAGTGACCTCATCATAGCTCAGACATCCTATCAGGATTCTCTGCCCAGCTCGTCTCTCCTTGTTAACCTTCTGTGCACTGTTAGATCAGTTTCTCTTGCCCTTTCTTTTTGGGGGTGGTGTTTTTGTTTGATATCGTTAGCCTTAGTGGTTCACCATTAACCCAAAAGCTCTCTGCAAATGAAGTGGCAGGCTTGTATCTCAAACAACCTGTGAAGCTTTGGAAAAGGACTTTGAAAGGCCAGGCCTTACTGGCTGTGTGACCTTGGGCAAGTCACTTAACCTCTCTGTGCAGCAAATTCCTCCAGGAGTAATAATACCCTGCCGACTGGTTTGCCGTGAGGAGATATATAGATGGAGCACACTTCATGGTTGACACTTGGTGATTTATAAATGTTAGCTGCTGTATTATTATTGTTGTTTTTCTTGGTGTTAGTTCCCAGAGCCCTAGCAGGGGAGGGAAGAGTCGGAGTTGATGGATTTCTCTTTCAGGGCAGGTATGGTGTAGAATGGTGATACTTTATGTGTATGACCCTTTTAATCCTCCCAAGCACCCTGGGAGGTAGATACTCTTCATTCCCATTTTGCAAGCAAAGAACCAGAGGCCATACTTCTAGGACGTGGCATAGCTGGGATTTGAACCCGAGTAGCCTGGCTCCAGAGCTGGGGCATGCACACCTTGTACCTTCGTGCTCGTATTATCAGTATGCATTTATTTGTGCCTGAAGGATTCCGTCTTGGGAGAATAAGTCACCGTTAGAGTCTAGCTCTTCCACTCATGGATTTTTCTGTGGCGGGCGGAAGGGTGGGCTTGGGCTGGGGCAGGCAGCGGTTCCTTCGGGGCTTGGACTTTGTCAGAGCTCTCCCCCAAGGGGGCTGCCTGTAGAAAAATCTCCCACCTGCTTTGCTATAGGAAGGAAAGGTGTTGTTTTTCAGAGTTAGAATTCTGATGGAATTCTAAATGGGGGCCATAGCAGCTCATTTGTCTCCTCCTGCTTTCCTCAGGGAATGGGGTGTTCTGGTGCTTATTCTCCTGGTCACCTATAAAGCCCACTCTGTTTCATCCTGGTGGGAAGGGTTTCTGAAATGCCTGTTAAGGGTGGGGGCCATGGTACTGGATCTCTCACCCACCTGTCCCATCTCTGGGGTTCCAGGCAGTAAAACAACCAGTGGTCACTGGCCAAGTTGGACACGAGACCTGGGTGTGCTGAGCAGTGAAGCCACAGGTGCAGGGACCCTGGGGAAGGGGCTCAGGTGCCAGGCTGCACATTGACAGGAGGTGTGTGTCACCATCCACCCCCCCCCCCCGGGGCCAGGGCCTAGCTCACAGTCAGGTGAGTCTTTCAGGGCGAGGCAGAGGCCACCATGGGCTCCAGGAGGAGGCACGGAGAACATTGTCCCTGAAATGTGGCTTGAAAGCTGGCAAGTTCAGATCAGAGCACCGCCCAGAGGAGCCAGGAGGGGGCACACCTTCTGGCACCTTCTGTGGTAACTAAGAGTTGCAAAAGGCAATGAATGTGTTAAAATGCCGTTTGTTAATATTAGGGTGAAAAGTCAGTGAGAAAGCAGGCCAGTCTGTCTAATAAATGTGACAAAATGACAAGAGATAATAATGTCTGGAGTCAGACCTAGACACACGGAGAGGAAGGGCTCCTTTCGGTGACGCTCGTGTGGGGGCACTGCCCCTCGCAGGCATCAGCCCCAGGCCTTGACCAGTCGGGTCAGCTGGTCACTTGGGGGAGGGCAGATATTGCCTCCCCAGAGCTTTCCTGCCTGCTGGGGTGGGGTGGGGCGCTGCTGAGCCAGAATCAAGGGCAAAAAAGGGGCGCACCTTTTCCCCCAGGCAGATCAGAATAGTGTTAACTGAGACTATCCCAGGGCAGGAGTGTGAATATTGAGTCGAATGGTGTAAATATAGCAGATAAAAGAGACTGGGTTAAATGTGTTCTGACCACGACACCCCCTGGAAATTGCTTTGCTTTCTTTTACCCTGAAAGAAAAGTACTAGTGTGTACAATGGAGCAATTACCCTAAATCTATGATTTGAAAAACTTCAGAGTTCATTCGTGGTACTTAAATAGTCAAGATTAGCAAATTACAGCTTGCCCAGTGAGAATAAGCTCCAAGTTAGAAAGGGGAAGATTTGTGCCAAATCCCCTCCCTAGTCCTTGAAGGTAAGCCGACAAGGCACCACCCAGAAGGCTTCTGAACTTTTGTATCACACAGAAGTTCTTGAAAAGGCCCCACATTTGAAAAGAAGCCTTTATGTATTTATTTATCTTTTAAAATCAGAGCTGAATGACCACAGGCTCTGGGCATTTTGTGTGAACTGGGCTGGGTAACTGGCCTTCACATAGTCCCCTGTAGCCCTGAGCAGTGAATTGGGGTGGAATAAAGGATCACGTGGTTATTCTGTTTTCACCTTTTAGTAGATCACACTGGACCCAATGAATGAACAGGCAAAAAGATGCCTAAGCTTCCCTTCTGTCCCCACAAAACAGTTTTTATTTACCTCAACTAATAGAACCTGTGAGTATAAATTTGTTTTTGCTGTAGTATGAGGTGAAGTAACTAAGAAGAAACAAAATAACCCCATCCCTCAAGGCCACCTTTCCCAGCAGAGTAGGATTGTGGGCCTGCCCAGGGCCTTAGACTCACTCACCATAAACCCCAGAGGCAGATGTACTTCTGCAGTTAGAATCTTCAGAACAAACAGCCAGGGAGAGTTTTTCCAAGGACTTTCTAGTGTGTTTTTCTTTCTTTCTTTCTTTTTTTTTTTTAGGATTTATTTATTTATTTGAGAGAGGGTGTGCACGCTTGCGGAAGTGTGTGAGTGGGGGCGGGGCAGAGGCAGAGGGGAAGCATGGGGCTCAGTCTCACATCCCCAAGATCATGACCTGAGCTGAAACCAAGGGTTGGACGCTTCATCGACTGAGCCACTCGGGCGCCCCTCTGGTCTGCTTTTGTAAGCCTCAGCACACAGAGTACTTTGTATTCCTTTAAAAAATTAACATGTGGGGCGCCTGGGTGGCTCAGTCCGTTAAGCGACTGCCTTCGGCTCAGGTCATGATCCTGGAATCCCTGGATCGAGTCCCACATCGGGCTCCCTGCTCAGCGGGGAGTCTGCTTCTCCCTCTGACCCTCCCCCCTCTCACGTGCTCTCGCTCTCTCTTTCATTCTCTCTCTCTCTCAAATAAATAAATAAAATCTTAAAAAAATAAAATAAAAAATAAATTAACATGTGTTCTTTTTTTTTTTTTTTAAAGATTTTATTTATTTGACAGAGACACAGCGAGAGCAGGAACACAAGCAGGGGGAGTGGGAGAGGGAGAAGCAGGCTTCCGGCTAAGAGGGAGTCTGATGTGGGGCTCGATCCCAGGACCCTGGGATCATGACCTGAGCCGAAGGCAGACGCTTAACGACTGAGCCACCCAGGCGCCCCCAAAAATTAACATGTGTTCTTAGCAAAGGTTTCTGAAGTGAGCAGAAACTGCTGGGGTAACCACTATTAACTGCTGTGTTAACTGCTGTGTGTCCCGGGCATGTGCAAGTATACAGAGCCATAGATTATGCAAGTGGAACTTTACCATATAGACTGTTCTGTGAATTTCTTTTTTCTCCCCGGCAATATGCCACATACACTATACTCTGCCTTGTCAGCTCAAATGTCTGCCTTTTTTTTTTTTCCCTTTGAATTGCTGTAAGGTATTCCACAGAATGGATCTGTGATTTATTTAGTTACTTATTAATAGGCCGGCTTTAGATGGTAAACTTGCTGTGTGATGCAGGTGGCCTTTTAGAAGTGAAGGCAGCAATCAGGCATGTTCCATCGGTTAGTGGGGAGAATCGAGACTAAGTTGCAGAGCTGCATAAGCATCCAGGTCCCCTGTATTTTTTTTTTTTTTTTTTTAGATTTTATTTATTTATTTGACCGAGAGAGACAGCGAGAGAGGGAACACAAGCAGGGGGAGTGGGAGAGGGAGAGCAGGCTTCCCGCTGAGCAGGGAGCCCGATGCGGGGCTCGATCCCAGGACCCTGGGACCATGACCTGAGCCGAAGGCGGACGCTTAACGACTGAGCCACTGTATTTTGAAGAGTTTGGATTGTATGGGGGATAGAATGAGAAGCCACAGGGAGAACCTGCTTCCTTGCGAGGGCCCTGCCTCTTGCTGAGGCTTCACAGCCGAGGCTCCGGGTGTGGGCTCTGGGCAGCGCGTAGAGTGAGAGGGCTTTCCGCTGATTGGCGGCTCAGATCGCAGTAAGATCGGCAGGGCGCATGGGCTGTGAGTCTGAGCGTGACAGCCGCAGAGTGGGCAGTGTGTTGGTGCTGAGGACTGGCTGGGATTGTGGACCTGCCCTGGGCCTTGCTGCGGCCTTGGATTTGAGTAGTGAGAAAGCACTGCTTTCCACTCCTTAGGGAACTCCAGGGTCACAGAGCTATGGGTAGAAGCAAAATGTGGCCTCTGAAGAGTACTGTCAGTGAACGGGCATCAAGTGGCTCTGCTTGGATCATGGGGCAGGGTTCGTGGGGGAGCGAGCAGTTTGGGGTTAGTTGGGAATGTGAGAGCATCGTACTGAACAGAGGGGTGGGCGGGCAGCGTCCTGTCTGGAACACACATCTACACGCGTGTGCTGTGAAGCTGTCGTAGCCCCTGCACTTGGCAGCTGTGTCTGTGAGGTTTGGTGCCCCACGAGCAGGGGAGGTAGTGGTGGAGGGTCCTGGAGCCCCTCCTAAACCAGATGCCTTGGTGACTGTGAAAAGAGCTTGGGCTTTGGAGTCAGACCAAAGTCAACTTTGGGGTTGTAATCTTGGCTTTATCAGCCATTTAATGGATGACATTAGCCAAATTCAGCTCCCCAAACCTCAGTTGCCTCATCTGTAAAATGGGCTGATGGTACCTCTGACCTCAGGATTATTGTGATCAATAAAAGGGAGAACAGTTAGCTGGATGCCTGGCCCCATAATAGATGGTAGGAAATACTCCTGCCTCTTTCTTCTTTCTCTTTGTGCCTCTGATTTCTCAGTCTTTTTTTATTTATTTGACAGAGAGAGAGAGACAGCAAGAGAGGGAACACAAGCAGGGGGAGCGGGGGAGGAAGAAGCAGGCTTCCCGCAGAGCAGGGAGCCCGATGCGGGGCTCGATCCCAGGATCCCAGGATCATGACCTGAGCCGAAGGCAGACGCTTAACGACTGAGCCACCCAGGCGCCCCTGATTTCTCAGTCTTGATCCAGAGAGCTACAGCTGAGGCTGTAAATTACTCAGGGCCTGTTCTATGCTCTATTCTTCCTTCCTTTTCTGCCACTAGCTACTATTTCTCATTCCTCAAGCTGGGGAAGTTTCTGGAGAACCTATTACATGGCTTTGGGTGCCCATTGCCTACTGGACAGCCTGGCATTGACTTCGGCTAACTTCTGGGGTTGGAAACCCCTGGGTCCCCTACCTACCAGGTTGTGACAGTGAATGAACCAGTCAGAGCCTTGGGCTTCTCCTGGCACCAGCTTCTGGCTATTAGAGTTTTTCCAGATCCAGTGATCTGCTTCAACCTGTCACGGTGGAAAGAGACCCTTGGTGTTAATAAACAAGGTAGCTCTTGTCCAGGGGTTACCATGCTGGATATTCGCTGGGTATTGACTCCTGGCAGCCCAGTTTGCACAGATTCCCGTAGGGGGCCTTTGTCCCTCCCCCCCCGGAGAGTGCCTAGCTGAGAGCTGATCTTCAGATTCCCAGCTCAAGAGGATGGAGTCTCTTCCCTTGGAGGCCTGTGCTTTTGCCCCCACAAGCTTTCAGTGAGGGGCACACGGACCCCTGGGCATCTTTTTAAGAGATGGGCTTTCAGAAGACCTCTGGGAAACCACCCACTGCTCTGCAACACTGCGTGTTTGGGTTAGTTTTGAGCACTTGGTAACGAAGATGCCACTAATTACACTTGTGTGACCTCCCTGCCACGTGCTGGACCCTGCACTAAGCACTTCACCCAACCTGTCACCTAGTCTGTCTCCTATAGTCTTCTCGAGCCCCAGGCTCTTACAGGTGGCAGAGGTGACATTCTGGCTCAGAAAGGAACCCTCCCAAGCTCCATGAGCAGCCGAGGGGCTGCGGCTTCTGGAACCAGGGACCCAGATGCCCCCCCATCTCCTCTCTGTTTCTGATCCTTGCTTCTTTCTGCTGGAATATTGGCTTCATTTTCTCAGATGAGCCTCCCTCGGATGTTCTTACTCATGTCTCACACTGTCACGAACACACAGGTCTGCCTCTTTGTCCTCCCTCCCAAGTCAGAGAGTCCCAGGGAGGACTCTGGCCCAGTTAGGGCCCCGGCCCAGCTGTGAGACCAGGGGACAAGGGACCCAGCTGGATCTGCCTGTTGGGTGGGAGTGGGGTTAGGGGGATCAGGGCAGCTAAAATGCCCCGTGTCCGCCATAGGGTGGTAGGCCTCCCTCTTTCCAGGTGGGAAAGCCGAGGTTTGGATTCCCAAGGTGACTAATCCTGGGTGCTCTTAGTTAGTGATAGCAGCCGTGAGACCAGAGTCAGGACGGACTTGGTGCCCGTGCTCCTAGCGCCAGGCCACACTGCCTCCCGCCAGGTAGTAGAGGGCCCCATGTGAGGGCTCGGGGGGTAGAACACTGTGCTTCAGGTCTTCCGCAACCACAGAGTCCACATCGTGGGCACAGAGAAATAGAAAGTAAGGGTGTGAATGGTACAAACTATGGGAAGGACAGGCAGAGGGCTCTGGGAGTGTAGGAAGTAAAGGGGTTAACCGGGTGGGGATGGGGAGCCAGGGTCCAGAGGACCCTTGCTGCAATGAAAGAGGTAAGCATGTTCCAGGTGTTGTGGAGAGTTTGCATTAGGGCTGGGGCTGGACAGGTGGGGACCGGTGTGAGCTCCAGAGAGGAGTCTAATTAAACCTTTTTTCTGAATGCCGTTGCCCTTTTGCAAAGCAGAACTAGATGGATTTTTAATCTTTATTTCAGCATCTATGTCATGGGCTTGGTCCTGGAGTGGATTAAGAACAATGGCGGTGCAGCAACCATGGAGAAGCTCAGCACCATCAAATCGCAGATGATTTATGACGTTATCGATAATTCTCAAGGATTCTACGTGTAAGTTGATGGGCTTTTGCCTCACAGTTTGCCGCTTGTGAATTTTAAAAAAATGTGTGTATGTCATGTGCCTTTGAGAAGTGGATGTATTCCCCTTTCTTGAGCTTTTGGAAGCGCAGTGAACTGAATAGTACTGAGCCCCAGGATTACAGGGCAGGTGGGCTCTTCCTTTGTGCTTCCCCACCCAGGGAATCCCAGGGAGTGGTGATGTTTCTCACACCAAAGGTCTGTCCTGGGAAATCTCAGTTCCTCCCTGTCTGCTTCCTCTATATGTCTCCTGGGAAAAAACACGTGTACTTGCTAGAAGCTCTCAGCTTTACCCAGGGACTCCACTGGAGACCCTTGGTATAAACACCCACTCCTGGGCCCCTCAGCCAGGTCGCTTACCTTTTTTTTTTTTTTAAGTTTTATTCATTAGAGAGAGAGAGAGAGAGAGAGAGAGAGAATCTCAAGCAGACTCCACTTTGAGCGCAGAGCCCGACCTGGGGCTCGATCCCACAACCCCAGGATCACAACCCAAGCCAAAATCAGGAGTTGGACGCTCTGAGCCACCCAGGCGCCCCTAGGTCACTTACCTTTTTAGGAAAGTTCATTGCTTCCCTTATTACAGGACAAATGTTACCATCCCAGGCCTGCCGTCTGTGAAGGGAATTGGCTATAGTATGAGGAGTCTTCTAGTTAAACCTTTTTGTAACCAAATGATTCATGAATGTGTGTTGACCACGGGATGAACACCTGGGAGGGGTACAGACCACGTATGGGTCTTGCCTTAGTCTCCTAGGACAGCTGGAACAAAAATGCAGTAACTTGGTGGCTTAAAACAACAGAAATCTGTTCGCACTCCTCTGGAGGCCTGAAGTGCAAGACGTCAGCTAGGCTTTGCTCCCTCAGAGACTCTAGGGAGGAGTCCATTCTTTGTCTCTTCCAGTTTCTGCTGGCTCCAAATATTTCTTGGCTTGTGGTGTTGTCACCCTAGTCTCTGGCCTCACCTTTGCTGTGTGTCTTCACTTCTGGTCATTGGATTTAGGGACTATCCAGATCATCCAGGATGATTTATCTCAACTAGGGACCTGTAACTTAATGACATCTGCAAAGACCCTTTTTCCAAATAGGTCACATCCACAAGTTCTGGGGGTTAGGACATGGATATACCTTTTGGGGGGCTGCTGTCCAGTCCCCTACTATAGACCTCTCATCAAAATGCCTGCTGAGAAGCACCTAGTACAGTGCCTGGCACACGAGACGCTTAATAGATGATGTTTTCATTTGCGTTTCCCTGCCTTCAAAGTGGCAGGTGTATGAGGCTTTATGCTATGTGTGTGTGTGTGTGTGTGTGTGTGTGTGTGTGCGTGCGTGCATACACATATGTGTATGTTTGTGTTTGTACACATTTGTACACACACATACTCCTTTACCAAGCCTGGGACCTCCTACTTAGTGACCATTACTCTTTGGGTTCAATGATATTAACTGATTGATAGTAATGGGAAAATGTACATTCTTCTTTGAGAATTCATGTGCCACGTGGGGTGGACAAAACAATGCTTTGAGCCTAACTTTTAATACATCCCCATGACCACCCAAGGGTGGGGGATGGGGGCGTACTTGGGAGCGGATAGGATAAAGCAGTCTGTTACTGCTACCTCTGCCCTTAAAATGCTTGTTGCCTGTACCTCTGAGTTCTTGGCATGCAGTGACCCTGCAGCCACAGGCCCTGTGGGGAGTTGGGTTTGGCTGGACGCCTTAGCCTTTAGGCTCCTCTCCCACGTGCAGTCTGGGGGAACGGTGGGTGCACACTATGCTTTCTGCGGGCTCTGGTTCTGTTTGACAGAGCCAAGTGCAGACTGGGGGCTTGGTAGATGGTCCAAGGAGTTCACAGCCAAGATCTAAATAGTAGTTATAAGCTTGGAGCAGTAAGATGATACGGCTTTGCCTGTAGGGGATGTAGGGGTTTTTGGTTGTTGTTGTTTTTTTTGTTTTTTTTTTTTGAATGAGCTTGAGGCTTGGGCATGAGTAAAGTTAGAGGAGGGCAAAAGTACTTTTAGGAATTTTTAGGAAGGCAGGGAATGGCCCCTGCAAAGGTACTGAGAAAGGAAAGTGTTTTGTGTTTGGGGAGCAAAGAGTGGGTTGCCTGGAGGGGATGATTGTGCTGGATTAGAAGGAAGGTGTGGAAAGGTCTGAAGACATGTTTAGTCCACCTGTTCAGTCCTCTGTTCACCTGTCCACCCGTCTACCCACTCACCCACCCTTCTATCCATCATCCACCCATCTATCCGTATCCACCCATGCACCCGTTCATCCATCCATCCACCCACCCATCTACCCACGCACTCATCCATCCATCCATCATCCACTCACACACCCATCCATCCATCCGTCCATCCATCCATCCATCCGTCCATCCATCCATCCATCCGTCCATCCATCCGTCCATCCATCCAACCATCCATCCATCCGTCCGTCCGTCCATCCATCCATCCATCCAACCATCCATCCGTCCATCCATCCATCCATCCATCCATCCATCCATCCGTCCATCCATCCGTCCATCCATCCGTCCATCCATCCAACCATCCATCCATCCATCCATCCGTCCATCCGTCCATCCGTCCATCCATCCAACCATCCGTCCATCCGTCCGTCCATCCATCCATCCATCCATCCAACCATCCATCCGTCCATCCATCCATCCATCTGTCCATCCGTCCGTCCATCCATCCAACCATCCATCCATCCGTCCATCCGTCCATCCGTCCATCCATCCAACCATCCATCCATCCAACCATCCATCCATCCAACCATCCGTCCATCCATCCATCCATCCAGTAGATGTTCCTGAGCACCTACTCTGGGCTAACTGTGTTCTAGGCCCTGGGTTACCCAGAAGAATGGGGTATCTTTTCTGACTCCCAAAGAGTACTCAGAACCTGAGTGTGAGTAAAAGCACTTGGCTATTGTGGAGGGGAGACCAAATTTTCTGTTAGCTTTTGGCTCCATTTATTTATCAGGAGATGGGTAGGCACGAAACGGAAGGACAGAAAGAATGATAATGCGTCTGGAAAACTCCAGGAATTAGAAACAAAACAAAGCATAGGAGGAACTCTGGGAATCCCTGGAATTCTTTTTCCCCCAAGCTTCTTAAACTCCAAGCACCCAACCTGGCATTTCCCAGAAGGCAGCCTGCTGCAGCCAACATGGCAGGTGTGTTGTCTCCTGGGGAATCAGGTCACCTCCCACCCAAAACTTCTCTTTTACTTATGGACAGCCTTGACCCAGAATTTTCATCTTCTAGAGTTAACCTCTTTCTGGGAACTTCCATCCTCCCTGGGCTGCCCGCCCAGAAAATGTCACCCCGGTGCCTGACATTCCTGTGGGACGCTGTTACTGGAGTCAGTTCGCAGTTGGGTGCTTGCTAGCTCTTTCTGGGGTCACTTGGATTTTCAGGAAATTCTCCACTTTTCTTTCGATCTATAGAAATATGGCGCCAAAAGGGAGGTGAACTTTTTTTTTTTAAAGATCTTATTTATTAGAGAGAGAGAGTGTGTGCACAAGCAAAGGGAGAGGGAGAAGCAGACTCCCCGCTGAGCAGGGAGCCCGATGAGGGACTCCATCCCAGGACCCTGGGATCATGACCTGTGCTGAAGGCAGACGCTTAACCAACTGAGCCACTCAGGCGCCCTGGGAGGTGAACAATTTTAAAGAGGAATACCAAGTAACCTAGAATTAGAATACTGAACACAGTACTGGACACAGTACGGAACACAGCCCTGGGGGCTGCACCAGTAGCCTGGCAGGGATGTCGAGACTAGATGAGACAGCCGTCGAAGTCCCCACATTCATCCCATGGCCTAACCACCCATGTGTCGCTGGTCGACCCTGACTTGAGCCCACGTGGACAGTGCAGCATTCTGGGCAGAGAACCCCTCTCTTTGCCATTTATTAGTGTGTGACCTTGAGCCAAAAACCTAACTGCTCCAGACTCCATTTCCTTATCTGCACAATGGGCATAATGATGGTACATACTTATGACTGCCTTGAGGACTTAAGTGAAAATTCATGTGAATAAAGAATATAAAACAGGGCTTAAGAACATGGGCTCTGGCATAGGTTAATTTGCGTAAAGCATGAGAAACAGTACTTGGCATCTAAGGAGCATTCCTTAAGAGCTAGTTCCTGGGCACCTGGGTGGCTCAGATGGTTAAGCATCTGCCTTCGGCTCAGGTCATGATCCCAGGGTCCTGGGATCGAGTCCCGCATCGGGCTCCCTGCTCCTTGGGAGCCTGCTTCTCCCTCTGCTTCTCTCTCTCTCTCTCCCTCCCTCTGTCTCTCATGAATAAATAAATAAAATCTTAAAAAAAAAAAGAGTTAGTTCCTAATATTATTTTGGGTTACTATGGAAAGCACTCAGAATGCTGAATTTTGATCTTCTAAAGGTGTTCACATGATAGTGTCCATATCTAGGCCTGAGGTCACCTTTCTTGCTAGCTTCATGTGGGGACCAGACCCTAGGAAAGAGGGGAGCGTGTGATGGGTCTAGCGATAACCCTGACATAAAGGGAATCAGGTGGAGCCCTAGTGCTTTACAGATACTAACACTTTATTGTCAGCACAGCCCTGTGAAGCAGACATTAAGCCTATTTTCCAGAGGCACAGACGGGTTAAGGTGGCAGCTGGGAAATGGGAGCAAGATATGCACATGAGGAATCATGGGACACTGCACCAAAAACTAATGATGTAATATATGGTGATTAACATAACAATAAAAAATAAAAAAAAAGATATGCACATGAGGATCATCATGGGGGGGCTGGTTCCAGGGTCTTTTTTTTTAAAGAATTTATTTATTTATTTGTCAGAGATAGAGCGAGACAGACAGTACAAGCAGGGGGAGCGGCAGGCAGAGGGAGAAGCAGACTCCCCGTGTAGCAGAGAGCCCCATGCGGGGCTCGATCCCAGAACCCTGGGATCATGACCTGAGCCAAAGGCAGCTGCTTAACCGACTGAGCCACCCAGGCGCCCCCTGACCAGGGAACTTCTTTATAAGAGCTTTCTAGCAGGTCTCTCCACCTTCTGGTGTTCCCACACTCCATTCTCTCCTCTGTGTACTGTTGTTCTTTTTCTAAAATTCACATTTCATATTGTGGAAACCTGATTGCTCCTCATGGCTCAAGGACCCAGTCTAGTTCCCATCGGTGTATCTGCAGGGCCCCCCACCGTCCAGACCGTACTCGTGCCAGGAAACCCAACACTCCAGTTCCCGGAGTTCTTGCTGGGGGGCCCCCAGGCCTTTATAGACGCAGTTCTGCCAGAATGGCCTTCCTTCTGGCTCACCCGTCCAAACCTTGCCATGTCCCTCAGACACGTTCCCACTTTCTCTCGGGCAGAATTCCTTGCTCGGCTCTGTGCTTCTTGCTGTTACAGACTTCTCACGTGGCATGTTAATTCCCTACACAGCTGTCTCCCTAGATGGGGAGCGGTTAATCCCCTTGAATCTTTGTTTCCCTCCCTGAGCCCTTTCCCAGAGACCTTCTTGGGTGCTATGTAAACATTTGTTGGCTTTCGTGATACTATCCACTTTCATGATAGGATGGGTCCATTTGGGGTGGGGCTGAACTGTAAATACGTTGTTTAATTCTTCCTCCTTTTCATTTTTTTTCTTAAATCAGACGAGCTCTTTGCCGTGCCACCTCTGTAATTGGACCCTCCTGTGGGAGCAGGATATCACGAGGGTAGCCAATGAATTTTTAATTTAAATGTCAGCCATGAAACCTACCACCTCGTGAAAGGGGGAGGCGTGCGGAATTCAGGCTCAAAGCCCATTACCAGATATTTGGTTTCCCTCCTTGGCGTCTCTGTTGCCTGTAGGTGCGCACTTGACTCTTATTAACTTTAGCAGGAATTATGTATGTGCCCTTCGGGGAGAGCATGACTTTTCATGGGGGCTTCCTCACGCTGCCTTTATTTGCTGTTTAATTTTAATGGATCACACCCTGTACAAGTGTAAGAATAAAAGAGGGCGAGCTTGAAAATGGAGAAGGGGTTATTGCATATTTTACTCCTTCTTTTATTCCGGAATAGATGTCCGCTCTTCCATTTGTCTCCTTTGATTGTCCATGGAACATAATTTTGGCTGCTTATTTTTCAAATCGGAAACTGAAGTCAAAATACTAACCTTTCCTAGGTAAAAACTCACACGTCATTCGTTTTTGAGAGTTTGGATAAGCCTTGTGCAAAGTGTTGGGAACAAAAAGATGCATTTGTTGAATGTAGTGGATACTTAGGTTGTTTTAATATGTTCCAGACACTGTTTTATTTAAAAAATTTTTAAAGATTTTACTTATTCATTTGACAGAGAAAGAGAGAGAGAGCACAAGCAGAGGGAGAGGGAGAAGCAGGCCTCCCGCTGAGCAGGGAGCCCGACGAGGGCTCTGGGATCATGATCTGAGCCGAAGGCAGACACTTAACTGACTGAGCCATCCAGGCGCCCCTCAGACACTGTTTTAAACTGTATCAGTTAATCTGTTTTTGCATCACCGAACACACAAGACAGTTGTTAGAGCAACAACCATTTTTTTTTGCTCATGACTTTGGGTCAGCAGGCTGGGCTGGGTTTAGCTGGGTGGTTCTTCGGTGGCTCTCACCTGGGATGTTTATTCAATCAGAGTCAACGCTAATTCACCTGCAGCCAGTGGTCTGCAAGTGACCTCACTCACATGTCTGGGAGTTGGTGCTGGCTGTTGCTGGGCTTTTTTCCAGCAGTCTAGCTCAGGCTTGCCTACATGGTGGCCATGTTGTAAGAGGGCAGGTAGAGAGGCTGTATTCCCCTTGAGGCTTAGGCTTGGGAGTTGCATAGTGACCCTGATGCTGCAGTCTCTTGGTCAAAGCAAGTCACAAGGCCAGCCAGATTCAAAAGGTGTGGAGAAGGGCGCCTGGGTGTTTCAGTCGGTCAAGAGGCTGCCTTTGGCTCAGGTCATGATCTCAGGGTCCTGAGATCAGCAGGGAGTCTGCTTCTCTCTCTCCCTTTGCCCCTCCCCCCGCTTGTGCTCTCTCTCAAATAAACAAATAAATAAATCTAAAAAAACAAAGGTGTGGAGAACTAGACCCCACTTCTTGCCTGCAGGGCTATAGAGAATTTGTGGCCATTTAAAAGCCACAAAACTCCCCTATAAATACTGGCTCACTTAATCGTCACATCAACCTTAGAAGGTAGATTCCATTACTCTTCCCACTATTCAGTAGATGAGGAAAGTGAGACACAACAGAGAGGTTTAGTAAGTTGCTCAGGGTCACACAGCTTGGGACAGTGCAATGTGACAGGGGCTTTGAAAGCTGTTCATGGCTGAGTCCTTCAGCCACTGTTAGGACCAGCATATTTTTTTCTCTAGCCTTGTAGGGAGAGGGTCACTCACGTCACCATGTGGTTGCCATTTATTGGAAACTGCGTATATGCTGTGCCACTGAGCTATGACAGCTAGTCTGAAATGAAGGTATTAGTTCCATTGTGCAGTGAGAAAACTGAGGCTCATGGAAATGAAGTACAAGTCATACAAGGGAATGCCAACTCACTGTTCCATATGCAAGAGCGGTCTCCTTAAGTAAAAATTACCAATGTCCTGCGGCAGATTTTTTTTAAATCTTCTCTTTGTATTGACAAAATATTTAAAGCGATTCTTCTGTTGATTTGTTAATGGTTGTCGCACATTTCAGAGAAGTAACTGGAATAATCAATGTTTTTCAGATGTCCAGTGGAGCCCAAGAATAGAAGCAAGATGAATATTCCATTCCGCATTGGCAATGCCAAAGGAGACGATGCTTTAGAAAAAAGGTTTCTTGATAAAGCTCTTGAACTCAATATGATCTCCTTGAAAGGGCATAGGTGAGTATCTGGACATCCAGTCCAGAAGCTTATCAGAAAACGGGTTTAGTTTTTCTCTTCTTTTGTTCTTTCTTTTTATTTATTTACGTATTTATGTATGTGGTAGAGAAAGATACAGCGAGAGAGGGAACACAAGCAGGGGGAGTGGGAGAGGGGGAAGCAGGCTTCCCACTGAGCAGGGAGCCCGATGTGGGGCTCGATCCCAGGACCCTGGGACCATGACCTGAGCCGAAGGCAGACGCTTAATGACTGAGCCACCCAGGCGTTCCTTCTCTTCTTCCTTCCTTCCTTCCTTCCTTCTGAGAGATAGAGCACCCACACAAATGGGATGGGGGTGGGGTGAAGAGACAGAGAGAATCTTAAGCAGGCTCCATGCCTCGCAGGAGCCCGAGGAGGGGCTCTGTCTCACGACCCTGAGATCATGACCTAAGCCAAAGTCAAGGGTCAGATGCTTAACCTACTGAGCCACCCAGGAGCCCCATTGTTTTTCAAAAGTGGAATGAAACCTATCTGCCCATCTAGGAGTCTGCCCAGCTTGAACTAGCAGTTCTTGTAACTGTTGGAAACACCAGTTTTCACAGGGTAACCCTCCTTTTTTTTTTTTTTTAAGATTTTATTTATTTGACAGAGAAAGAGAGCGAGAGAGCACAAGCAGGGGGAGCAGCAGAGGGGGAGGGAGAAGTTAGGTTTCCTGCTGAGCAGGGAGCCCGATGCGGGACTCGATCCCGGGACTCCAGGATCATGACCTGAGCCGAAGGCAGTCGCTTAACTGGCTGAGCCACCCAGGCCCCCCCCCTGCCTTTTTAAGATTTTATTATTTATTTATTTGAAAGAGAGAATGTAAGCATAAGAACAGTGGTGGAGGAAGGGGCGGAGGGAGAGGGAGAGGGAGAGAGAGACTTTTAAGCAGGCTCCACGCCCAGCGCAGAGCCCAACATGGGGCTTGATCTCATGACCCTGAGATCTTATCTTGAGCTGAAATCAAGAGTGGGATGCTCTAAGTAATCTCCACACCCAACATGGGGCTTGAATTTACAACCCTGAGATTAAGAGTCACGTGCTCTACCGGCTGAGCCAGGCAGGCACCCCTCTCCTCTTGCTTACAGAGCCCCTAGCATGATTCCCTGGCTGGGTGCACAGTGGGGCCACGTCTGCAGGCTTTTGTCAAAATTCCCTTTGAAAATCTCTGAAATGGCTTTTATGGCCCTGAGGTTGTCATCCCATGACTGGACAGATCACTGTCACTCCAGCTGAACATCAGATACTTAATGCTGCACGCTCTGAAAAGTATGTGTCCTCGCCACAGGGGAGGCGAGACACCGGCCTGGCAGTGGTTGCCTACTCCCCGCTTCCCTTCGGATACCTGACTGAGTTAATCCAGGTTGTGTGAGCATGATGGGCCGTCACTACATTAGGGAGAATTTCCTAATGATTAGACGTTTGAACCTGCTGGCCACCTGGGTTGGACATGATGGCCTCAGGTGCAGTGTCTTTCTCAGGAGCAGGTGACTGGAAAGAGGGTCGTCTTGTGCTGAATGAGATGCTTTTGTTCTTACTGGCTGCATCTTTGGTCACTCTAGGTCTGTGGGAGGCATCCGGGCCTCTCTGTATAATGCCGTCACGATTGAGGATGTTCAGAAGCTGGCGGCCTTCATGAAGAACTTTCTGGAGATGCATCAGTTATGAACACATCTTAACCAGTGTATACTCTGCCCTTGAACAGTGTATAACATTTAAAGTAACTTGGGAATGACGACAGAAACTTAGTGAACACGGTATTTTTCTCAAGGGAACGTGCTTATTATAGATGTCATTTTTTCAAAGAACAACAACAAAACATCCACAGCTCTGCAGAGCTGGTGGGACTTAAAGGCCCCCACCTTAATTCTGACTTGAACTGGAAGTTTTTTTTTTTTTTTTTAAATCTTCCTTTAGCTTTTCTAGCGAATTCCGGCTAACTTTGTCTTTGCTGCTACTTTTTCTGAGGATTCAAACTTGCCTGTGGACTTAATTATGCAAATCGAAGTTGCTTATTTCTGGAGACACACAAACACAGCATGGAGGCTGGGTAGGGACCTCTGGGTGCTGAATCTTGATCCTTTCCACGATGACAGCATTGGGGTCTCCTGGGTTCTACACCTGTTAATTAAGGTCCACACTGCCTGTGTGGTGAGTGTTTCGGGGTTCCAGGCTGAAGGGCAAGCTGGGGGATCTTTCTTTATCCTGTTCTTCTCATAAAGAGATAAAATTGACATACGCTTTGTTCATATAGCAAAGTTTGTTTTTAATAACAAATAGTTTATATCTCTATGCAATCTGTTTCTAATAATACGGTTCTTGGTGATGCATGTAGAGACTTCAGAGAATTTGTTAGAATCCTTGACCTCACATATGACGAGTTAACATTTTCAGTGGTGTCTCTCCCCTCCCCGTTCCCTCTTCAAAAAACTGCTTCACCAGATTTTGATGTTCCCTGATTCCCTTTTATGTTCCTTTTAGTGGGTAGAAGGTTGGTTGGTTGCCCTTTGTTCTTTATTTTTCAGTTAGGCTGTTAAATTAAAATTCTCTGTTAAACTCCCTTCTTGTTGGTTCACTTGACAGTTCTCTTTATAGTGTTTGACCAGTGGTGCTGTGCGTTCCGGAAGATCTTTGCTGAAGAGTCTTTTCCCTCTTGTTTATCCATTGTCAGTATTTTCTCTTGACTGTGTGGAGGACATGAAAGTCCTAAAACATCTAAACCTTTGTCAATAAATTTCTTCACCTGCTATGTAGTAACGTATGTATGTATGTACTGAGCCAACCAGGCGCCCCTACTTTACCTGCTTTTTATTTTATTTTATTTTTTTATTTTATTTTATTTTTTTTTTAAGATTTTATTTATTTGAGAGAGAGAATGAAAGAGAGAGAGCGCACATGAGAGGGGGGAAGGTCAGAGGGAGACGCAGACTCCCCGCTGAGCAGGGAGCCCGATGCGGGACTCGATCCCGGGACTCCAGGATCATGACCTGAGCCGAAGGCAGTCGCTTAACCAACTGAGCCACCCAGGTGTCCCTTTACCTGCTTTTTAGACGGATTGTTCTGTTAAAAACTTTATGATGGAAACACTTGAGTCTGAAAGTAGCATCTGATAAGGGGCATTTAGTTCCACCAAAGGTGTAAGTCTTGAGTCCTGTGCATCCGTTTTTTTTTTTTTTTTAAGTGATTCCGTATACTGTGGTGGCTTTCATTGGCTTTTGGAATGGACATTATCAAGAAACCACTTTACAGCATAGCTCACGCTGTAAAGGTCTATGAACTCTGTCCCACGTAGGCCGGAAACATGCCAATAGGACAGTTCTGAGCTATCTCTGTGTTTGTTGGATTGTGTAATAAGGACCGTACAGATCTCTTATCCTAGCTCACCATCAGTTGATTGGGTTATTTGGGTTCCCCTGGTCAGGGCTAAGCTTCCCTCGTCTTAGTTCTCATCTATAAAGAGAAAGATTGAAATAACTCCCCCACTTGTCCCAGAGATGAAGAGTTTCAAACAAGGGCTCAAGGCAGGGTATGAATAATAACTACAATAAATGTTTATATAGCAAAGCCCGCCGGTCCATGGAATCCTTCTCAGTGTTCACGTGGCAGAGTGCTCAGAGTTGGCCTTACCATTTTCATCCTTTCCTGATGGGTGCAAGCCCCTGTGCATTGTACCGACCCCAGGTCTCAAATTTCCACTTACTTCCATTCCTGTCGCGGGGCCCACTCTGATGTCTGCCCTCTGCGGATTATTTCTGCAGCCTTGTCTCCCCCAGCCCCCACCCCTGCACAGCCAGCTGGACTACTATTTCTCCCTCGTGCTCCTCCATGATATGTTAAAAATCCAGGGTTCTCAGGCTGGTATCGGCAGCTTTGCAGCATGTGGCCTGGGCTTGTCTGTCTTATGTTTATGGTTCTTGGAATGGGATATGCGTATGCTTGTGCTGTGACACATATTCCTGGCCTGGGGCTCCTGCCTCGTTTGCGCCTCCTTCGGAACAGTGTTCTTACAGGGGTGACCCTTTTGCGCATCACAGGCCTGCATTCCCTACCGAGGTGTCTGCTTCTCTGCCCTCCCCTTAGAGCATCATGGAAGGAGCCATGTTTCTCCACTTCCAGCACCTGGCATCCTTGCCCATTGTGGGTACTCAACAATTGTCTGTTTAAGGAATGAAAAGTCTTATTCAGATCATATTGGTCTTCCTGAGTTTCACGAACTGAACCTGGAATAGAGGCAGATGTACCATCTTAACATATATGGATTTTTTTTTTAATTTTTAAAAGCTTAGTATATAATATAATTTCATTTTCCACTACAATGGTCAGATACGACTCTGGTTGAGTAGGGAAATTTAAAGTCTTGGAGGGCTCCCGGACTCATCTTTATCAGTCTGTGAATGCTTTTGGAAAATGGTCAGCGACTGCATCCGTACAAGTACAAAGGGTAGTCACTTGTTAGGACACAGATTGCTGGAAGATGCTCATCGAGTGAAAACCTTGGCCTTTGTGTGTCTCAGATGAATGAACTGATGCCGATCTGCTGACCATGTGGAGAGAGGTGGAGGGGAAGATAAGGGTGCAGGCTCCTGGGTCAGCAGGCTGCGGGAACCAGAACCAGGCATCCTTCCCCTGAAGATGAAAAGCAAAGTAGATAAAACCAGTGTTTTTCAGGCCTTGGGGAGTCTGTCCTCATGTTCTTCCGGATACTCCCAAACTCTACTCCCTCCCCCACCCCCGCCCAAACTGAATTTGAAGTTTTATTTTTCTCCTTCAAAATTCTTCCAGTACATAATCATTCTACTGCTGATCCGGTGAGAAAAAACAGAATTGTTTCCATGTTCTTTATGTTTACCTTCGCACACTACTTGGTCTCCCAACACTGCAGTTCTGTTCTTTGCATAAGAAACTGAAATTATATTCTGCCTCCAAGTCTTCATTCCCCTCGCTAGTCTATGTTTATCTAAATACCCAGTGCCGCTTCATCACAATTTAGCTGATGCTGGAAGGTTTGACAAGCCCTTTGGGCAACTAGGTGATGTAAGACATAATTATTCCTTTTCCCCCCTTCGGAGCTGAAGGAGGCACTAAGACCCATAAAGTGGGCAGAACCCACAGATAGATGAGATGTTCATTTCTGCCGAAGGAATTAGCAGGTCCGGCCTGTATCACTTCGTGATTAATGTTTGTTGTAACGTGTTCGTTGGAAGGAAAATAAAATGAGGAAGAATTTTCTCACATTTGATCAGAATGAACATAATTAAAAAGTGAAATGCTACTGGGTTTGGGAAGAAATCAATCACTTTAATTGGAAAGAAGATTCCTTGCCTCTGTCGGTAATTGGGCTCTTGGTAATTTAGATTCGGAATCCATGACAGTTTGTGATAAATTGGCTCCTGTTGGGCTAAAGAGGGTAAGAAGTTCTAATTACCCCTGGATTATTCCAGAGTGGATGGAAAAGCTTGATCAAAGAAGGAGGTGCTGGGGAAGAGATAGAAAAGCCAGCAGTGAGCAAAGATTTATTGAATTTCTTCTTAAGAAGGGTAAAGAATAAAACGGTTCATTTGATGTGACAAAAACAAGAGCATGGTATTTGTGGTATCTGACATCCTGCAGATGTAAATTGGATTTTCTAGGAAAATAGGGAACTGGGCATGTTAGAAAAAGTTTACGTACACAGAAGTTCTACGATCGGGCTATAGCAGTTAGCCTTGCTTACTTGTTAGTGCATGAGAATATTGACAACCTTGGGCCTCACTGGGAGAGAAAGTATGGAATTTGTACTTTGAGTGTTTAAGCGCATAAGTCATCAGCACTAAGTTTAAGGAAGTCTGGTACGTTTTATACAAATGAAACATAATTTAAGCTAGTAGAAATGTAGACAGACTCATTAGTGAGTCTGCTGACCTGGTCACTGTTGGTACCCTAGTCTTGTTTCTGTGCAGATCGCTTAAGAATACCTGAGGAATAGGCTGGATTTTAGGTTGATGCCCTGGGTGATGAATTTATTTTGGAATTGTGTGGTTTATTTTATATGTCTATCTAGTTGTCAATGTATAGATGTTGATAGATCTGATTTCAAACTTACAGAGAAGTTGCAAGATTATTTGCAACTTGACTTAGATTCACCAATTATTTTAGCTTCATGTCCCTGGTATTCACTCTCTCTTCATCTATACTTTCCTTTTTTTTTTTTTTCCTGAACCATTTAAGGATAAGCTGGAGACATTGTGCTCCTCTACCTCCAACTCGTGACGATTCCTGAGAATAAGGACATTTTCCTATGTAACCACAGCAATGATGATCTAAATCAGAAATGTAACGTTGATACTGTTGACTCTTCTACAGTCCATATTCAAATTTTGCCAATTATTCTAGTCACATCCTTCATAGCTATTTTAGTCCAAGAACTAGTCCACAAGCATGCATGGTACTTAGTTCTCATGTCTCCTTTTTTTTTTTTTTTTTTTTTTTTAACAGAACACGAGCAGGGGGAGTGTCCGAGGGAGAAGCTGACTCCCCGCTGAGCAAGGAGCCCAATGCAGGACTCGATCCTGGGACTCTGGGATCGTGACCTGAGCTGAAGGCAGACACTTAATTGACCACTCACACACCTAGTTCTCATGTTTCCTTAAGTTAAATATGAAACAGTTCTTCAGCCTTTTTGTCTTTCACGTTATTGACCGTGGCAGAGCAAGGCTGCTTGTAGTAGAATATGATGGAGTCGGTTTGAGTTGGTCCTGTTTCCTGTTTTGGCAGGGGTACCACAGAAGTGATGTCCTTCTCTTTGCCTCCTGAGAGGAGGCACCTGATGTCCGTCTGCCTCACTGGTGTCTTGCTTCAGGTGGTGTCCATGAGGATCCTTCACGGTCAAGTTGTTATTTGTCCCTTTGTAGTTGATAAGTAGTTTATGGAGAGAAATTTCGAGGCTCTCACTATTCAGTTCTTCATGATGGAGAAGGTAAAGTGATTTATGGCTTATTTTCCACCAGTATTTCTACAACCGACTCCTCTCTCTCCCACAGGGAAAAGAAGCCCTGAAATATAAGCAAAGGTGTGTAAAGAAACAAAAGTACATTGAGAAGTCAAAAGCCAACAGTTGGGGTTATAGATCCCAGGCGCCCTGAGAGTAACAAATGTGTTCTGAGAATGTGAATAGTATGGGCAAGTGTTCCTTTTGGTGAAACAGGAAAGGAGGGAAAGAATCTCCTGATCAGCATTATAGGGACCAGCTTGTGGAATTTTCCCTCCGTCTAGTCAGGTTTCTTTAATTCTCAGTTATTTTTAGAAGAACAGCCCTTTGGCAACACAGACCCTTAATCTAATAGCCGGATCATGAACCACACAGCCTGATGATACTTTGAAAGATGTCATATAACAACCTAAAGTTAAGGTTGCTTCTGATGTTTCTGGCCTAGCAGAATAGCCCCCAAGAGAAAAATAAAATCTTGGCTTCCACCTAGCCAGGTAAAAAGCTGAAAGCATCTTAAATGCCCGAGAAATAAAACTTGAAGTTGAAATGTAAGGAACGTAAGAGGTTATAGGGTATTCTGGGGGGAAAAATAATGATCTACCCAGCAGAGTTAAAGGTGGCTGCTGGCTCAATACTCCTTCCTGCTCGCTTCCCCCACTTTAAAACCATACTTTCTTTAGGGTGAAAGTGTAGGGGTTGAAGAGGAAATCTTCGGAAGTTGTTAGGAAATGACAGGTGAGCAGGTTAATAACCTCAGGTAGCAACCATTCTATAAAATATACACTGGGGGGAATATTTCTGAATTTTTGAATCATTTAAACTTTGGGTAATCTTACACATTTTCTAAAGAAATAAGCTCAAATTAAGGCTCCAACTGGCTATCACCCAGTCATTTCCCCCATTAAGCCGTTTCCAATCTCCCAGTAGCACATTTTCAGCAGATATTTTTTGTTTTCTAAAGGTTTTATTTATTTACTTGGCAGAGACACAGTGAGAGGGAACACAAGCAGGGGGAGTGGGAGAGGGAGAAGCAGGCTTCCCGCGGAGCAGGGAGCCCGATGTGGGGCTCGATCCCAGGACCCTGGGATCATGACCTGAGCCGAGGGCAGACGCTTAGTGACCTAGCAACCCCGATGCCCCAGATATTTATTTTTTTTAAAAGATGTGATTTATTTATTTGAGACGGAGAGAGAGAAAGAGAACTTAAGTGCAGGGGGAGGCACAGATGGAGAGGGATGAGCAGACTCCCCACTGAGCAGGGAGCCCCACATGGGGCTCGATCCCAGGACTCCAAGATCATGACCTGAGCCGAAGGCAGATGCTTAACCGACTGAGCCGACAGGTGCCCCCCACCTTGCTCACTTTTTTGGTCATACCTTTTATCTACGTGGCCCTTGAGTACTGGGTCTGCAAATAGCAAGATTTGAGCTTTCTATTAGAAAACCATCCCAAAGCAAAAAGTGTAAGATGTTTTATCATCCTTGGTACCATCCTTCTGGCCTCTTCTGCCATTTTCAGCTCTTCAGAAGCACAAACAAGCTTTATAGCTGTGCAAAGGACTCTCAGAATGGAGCAGGGCAATCCCCACCAGCTGACGTTGGTCCGTTAGCTCTGTGCAGGCTGAAAGCATTAAATCATCATTTCTGGTTACACCCTCTTGTCATTTCTCTTCGGTATACAGTTTGCTCTCATGGTCTGAAAGCCTGGCCCAGAACTAACCCCCTCCCAGCTTGATCTCCTTTCAGTGTCTGAAGCATCTTTCCTGTTTAGATCTGAAGTCCAGTCCTATAGGATTTTGAGTAAAGCTCCCATCCCCAAGTCATTCATTCATCCACCCAAGGCACTCACACTTACCTATTCATTTAATGAAATGGGGAATAGTGTTGACAAGATCGTTATTCTGAAGGGATTTGGAGCCTGGTAGGGAAATGAAAATATGAACATGCAATTGTCATATTCTGGGACAAGTATAAAACCAGATTAGGCTGCCAGATAAAATAGAAGACGTCCAGTTAAACTTGCATGGTTTATTTGTTAAATCTGGTAACCCCACCACCTGGGGAAGGGTCAGGTGCAAGGGAACACATGCAAGGGGGACGGGGCAAGCCTTCCTAGGAGAATTGCTATTGAGACCCACGCGACAGGTGTAAGCAGGGAGGGAGAGGGTGGGGGGAGGAGAGTGTTCCATGAAGAACATGCTGTTCTGCATGCGTGAAGACCAGGAGTCAAGCTGCCCCAGAGAACTCAAGGGCAAGCATGAAGGTCAGGATATGGTGGGTGGAGTTTTGTCACCACAAGAAGATAGGCAACCAAGTCCTACCTTGGAATCTGGACTCGGTTCTAAGCACAGTGGGTAACCCTTGTAGGACATGAAGCCGCAGAGTGATGTAAGACGTGCGTTCGAGAAAAGTCCGGGCAGGGGCGTAGTGGTTGATCGGAGAGGGGGCGTCTGGAGATGGGAGACAGTGAGTGATGGTGGTGGCTGTGGGGAGGAGACGTATGGATGAGCTCCTTACAGGGTGAATAACTGGATGTGGGAGGTGAGGGGAAGGGAAAGGTCAAGTGTGGTGTTTTAAGTGATGAGTGAAAGATGCTTCCACTCAATGGGATCAGGGACACAGGGAGAAGCAGGTACTGTGCTGTCATTTGCCTGTTTGCTCCCTGCCTTTCCATTGCTCTGCGCAGGGCCCCAGGGCTGCCCCTGCAACCTCTATCTCTCAGATTTCCTTGCCAACTCTTTTCCAGGTACGGTCAGTTGGTGGAAAACATTGGCAGAAGTTTGGAGAGGGGAGGAAGGTTGAAGCCAGGCAACTCTCCCCGCTCCCTCTCTGTTCTGGCTTCAGGCACCTGCGGCTGGGCCTTTGAGTGCCCCCCAACCCCCCCACCAGGCAGCCCTTCTCGCTGAGCTTCCAGCTCATGCCTGGCAGCCTGGCTCTGGCCTTGGCAACGCCATCCCCTTCTCGGTCCCTCCAGTGGGGACAGCTGTGGCTTCCAGTGCCGTGATGCTCTGGGCTGTCTGGCCATCCCGTCGGGCCTTTTAGATTTCCATCCCCGTATGGAATTTGCTGTATCGAACTGCCTGTCTTGGGTCTCTTTTTCTGAGTGGGCCTCGAGTAATACAGACGTGTCGAGTTTGAGGTTCCTGTGTGAGACATTGGAATGGGGGTGTTCAGCAGGTAGTCGCGTACGTAGGTGGAAAGCCACAGTGAGGGGTTGGGTGGAGACAGGTTTCCAGGGTAGTTGAAACCTGGGGAGTGGGTGAGGTCCTCCGAGGGACAGCAGAGGAGAGGGAGAGGCAGAGGGGCCAAAGGCAAAGTCTCAGAAAGAGACCCAGGGCAGGGCGAGAGAGAACAACTGCGGAAGGGTTGGCCAGCATGGAAACCCAATAAAGAAGATACTGCCATAGAGACCCTGTGTGAGGTGGTAGCTTTGCTTAGAGGTCACATAGATGAGGGGGAGCCTGGGCGGCTCAGCCGGGTAAACGTGCAACCCTTGATCTTAGGGTTGTGAGTTCGAGCCCCACGTTGAGCCTACTTAAAAATGAATAAATAAATAAACATAATAAAAAGAGGTCACACAGATGGGCTTGAGGAGCCCTGCTTTGAACTCATCAGCAGAGAAATCATTGGAGCCTCAAGGAGAGCGCTTTCGTGAGAGTGGTGGGGCAGAAACTAGCTCTGGTGGGTATTTGCTTGGAAAACACAAAAGGAGAGGGGCGCCTGGGTGGCTCAGTTGGTTGAGCGACTGCCTTTGGCTCAGGTCATGATCTCTGGGTCCTGGGATCGAGCCTCATTGTGAGCTTCCTGCTCAGTGGGGAGCCTGCTTCTTCCTCTCCCTTTGCCTCTTCCCCTAGCTTGTGCGTGCACTCCCTCTCTCAAATAAACAAATAAATAAAATATTTAAGAGAAAAATGCAAAAGGAGAGACACTTTGCAGTGACAAGCCTCAGAACCCTGAGGCTTCCCGAGAGGACAGTGGACTCACACCCCCATTTCCCTCTCACTCTGGCGGGGAGCTCATCGATCATGGTTTAAATGATCATGTTTCCCCCCTTTTTTATCCAGTTTTAATGGAATTTATGCAAAATATGTAAACTAAAGGTGTCCTCAGCATCCCCTTCCCTTTGTTTTTCAACCCCCGCCGTGTTTATAGCTCTTCAGGATGGCACCCCATGCCATCAGTCCACCGGCAGTCCCCTGAGCCTTTCTTCTTCCTTCCCACCCGGGCCTTGTTGACACCCTGTTCTCTCTCCTGACTCCTGGTGGTCTCAGCCCTCCCTGGCAGCTGCCGGGTCCCACCAGGTTGGGTCACTGCGGGAAGGAACTGTCCTCAACACCGGTGGGCAGAGGTGATGAGGCAACCAAGTGAGCCAACCCAGAGTCCGTGCACCCACGGGTGAGGGGCCGGGAGACTGCGAGAGATCGCAGCTTGGCTGTGCCCCGCACTGAGACATGCATGCGTGCTTGGATCCACAGGTCGCTGCATACCCGAACTTGCCTTTGTTTTCCCTTTGACCCCATCCAGCTTCCTGCTGTCTTTGTCCCTCAGGGGAGGGAGGTGGGTACCAGCCTAGGGCTAGTCCCCATGCTTCCTACTTCCAAGCCCTAATTAGACTAGTATATTTATCTACCTGCTTGGGTTGCCCTGGCATTCGTGTGTGTGTGTGTGTGTGTGTGTGTGTGTGTGTGTGT
>NW_027397090.1:1652015-1703561 GCF_003265705.2 Callorhinus ursinus | reverse complement strand
GTGTGTGTGTGTGTGTGTGTGTGTGTGTGTGTGTGTGTAATGTGGAGAGTGGTTTCTGCCTTGGGCTATCTTTTCTGGTATCTTTCCTTGTTCTTGTTGATAATGTTGGCGGAGGTCACTGAGAGGTCATGACCCCAGGTTGACCCGCAAGCTGGATCTGGGCAAGTGGAGGCTCCTCACCCCACTCCCTCTTGCCTACCATTCCCACAGAGGGAGCTGCTTTCAAGGACACAGCCCTGGCAGGGCAGTGTGTGGTTGTGACCATCTGAAACCCATTAAGGCTTCTGTATAAACTCTGAAGGTTCTGGAGGGTGCGGAGACGCTCTCGCTTTGCAGCCACCCAAGGCAAGCCTGGTAAGTTCCCTTGCTTCTTTACCCTGCCACCTGCCCATGTGCAGTGGCCTGCCTCCATCTTCCCTCTTTCCCTTCCCTCTGGTGGGGGCCAGTTTGCAAACCCGTAGATAATCTTAATGCTTTCTTTTCTTCCAAGGATGTACAAATCCAGTAATGCTTCTGTGATCAAAACAATACGAAGAACCAAACATATACTTTCCATTCTACCCTTGATGCATTGTTGGTGTTACGCTGACATGTTTCTTTTTGTTCTCACCCATCTTGTTCTTTGGACTGTTTCTTCATCCGAGTCTGTTTTTCTTCCGACGATTGTCTACTAATTTATAAACATCTTCTGTGAATTTGAATATGCTAATATATTTTACTCTTAATTTCAGTTTGCATTCTTTACTCTCCATTGTCAGTGACGGGAGTAGTGTTTTCAAGACGTCCATGCAGGGATTCATGACAACAGAAAAATGCTTTTGAAAAGTAGTATCTTATGTATGCAGAGCAGTTTATACAGCCTACGTATATGCTGTTAATTCTCCCTCAAAGCCCAGTTGATCATGGGGGGGTCAGCTCAGGGCAGGCTGTTCGTGGGGCTGGGGCCACGTGTCTGTCATCCCCCGCCAGAGAGCCGGGGCTTGCGCTCCTGGTGGTGATAGGGCTCAAGAGGGAAGGGTAGACACCGTGTCTCGAGGCCTGGCTCTGAAGTGGGACACTGTCGTCCCTGCTCCATTCCGCTGGCCGAGGCCTGTAAAACGGTGAACCCAGATTCCAGGGTGGGGGAAACTGAGTCTGTCTCCCCATGGGAGAAGCTGTAAAAGTCACCTTGATACAAGGAGATTATTTGGAACCTTTTTTTGCCATTTTGGATTGTCTTCCACAAAAGAGGTCGTCAGGAACTTTCATTTTTCAAACCTCTCAGATTCCTGTCATTTTCCATCTCTGGTTTAGTGGTCCCTGAAAATTTCCAATCACTTTTGGTGAGGGGGCATTTTGGGACCGGTGCTGTCATTCCAAATGAGGCGTTCTAGTATTGACATTCTATTGCTCCTCATACATTATTTATAAGGTTCCCCTCTATGCATGTGCAATTATAGTTCTGTGTATATTTTGAGAAATAAATTGTACAGGTCTCTTTTCTTTCACACCCCCTAGAGATGTTATAGAGGTAGTAAAAATGTCCAAATTTGTGAGAAATTGGAATAATCAAGAGTTACCTGTATGGAATGCTATTAACGAGAGCAATTCACGCTAGAGTACCTTTCATCTGAGACACTCAGGGTCTGTTAACAGATTAAAAGTAGTAAAAGACACCGATCTAGAGAATTTTCATTATCTTGTGCTCTGAAAACTCAGATTTTCATTGGTTTGAATGGGCCTGAAAGTACATTTTTATTACTAGGGGCAAAGAAGCCTCTAGCAGTGTTCTTAATAAAGCAAGGTGAGTTATAAGCAATCATCTGATGAAGGGTAAATGTACCATACTCCATTTTAAGAAAAATACAATATAAAAGTCTTACCATGGAAGAAAATCCTTATATGGTCTTTTAAGAAAACTTCAAGAAAAATAAAGACATGACACTATATTAAATTTAAAGCCAGTGACTTATAAGCAAAGAAAAGCAAAGACGGTCTGATTAAGGCTGTTGTATTGTTCTGGCATTTTTTTATGTCTCCCCCATTTCTGTGGCCTTTTTAGATCATAAGCTTTTAGGGCACAGAGAACAACTCCATTTTGATGTAGTACTGAGCAAATGCACCGAGAGGTTCTCAATAAATAGGCATTAAATTCTAAGTCCAGAAGGGGCCTGGAGACACCCTCTCTTTACTCCCTGGTAATACCGTTTTAACCAGCCCAGAAAAAGACTTTTTCTTCTTTAAATCTCAAAAATCAGACTCCACAAAAAGAATTCATGTCTCACCTTCACTTTGTGCTCTCCTGAGGACATGAGCCGAGTGGTGTGAACCTCCTAGACCCACAGCTTGGGTTCCTGTGATGTGATACTGTGCTGAGGGGCTCTTCTGATGGGGGCTTCTGGGCTCCAGTGTGCCTTGGTCACATTCTTGGGTGGAACCTTGGGTGCTTGACCACTCTGACCCTCAGGACCATTTGCAGACCTAGGGAGGATTCAATGAGCTTGTGCAATACCCGGGTGACTGAGGCAGAGTAGGCATGGAATGCGTGGGATGCATGGAATAAATCTTGGCTTCCTTTTAATTAGTTGCAGAGAAGAACTTGACCCTGGGGATGGGGTACTTGGACCCCAGCTTGGCGCTTCTCAAACTTTAAGATGTGTATGCGTCTCCTGTAGATCTTATTAAAATTCGGGACCTGATCGTTCTCCTGTGGGTCTGGATCTGTTTCCAACGAGCTCCCAGGTAGTGGTCGTGGGCCACAACTGCAATAGCCAGGCTGTAGCTCTTGCATTTGCCCCCGCTTCCTGGGAGAGCCAGATGTCCGCTGCCGAAGGAGAAAACTTCTGTAATGGGAATTCTGTAGCTCACTTCCCTCCCACCACTAGGTCAAGGGGAGCAGAGGTGGCCTGTAGGCTGTGGGTCTGATTCCCCACACCTGGAATTGGAGGCAGATAGTCTGGGTTTAAAAACTGGCTCTCCTATCCTCTGGCTGTGTGCTCTCCGGTAAATTATTTAACCGTTTGTGTCTGTTTCTCCAGCATCATAATCTCTCAGGGGCCATTATGGGGATTGAGTGAGATGAATGGCGCAACCACCTAGTAATCCCCCCGTCAGCGTTACCTCAGCACTGGTTTTTACCAGGAGACAAGTATTGTTAGAAGACAGGGTGTCTACAGAACTAAGTATTCTCTAGAACAAAAGCTCCTACAGCATGTGAGCCTTCTTCCCTCCTGCAGCTTGGACACATGGGAAAGAACTAGGGGGAGTAAATAAGCCCACACGGAGGGGCCTCTTGCCTCCAGCCACCAGGCTCGAAGGATTGCTTTCAGTGTCGGAATGTCAGCCTCCGTCATTCCTGTTCTTTCTTGCAGTTCTTCCTTCCCCTGATCCCTGGTGGGTGGATTCACCTTTTACTGCACGAAGAGAAAAGGCACATGCATTAAAACAAACCTATGCTCACTTGGAAACTTCACCACTTCTTAAATTGAAAAAACTCCTGACCAAGAGAAAGGAGCCGATTTAGGATAGACTTTAATTGGCTATTAGTGTGCATACTGGGTGGTAGAAATTGCCTGGCCTTTGGCTCCAGACGATGCAGGGCACCCATGGCAGGCATTAATAGCCCATTAACGCACACCCTGTCACTGCTTTATTTCCTAATTAATACTTCCTGCTTTAGGGATAGGGGAACACGGCTATAAAATTGTTTTATCTATCGCTTCAGCAATGAGGGAGAAAAAGGGTTATTAGCACCTCATGCCTGTCACTTTAATGGCTGGACTAGAAAATCAGAAGGATTAGTATGGGTTTTATTTTCTTCATCTTTACCTGAGGGTGGAGAAAGGTCAATCCCAAACCCAACCCCGAGCTTAGGTCAGGAAGCTAGAATTTTGACAGTATAGTCAGCCCTCAGTTTCCTTATGGTATTTCAGGAGTCTAGGAAGTAGAAAGGAATGATAAGTGTAGGGCAGATTAGCCTCATTCTCCTGTGAGACTTGAGAGGGAGAGAGGAAGAGGAGGACTGCCATGGGCATTTGGGCAGGTTGTGCACTGTACAACATTATAGATGTAGAACATTTGGGCAGGTTGTGCACTGTACAACATTATAGATGTAGCACATTTGCATATATTATTATGACGGCTTTCTGACGGATGGAAATAAGTGTCTTGAGGAAGTATCTTTTTCCATTCCTCTTAGAGGATAGAGAATTCTCAATGGGGGTGATTTTGTCCCCTATGAGATATTTGGCAATGTCTGGAGACATTTTTGGTGGCCACAAGTGGGTGGCGTGCTACTGGCATGTAGTTGGTAGGGGTGTGCTGATAAACATCCTACAGTGTACATGACAATCGCCCCCCCCCCCAATAAAGATCTAGCTCCAACCGTCACTAGAGCCAGGATTGAGAAACTCTGGCCTGGAGGATGAAGGCAATACTCTGTGCCTCTCAGGCTGGCATCTTTTTCCTGCTTGTTCTGAAGAAATAGCGCTGTTGAGGGAATGAGCCCTTTCTGACTCCACATCCTGTATAGGGTCCTGTCGGGGCCAACATGCCTGGAGGAATCCAGGACTACCTGCTGGCAGGGCTGTATCCCTGCCGGGCTGTGGATTGGGATGAGAGCCATTGAGGGAAAAACCTTCCTGCCTCTGGGCCCTCAGTTCACGAGGCCTACGTATCTCTTCCTTCCATCCCATGGGCCTTTGAGAGGAACCAACTTTCCTTGCCTCTCCAAAACTTTCCAACTGGGGATTCCTTGCCTCTCAAGAGAGGGGCATAGTATCCTCAGATTGGCCTTCCATGCTGCCTCCTAGGCCAGTCTTGGAAGGTTTCTGTTTTTTTCTGGAAGGTTTTGTAGACGATCGGCTGGGGGATACAGGCAGAAATTTGAGGAAAAACGAACTCCCAGACTGGTAACGGTTCAAATTCCAGAGTTTCCACATGCCAGATGTATGGGCTTAGGCAATTCACTGAACCTCTCTGTGCTTCCGTTTCCATGTCTGTAAAATGGGGATGAGAATGGTAGTGCCCCTTGCACAGTGCACATGTTCAGAACAATGCTTGTCATGTACCAGCTGTTCCAGGCCTCCTTCCGTGTTCATTTTTGGGGCACTGTATTGGTTTGCTAGGGTTATCATAACAAAACACCACAGTCTGGGGTAGTATAAACAATACATTTATTTTCTCTCAGTTCTGGAGGCTGGAAGTTCAAGATGAAGGTGTCAGCAGTGTCGGTTTCTTCTGATGGCTGTAAGAAGGAGCTTTCCAGACCTCCCACCTTGGCTGTCAGACAACCACCTTCTCCCCATGTCCTCAAATGGCCTTTCCTCTGTGGGCATCCATGGTGTCTCTGGGCCCTGATCTCCTCTTCTCAGAAGGATGCCAGTCAGATTGGGACCCACCCTAATGGCCTAATTTTAACTTAATTACCACCTTACAGGCCCTGTCTCTGAATACAGTTCCATTCTGAGGTACCGGGGGTTAGGGCTTTGTGTGAATTTTGGGGAGACACAGTTCAGCCCTCACCACCTGACAAGGGCCTGGTAATAACACCAACCTGGTCCTGAAATGTTTGTGATGCCAACTGAAGAAGCCAGATGGACCTTGAGAGCATGACGCTAAGTGAAATAAGGCAGAGAAGGAAAAAGACTGTATGTCTTCACTTAAGTGTGGAATCTCAAAAAATGGAACTGCTACATACAGAGAACAGACTGGTGGTTGTCAGAGGTGGGAGGGTGGGTGAAATGGGTGAAGGGGGTCAAAAGGTATAAACATCCACTTATAGAATAAGTCTTGGGGATGTAATGTACGGCATGATGACTGTAATCAATACTGTATTGTTTCTTTGAAATTTGCTAAGAGAATAGATCTTAAAAGTTCTCATCCCAAGAAAAGAAAATTGCAACTATGTGAGGTGATGGATTTTTTAATTAATTTATTTAAGCAATCTCTACTCTCAATGTGGGTTTTGAACTCATGACCCCCAGATCAAGAGTTGCAGCCTCCTCCAACTGAGCCAGCCAGGCACCTCGAGGTGATGGGTATGAACTAGACTTAGTGTGGTGGTCACTTCACAAATACACATATATCAAATTGTTATGTTGTATAACTTAAATGAATGTTATGCATTAGTTATATTTTGACACTAGGAAAAAAAGCCAACAGCTTAGGGATAAACCCTTCTTCCTCTTATGCTTCAGGTGAGACCTCAGGCCCAGGTATTATGCCTGCTTTAAAGGTATTCCCAAGTCGGGGTATCTGAGTGGCGCAGTCGGTTGAGCACTGGACTCTTGGTTTTGGCTCAGGTCATGATCTCAGGGTCGTGAAACTGAGCCCTTCAGAGGGCTCCACTGTCAGCATGGAGTCTGCTTGGGATTCTCTCTCCCTCTCCCCCTCCCACTCATGCTCTCTTTCTCTCTCTCTCAAATAAATAAATCTTAAGAAAGAAAAAAGATATTCCTGTGTCAATAAGGGCAGGTGCTTCCCTCCCACATATTCTTTTGCTAGCCGTTTGGGGATATGTTAGAGCCTCACTTATTAGAGTGATCATATATCTGAGACTTTTCTGGACAGTTATGATTTCAAAAATTCTGTCTTCTTGTCCATCTAAGAACGCTTGTATTTTTTACACAACAGTTCCCAAAATTTGGTTTAGGAATTGTGGCCATGGTGCCGATCATACCAAGCTGGCAGCTTGGAGGATGAGGAGGGAGGAGCAGGTGACAAGTGGACGAGGTCAGCCAGAAGGAAGAAAGAAAAAAAGAGCCAGAAAATCCATTAACTCCAGAACAAATCCTCAAATAATAATGGTTTTCTATGGCTTCAAGTATTAGCCTCCAGTTTATTCCTTAAATACCACACTAGTAGGAACGTTTAATACAAAATTTCCTACCTAAAATGGAAATATAAATACTTGCTTGTTTGAAGGTTATTTCAAGGAGTAATGCTAATGTCAATAAATCCCTTCAAAAATGAACAAAAGTAACTTGGAAAATATTACTTTTCCTCTCAGTCACTCTTCATAGCTCACCAAGCAATGGTTCTATTTGTACTGACTCCTGGAAATATCTCTGAATCCTGGGAGTGCTGCAATGATCGTCTTCATACCTGCACAATATTCATGCACAGTGCGTACAAATGATTATGGCTCAGCTGTTGGGCCTCATCTAGGAGCCGCTGCATGAGGGGATCAAATCGACATACATTATAGCATCCTCAAGCATCTTTGGCAAGGGCCTATAGATTATTTTGCTGAAGGCATTTGTTAATTTGACAGAGACCCAGAGTGGCAAGAACAATGCACTTGTCAGGAAAAAGCCCCTGCAAAAATCAACAGATACAAGCAAGGCAATCTCAGTGTGAAGGCTGATTAGAACATGGCTTGTATTTTGGACAATAAACTCTATGATGGTCTCCCGGTTGTTAAGTATCTCTGCTATAAGAGAAAACGGGCTATTAAGTCCTCCAGATAAAACCAGGGGGAAGAAAGATCATTTCTTTTATAAGCAGAAGGGAAGGTTCTGCTCAATAAAGAGCAATTAAACATCTCTGTTAAAAGGTTGCTTGGGAGCTGGTGCCAATAGAAATTCCACTGTATTAAGCCACACACCCTCATTTCCTTCTACCCTCCCACCTCTGTATCTTGCACTGGGGAGAATCTTAAGAGGACACTGGCTATTGTAAGCGGTATCAGGTGACAGTGGCTCTCACTCTTGTCGCTGAATGATCTGTGATGTTGAGTGACTTTTCATGCCTTTAGGCAGGGGCATCCCCAGAGGACACCAGGCAAATCAAACGCTCCTTTGGATTCAGCCGAGCATCAGTTATTCTGATGAAGGAGTAAAACAAAACAAAACAAAAGATAGAACAACAGGTGCCCTGAAAGATTCCATGGTTATCAGAGCTACTAATCCCAGGATGCAGGAAGAGATTTGAGGGCCCTTGGGGTCCATTACACAAAGAACATAGTCTAAAGCCCCCCCCCATCTCCAACATTTTACACTTACAACTTATTTCCAATTCTTTAAAATGGTGGGCACGTCTATTCTCTGGCTTAGACAGTGGCCTCTCATGTAAATTCTATCTTTTTTTTGATCAGAATTAACTGTCCTGCTTTCTGAGCCCCTGTACAGTTTTCATAGATTTCAATTATAATGCCTGCCTGACAGTTAATTTTTCAAACATCTGTCCCTCATCCAAGCTGTAAACTTATCTTTTCATCCCCTATCACCCACCCACTGCCCGATATCTGATTTGATGCTTTGTGTATGACCGGTGTGTTGAAATAAGCCCGCAAGTTGACGTTGGATAAACATCATTGCAGGAGGCATCTTTAACTATATTCCTTAAAAAAGAAAAAAAAGATTTTATTTATTTATTTGCCAGAGAGAGAGAGAAAGAGAGCACACAAGCAGGGGGAGCAGCAGGCTCTCCAACGAGCAAGGATCCTGATGTGGGACTCCATCCCAGAACCCCGGGATCATGACCTGAGCCAAAGGCAGACGCTTAACCAACTGAACACCCAGGCATCCCTAACTATATTTCTGAAAGGCAGACAGTGTACACAGGCCTGAGTCACAGGAGGATCCAGGCACGATGAATAAATTTGGCTGGAAGGGGACACATCCACCTATATTGAAATCCAGAAATTGTTGGACTTAAAAATCTCCAGCAGTAATGGAGACATGAAAGCCCTGGGCCTCTCTATGATAGGTTTCTATTGCTGTGTAACAAATGAGCACAAACTCAGCAGTTCGCTGTGCATCACTTTATTCGCTCATGGTTTCTGTAGGTCACAAGCCTGGCCAGGCATGACGTGGCTGGATCTCTGCTCTGCTGGAGTCTCACCCAGGTGTTGGCCAAGGCTCGGTGCTCATTTGGGGATCAGTGTCCTCTGCCAAGATCACGAGTCATTGGAAGAACTGGTTTCCTTATGGTCATAGGACTGAGGACACCTTTCCTGGCTGGCTGTCAGCCACGGCCACTCTCAACTTCTAGAGGTCACCCACTTTTCCTGCCTCTTGGCCCTCTCTCTCTCTAAAACCAGCAATGGAGATTCTTCCCTTAAGCCGCACCTTCCTGTCATGGTGATTCCGACTCCTCCATGACTTCTGGACTCAGGTTTAAAGGGTTTAATTGATTTGATCAGGCCCGCTATGATGATGTCCTTATCTTAAGGCCACCTGATTTGGGGCCTTAGATACATCTGCAAAATCTCTGCAGAGTGGCGCTGAAATGCGTGTGTGATTGGAGAGAAGGTGTGGATTCACGGGGGCTGGGAAGCTTGGAGGCCATCTTAGAATTCTGCCTACCACGTTTCCCGATAGGCGGAAGTGAAAGTTTTGCTTATCGGCCTGTACCTGATCCACTAATGTCCTCCCCTCCTGTCATGAGTTGGTCACAAACCTGCATCCAACATTAAAGGTGCCGCTCCCTGACGAGGGAGAGAGGACACAGCCTTGTCTTCACCCCTTGATGTAGGTGATGTCTCATGGTGTTGGGGACATGTTCATTGGATCAGCTGCCCGTTTGAGAAACAACCTTAGGAAGGTGACAGATAGCAAGCATTCATGTTTCCTTTTAATCGTATCATGAAGGGTCTAAGCTAGGAGACAGCAAACTAGAGCCAGCCACCTGTTTTGTGCAAATAAAATTTTAGACTCCAGCCATGCCGTTCATTTATGACATTTCTCTGGCTACTTCGGTTACTAAGACAGAACTGAATAGTTGTGACGGAGACCAGAACTACTCTCTGGCCCTTTACCTTGCTGACCCCTGGTCTAAGACCGCCCCCATAGTTCTCTGAGGATGAGAATCACCAGGCTCGTTTGTTAAAAGCCCAATTTCTAGGCCGAACACAGGTTTCCTGAGTCAGAATCTCCAGGGTAGAGAGTTTGAGAAGCTATAGTAAACAAGCTTCCCAGGTGATTGTTATCACCAGATAAATATTGGCCTCAGGTGTGCCTTCTTGCCAGGTCAGAGCTTTTTATTTAAAAGATGCAGTAGGGGTTGCTTAACGGCCCAGACGTTGAGTTTCTGCTGGCTCTGCGGCTCTCCTAACCTGCCTCCTCAGGTAGGTTCCTTTAAATTCTGTTTCCTAACCTCAGAAACTAAAAGAGGATCATAACTTGCTGTATATATGCTTAGTGCCTGATACGATGCTCGCTAGCAGTCACCCTCACAGGAGGGGCAGCACCGTATTAATACCAGAAGACCACACGGTGGATACGGCTCATCATGAAGGGGGGCACGGTAGAAACTTCTAGTAGTCCACAGTGCATGGGCGTCTTACCCGGAAAGTAAAACTCCGTTAAAGGAATCTTCCATTACATTCTGGAAAGTATGAGGCCCTTTAGAAAATTCAGCATTCCCTGCATATCACTGAATATCACAAGAGGTTGTAATTGATTATTTTAGGATATAACTGAGTTTGCAGAAGAATTGACTTATTATTGAGATCTCTGGTACTCAGCAGGTTACTTGAATCCCCGCCATTTGTGAGGTTAATGCTTTTAAAAATCATTGCCTGATGAGATCATGCAAATTCAGCCATCTGTATAGCTGCTGAAAGTTTTTAGATAAATTGCTATGCCTTTGCCACGTAAATTCTTGTAAGATCCTGGACTCCAGTAACGCGTTGGTTTACCAGGGAGTTTTGTATTTTACTAAAAGGGGGAGAAAAATCAATCTTGAATCTTTTAGTCCAGTGACCAAGGAGTCACTGATTTTGTTCACTTAGGTAGTGTGCAATTTATCCTGATTTGATCTGATTTAAAGTTTATTTTTTGGGAAGTAGTAATTGGAGTGTTCTATGGTTAGTACTGTAATACCCGACTCTCTTCAAAGCCACTTTACACAGCTTATGTAAACATCCTAGGGTAGAATTTCCCTGTAAGTTTTCTCAAATACGGAGTTTGAATTTGCTGCATGTTGTTTCTCTTTTCAACAGAAGAGGGAGGCAAAGACCTGGCTTAAACACTACATCTAAAAGCCTAGGCTAGAGAGAAATGAATCCATTTTCTTCTTTAGAGGAGTAGGTAAACAACAGGATGAATTTGGCCAGGTATGCTGGAGCCTCCGCGAATGAATAAAAAACACAATTAGCAAGCCAGAGTGTTTTTTCGGTTTCTTAATTTTTTGTTTGTTTTTACTTCAGTTTTAAAAGACAGTACCGGTTGGGAACCAAGAAAAACATCCTCAGAGGGCAGGGCGAGGGATGGACTTCATTTTTCTCAAATGTGGTGCTGGGATCTTGCAATACTGCAAAGCACGGCTGGTTGGACAGGGGGGGTTCAGCGTCTGCCTGAACTCACTCCCTAAGCCAACTTCCAGGTCGCCAGGCCACTTGGCGGAGCTTCTAGGTTAGCGGCTACCAGCGCTATAGTATCCATTTTGCTCATTTTGAGGAGAAAAGCTGGAAGTGCTGCTCACTAGTAGCAGCGTGTGTTCCTGTTAGCTTTTTCTAACTGAGAGATTTCGCTTAGGTTCGTGTCTCCTGTGCACATGCGGCCCTCCCCCAGACTTCCAAAGTGTTTCTATGGCTCACACCTGGTGGCAGCCAGCAGCCAGGGACCATGAGAGGCTGGTCCCCTAGAGAACTCAGAGGGGCTGCTCCTAGTGGGGCAATCATCTTGGCTAGAGGGTGCCTTGATCTTCCATGGGCTTCTCCCTGCTGTGGTTTGGAAGGGGGCGAGGAGGGATGCACACCTTCATTTGATGGAAGCTATGAATATTTGCATTAGGTTCACTTTGCTCTGATAGAACAATACCAATTTTTGTGTGTGCCTGGTGTCGTGGAAACGCTAGGGGATGGGAAATCGTTGGAGTCAGCTGAACTGGGTTGAGTTTACCACCACTTGGGCAGTGTGACCTTGGACAGGTGTCCTGACCTTTCTAGTCTTGCTGAATGGCAGTTCTCACACCTGTCTTGTTTTCCTCCAAGATTGCTGTAAAGAATCAGTGAAACATGTACGTGAAAATACTTTTGAAATGACAGCCTTTTCTGTATGTAGTGTGTGTGGCAGATGGCATTCAGCTTGAATTTAAATGAGATTCAGAACTGTGATAGTGAACTAGAAGAGGGGTGAGGCAAGCAGGGGTGCTAGGGTGCTAAATTTAAGTAAGCAGTCCCTCACGGGGGGCGTTTGCCGGCTCTGAGCTGGCAAGACCCTGAGAACCAGCGTTTCCTTAAACTCTGCATCCTACCTGCCTCACCCAAGTTCCTGTCTGAGTGTGAGTAAAAGACCCGTCTGTCTGTTAAAGGCATAAATATAATACATGCTCATTGTAACGAAGTGCACTAGTACCTACTCTACCTTTGCAGAGGTAACCACTGGGACAATTTTGGGGATGTCTTTCCTTTTTCTTCCATCTGCGGCTTCAGCTAGGCTTCTTATCCTCGCCTCATAGGCAGCATGGAAGCAAGCAAAAGAAACCAATCTGATTCCCAAACCTCACTGGTGTTCTAGATCTCAGTCATGGGTTTATTTGTAGACCCTGGGACATACGGCACATGACCAAGCAGTAGATGGTTAAATGTTACTTTGGCCAGATTTCTCTCCCATGGTCCAGGTCTTAAGCAATTGAAGAAAATTTGGCCAACTGCAGACTCTAGCACTTGTCTGTATCTATCTCCCAAATAAGTTCGAGATGGAACTGAGTGGTAAGAAACCACCTCCCTTTAGGAATGGGGGAAAGATTGTCAATAGGACAATAGGCTTCATTCCTGACCTATAATATCCGTGTGCACCTTTCTCCTTGCCAGACCCTCCCATCTTGAAATGGGGTCATGCTATACCTAATGTCTTCTGATGGTGGAACCGAGCCCACGTTCGCCCACCTGTGCAGCAAAAGCCAATCACTGAGACAGTAATAGGAAACAAGGAAAAGGGTTATTGGAGAGGCAGCTAAAGGGGCCTCTGAAATATGGGAGAGCAAGCCTCAGATCCACCTCTGGGAAGGGGGAGAATCTGGGATCTTTAAAGCCAAGTGGAAAAGGATCTGGGTAAAGGACGGTGGCTGTGTGACTCAAGATGAAGGAAGTTACTAAGTAGGGGAGGGTTTATTCATTTTGTTCTCAAAGCGGTCCGTGGTCCTGACTGGTGCTAGCCAGCTTGATGAAACCTCGAGTCTCTGTAAAACAGCTAACCTAATACTTGGCTATCATGGTGTCACCAAGAATATTAGAGAAATCTGGTGGCAGAAAGCATTCCCAGAATGAGCAGATTTGGGTAAAAGAATTGTGGCTGTGCCCATCTGCCCTGTGAATTCTTTGGTTACCGGTTTCAGTTGACTCGTTTCACTCAATACAGCTTGGATCTTCCAGTAGCAGTACTTAGAAGCCATCCTCATTGTGGTTTTTTATTGTTATGTTAATCACCATACATTACATCATTAGTTTTTGATGTAGTGTTCCATGATTCATTGTTTGCATATAACACCCAGTGCTCCACGCAGAATGTGCCCTCTTTAATACCCATCACCAGGCTAACCCATCCCCCCAACCCCCTCCCCTCTAGAACCCTCAGTTTGTTTCTCAGAGTCCACAGTCTCTCATGGTTCATTTCCCCCTCTGATTTCCCCCCCTTCATTTTGTCCTTCTTGCCTTTTTTTTTTTTTAACATGTATTTGTTTCAGAGGTACAGGTCTGTGATTAATCCTCATTGTTTTTAACAGGCCCCTATCTCTTACCGGGATGAGTGCCGTAATTTAACCCCTTCTGTACCAGATGTTTATGTGCTCTTTCACGCTTGCTAATGATCTGTAGTGAAAATCCTCCACGCTTTCCATGTGCACACTTAGAAGTTTAATGTGGGATTAAAAGAGGGATGGGCATTTTGACAGCAGATTACGGGAGGCGATGATGAGCACAGAATGGGATCCGTCCCTGGTATTTTTCTTCCTGACCAACCACCACTGGATTCACGTTCAAGTACGGTTTGCATTTATAGTTCAGGGGCTTTAAGTAAAACCTGGAAGCACTCTTTTTGTTTAAGACAAAATTGTGTGGCACAAATATGCCCGCTTCGGGGATGGCAGCTCAAAAGAAGGCCGCACTCCACCCCCCCCCCCCCCCGTTATGTATAAACCATCCTGCAGCTTCGGTCTAGCTGGGGTCTGAAGCTTGGGGTGCGGGAAGGAGCGGGAGACGGAGCTGTGCGGACGCATCGCCACCCAGTGGCTGTCTGGAGATAACCTGTTTGCAGGCACAGGTACAAAATCCCTGGACACTCCTAGAAATGTGTGAGGGGCATTCTCTTTATTTTTGAGGGGCATTTTAATGGAGGCTGAAGTGCTGCATGAGCAGGGAGATTGGTGCCAGTGACATTGGGGTGGTGGTTAAAGTGACTCCATGTGCAGCTACCGGCTGGTGCCTGGGGGCAATTCTGGTTACTGTTGCTTTTGAGTGAATTTGCATTTTGTCTCACGCTGCATCTACATTTATTAGAACAAGATAGTGGCAATGTTCCGGGAGCAAGTCACTTCCTAGGCCGTGCTTATGTGACTTCGGGGACCTCTGCCGTAACTCTGTGTGGCCCGTAAATTGGGAACCACTGAGACGGGATATTGAAAAGCCGCGTGCAAGTGAGATCCCTGACTCCGTGTCAAGGGGACCGTGTTCTTTAACGCAATCCCAGGGGGAGTTCTCGCCTTACTGTTGTAACGCCCTGTTACTCCTCCTCGAAGATCCTAAAATGATTCCCTGATGTAACAAGTCAACTGCTCAGGCAGCCTCTTACCGTTTCCCTATTGCAAGCCTCTCCCCTCTAACGAGCCCGGTTTCCTGCAGCTGTGGTCGGGGCAAGGGCTGTCCCAGCTCTCCCTGAACAGGATGCTTGTTTCTGCCGCTAAAGCTTTGCTTGTGTTCTTCTACCTCTACAAAATGCCACCTCCGCCCATTAGTAATCTCAAACCTACCGTCTTTCAATGCCCTTAATGCTCCCTGCTCCGTGTCCTTTCAGTCAACCTGGTCCTGGAGTAGGAGCATACTTATCCTCTTGTGTTAAACTCCTGAAGCATTAAAGCTGGGGTCCTATATTTGATGTGACCTTTGTTTTGGGCATGTCCCTTCATCCTAGCTAGATTGTCAATTCTGATATAAGTGATGTTGAATGTGTTTATAGCTTCTTGAAGATGTTAGATGCAAAAATAGTGTAATGTTTAAGTAGCCAGTTACATGATGGAAAAAAAAAAAAGCCAAGGGTTCCCCCCCAAACTTGTCTTTTTTTAAAGATTTTATTTATTTATTTATTTGAGAGAGAGAATGAGATAGAGAGCATGAGAGGGGGGAGGGTCTGAGGGAGAAGCAGACTCCCTGCTGAGCAGGGAGCCCGATGCAGGACTCGATCCCAGGACTCCAGGATCATGACCTGAGCCGAAGGCAGTCGCTTAACCAACTGAGCCACCCAGGCGCCCAAACTTGTCTTTGTATACTGGATCTGCTTCAGGTAAATCTTAAAAATCCATTCATCTATCCATTCAGTCATGTGCATGAATGCATAATGCCAGATACATGTCAGGCACATCTCTCTTTGGCAGAGAGGGGAGAAAACACTTTGTTTTTTTTTTTTTTTTTCCTGGAATGGTGAATAAATGGGGCCGCCCATGCTCTAGGGACAAGACCCTCATGACTTACTGCCATGGCTTTGAAGATGCCCGTTTCCCCAGTTGCGGGGATAAGGTTGTTCTCCAATTCTTACCTGTGCTTTGTAGACCTATGTTAAATGCTTACAGGGGCATAGTTTTCCGCTTAGCGTGGACCTGTATGCCCGTTGAAAGCATGCTCACCAATAGGGGAAATCAAGCCATTTGCTCATGAAAACGAAGTTACTGTGCTTTGATCAGGGATTGAGAACCCAGACCACCTGCATCCTGTATCCCTATATTCCTGGACCTGCTACGAACTTGGGAAACACTTGTTGGATGAGCCATGTTCATACTTCCGTGGGATTCAGCTCTGTGTCCTCTAATTCTGCTTTGTGTTGACTTTTTCTGTGAGCGCCATGGCTTGCTGTCCTCTAGGGTAAGAGGAGTTTTTAATGCACGCAGGCCAATGGGCAACGGCTAACTGGTAGAGGTTCAGGGGATCTAATATCTTGGGAGGATTTATACCAATTACTTAACTGCCCGAATACCAAGTTCCTTCATATGAGCTGTCCAATAAGATGAGTGAGGTTTCACATTTATCTCAAGAAGACAGACTTATCCAAATCCTCTATATTGTAGCAGGGAGTACCAAACTTTGGGCCTCAGAGATGCGCTTTAAATAATTCTTGCTGTGCCATATATTTTAAATATCATTAAAGAGCCATTTTCTTTTAAAAATACGTGTGCAATATAGTATGAAACCTATAACAAGTCTATAAAAAATTATTTTTTCCACAGGGACATGTTCAAATGATTTGCCTTCTGCTCGCCAAATGAGAAATCCAGAGTGCACTATGTCCTTGATCATATTTATTCCCTCTTGTGAGTATAATCACCACGTTCCCAAAGAGAAATGGGTTTCTCTGTATGAGTAACCAAGTAACTTCCTGTGGTGGACAAAAGAGTTGGTGCAGATCTAAACGAGGAAGTATAGATTTATTTCCCTTTCAAATGCCTTATTTTCCTGATCAGGGCCTCCTTTCACCCAGTTCCATGTAAACTGGGTCAGAACATAACCTGAGTGCTGAGCTAAGTTTCAGGTACAGGTGCAACGTATGTGTGCTAGAAGTAGGTCACCTGAGGACCTAAGGAAGATGCAAAGAACTTCACAGTCAAAGATGATAATTGTTCTGTCTTTTAGTTTTTTTTTTTTTTAATGAAAAAGATGTGCCAATGCCCTTGCTTCCTTTGGTGCTGGAGTTCTTTGGTTTTCATTGCTCTGAGCTTGGTTATGGCAGAGGCTACCTTGCCCACATCCACTCCTTCCCTGATCCTTAGGCTCAGAACCATGCTGCGCAGGGGTCTGGGGGATGGGGAGGGATGGGGTGTCATTAAACTTCTCTGTGCCAGAGTCTCTTCTGAGCTGGTCCCTCTACCATTCCATCTGGGAGTCCTGGCCTCTTGTTATGACCCCAGGATGGGTAGAGGCCGGGGGGGGAACTGGGCACCTGCAGGGGTGACTGTGGCCTAGAGGTAGAGCCTCACCCACAACTGAGGTGGGGATAGAGGGAGTCTTCCCCACTGGGGTAGGGGTTGAACACCTAGCCTTTGTTTTTATAAACAAGGAAGAGATAGGCAGTACTTAGAGCCCTAGAGCCCTAAGGGGCTGTTCCGGTGGGGGGGGGGGGGTGGAGTCTGGGGCAAAACAGCCAAGAGGCTGGCGTCTTGGGCCCTTGGCTACTGTGTCAGGCAGCAATACTTCTGTTGTATTGATGGAGCTTCTAGGTAAGATTTCTTTTTTATTGTGGTAAAGACCCATAACATTTACTGTCTTAATCACTTGAAGGCAGATGGCTCAGCAGCGTAAAGTATATTGACGTTATGAAACATATCTCTAGAACTTTTTCGCCTTGCAAAACTGAAACTCTAACCCCTTGAAACAGTTCCCCCCTTCTCCCCGTCCCCCCAAGCCCTTGGGAACCACCCTTCCACTTCCTGTTTCTATGGATTTGGCTAGACAGGGAGGATTTCTTCTAAGAACACAGTGATGTATCTGAGGAGGTTGGGAGGTTACTGATCCATCATTCCTCACTGTTCCCGACCTGCGCCCCCCCACCTTGAGAGAGGAAATGGTGATTCTGGAGGTCCCAGGAGGCCATTGTGGCCACAGTGATGATGCCAGGAGCCCAGAAACTTAAGCCAGATTGTCTGGTTCAAATTTTGGTTCTGACCCGAACTGGGTATGTGAAACTGGGCAGTTAACTGAAATCACTGCCTCAGTTTTCCAGTCTGTTAAAGGGACATGATAGTAAAAGTATCTGCTTTACAGCCTGTTTTGAAGATTAAGTGAGGTAATCTACACGAAGCACTTGAATAGAGTCTGGCATTTGTATAAGTGTTTGCTATTATTGATGTTAAGTGACTTCCTAGCAGGACACAGCTCTTCCTGAGGAGAGCTGTGACTTTGAGCGTCCCACCAGCATCTTTGGTACGTGTCTCTTGAGAGTTTCCACTTAGGACTAAATAGATAGCTTTGGCTCACATGCTTTCCTCCTATACATCCCAATTTCTCATCAGGGCATGCCATTGATCTTGAAGGAAGCTCCATCAGTATCCTAATTCTCAAGGGGAGATGATGCAAGACATACCCTACAGCACAAAGACTGTCATCCTGTGACATTAATTCAACGTATGTCTACTGGATGCTTTGGATGTGGACATGCTGGGTTAGGTGCTGGGGAACACTGAATGAACCAACCAGGCAGAAATCCCTGCTTTCATGGAGCTTGTGTTCTCGTGGGGCAAGTCTTTGCCAGGCAGCCCATATTATCAATGTTTTCCTTGGGCTTCTCTAGCCGAGGAAGAGGAAAAGTTTGTGTACAAGTGCTCAGGTTTGGAAATGAATGCTCTAGACTTATGGCTAATGGTAACTTTTGAAAAATGGTTTGTAAAAATAGGTACTAAAAATGGTGCAGAAAAACTGGTGCTCTCAGGTTGAGACGATTTTTCAGGAGGAAAGTTTCCAGATCAATTTATCTCCAGTTCTTATTCCAGGGTTGTGCGTATAGTACAGTCCATCATATTTAGAACAGCGTAAGGCTCATTTCACTTGTGCTTCCATCAGACGTCAGGACGAATGTGGAGTTCCACCTGCCTGCGTGTCTCTGGGGCTTTATCCTTTCCTCCTCAATGTGAGCCCCTGACATTGACACAGAGGAAGCAGAAATAGCTAGAGCGGGGTTGAGACTAGGCTTGTTGGGGGAAGAAAATAGGAATTGCCATCAGAGTAGGGCACGTTGAGCCTCACCTGTCATAGGCTGGGGACACTCTAGTTAGGAAGACAAGATTTGTGATGTGGATACCGGTGTTGCTTGCTGTTTGCTCCCAGCCGTGGTCCTCACAGCTTTTGATAGAAAGTACAGTTGACCTTTGAGTTGTCGGGGGTGGGGTGGCTAGGGACACCAACCTCCCTCCCCGCCCCTGCACAGTTGGAAATCTGTACATGTGTGTCTTTTTTTTTTTTTTTTTTTAAGATTTGAGAGAGTGCGGGCATGTGTGAGCAGGGGGAGGGGAAGAGGGAGTAGAGAGAATCCATAGGCAGACTCCCCACTGAGCATGGGAGCCAATGTGAGGCTCGATCCCAGGACCCTGAGATCATGACCCTGAGATCATGACCTGAGCAGAAACCAAGATGGATGCTCAACCGACTGAGCCACTCGGGTACCTCTGCATTATAATTTTTGACTCTCCAAAAACTTTACTAATAGCCTACTGTTGATCAGAAGTCTTACTGATAACAAACAGTCAACACATTTTGTAATGTGTATCATATATTATTATGATAAGCTAGAGAACAATGTTAAGAATCATAAGAGAGGGTTGCCTGGGTGGCTCAGTTGGTTAAGTGTCTGCCTTCAGCTCAGGGTCATGATCCCAGGGTCCTGGGATGGAGTCCTGCATCGGGCTCTTTTCTCAGTGGGGAGTCTGCTTCTCTCTCTCCCTCTGCCCGCCTCTCTGCCTGCTTGTCCATTCCCACTCCCCCCCGCAAAAAAAACCATAAGAGAAAAATATTTACAGTATGGTACTATATTTATAAAAAGTCTGCATATAAGTGGACCCTAACAGTTCAAACTTGTGGTATGCAAGGGTCAACTCTATAGCATTTTTTTAAGTTTTTAAATTCCAGCTAGTTGACCTACTGTAGTAGTAATTTCAGGTGTATAATTTAGTGATTCATCACTTACAACACCTGTGCTCATCACAAGTGCCCTCCTTAATCCCATCACCTATTTCCCCTCCCTCTCCCTTCCCCCCTGGTAACCATCAGTTTGTTCTCTGTAGTTAAGAGTCTGTTTCTTGGTTTGCCTCTTTTTTTTTTCTATGATCATCAGTTTTGTTTCTTAAATTCCACATATGAGTGAAATCATATGGTATTTGTCTCTCTGACTTATTTCACTTAGCATAATACTCTGTAGCGGAGAGGAAGAAAAGGGGAGTATGTCAGAGGGGGAGACGAACCATGAGAGATGATGGACTCTGAAAAACTGAGGGTTCTAGAGGGTAGGAGGGTGGGGGGATGGGTTAACCTGGTGATGGGTATTGAGGAGGGCACGTTTTGCATGGTGCACTGGGTGTTATGAACAAACAATGAATCATGGAACACTGCATCAAAAACTAATGATGTAATATATGGTGATTAACATAACAATAAAAAAAATAAAAAAAAATAATACTCTGTAGCTACATTGACGTTGTTGCAAATTCATAGCACTTTTAAGATTTTATGTAATTGGAGAAGACATGGGGAGGAGGCGGGGAAGGGCAAGAGGAGAGGGAGAAGCAGAAGTGGGGCTCCCCGCTAAGCAGGGAGCCCAGCCCAGGCCGATCCTAGGACATTGAGATTGCCTGACTGGGGGGGTGGGTGATCCCGAGGTCACAACCCCAGCTGAAAGCAGATACTTAACCAACAAAGCCAGCCTGGTTCCTCCTTCATAGCACTCTTTTCATGGGATCCTAAGTGCTTCATTTGTAGGCACTCACCAACAACACAGCACTTGCTGGCTGCCCCTGGCGGTCAGTCAAGGTTGGTGGGTCATGGCCATTTTTTGTATCGGGAGCTGCTGGGACTGGTATGGTGGCCTTAAAGCCACAATCACGGGCAGCCATGGCTAACTGTTTATTGCCCAAGCAACCTGCCATCCTCCCTCCTTTCTGGTAGGCTGGAGATCCCTTGATGTTAGGGAACCAGAGGTCTCTCCTCTCACCCTGGGGGAAGGGTCCTGAAGGGTTAGGCCAGTTGTAATCCATTCCTTTTTTGCCAATTTCCCTTGCTACTCCAAGTAGTCATGTGGACCTGGTCCTGACCAATGAGTTGGATGGTGGTTTCTAGGAGAGGTGTGTGTGTGTGTGTGTGTGTGTGTGTGTGTGTGTTTTACACTTCCCAAACAAAAAGAGCCTTATGGAGAGAGAGATTCTCTGCCTACCTTTTCATTCCGGTATGGATCACTGCTGTGATGATACAATGTCTGGAACAGTAGGAGCTAATTTACAACTCTGAGTTAAACATTTAAGAAAAAGGAAAAATCAGAAAGTAGTTGAAGGCCAGCTATTGGAAGGCTGTCACCAAAACTGGAAGGCCTGTTCCTAGATCACCTGTTATGAGAAGATGAGGTGTTGGTCACATCAGTCTATGTCAGTCTGGCTCTGCTGCTGGATACTGGCAGATTTCAGCTGATTGAGCAGTTTTAGTCCTTGTCTTTGAGACCAGATTTCCACATTGTGTATGGGTTTGTGTGATTGTGATTGTTATGTAGCAAGAGATCACATGGCCTAAGTGCGCTGAATACTCTGCTTTTTTTTTTTTTTTTTTTTTTTAAGATTTGAGAGAGCACAAGAGAGCACAATAAGAGAAGCTCAAGCATATTCCACCCTGAGTGTGGAGCCCAATGTGGGGCTCGATCTCAAGACCCTGAGATCAGGGTCTGAGCTGAAACCAAGAGTCCAATGCTCAGCTCTGACTGTGCCACCCAGGAGCCCCTGAATCCTCTATGCTTTTGATTCAGGCTCCTCAAACTTGTGCTGGGGCAAAACTTGAGGGGAAAATCTGATCCCACATTTCTCACAGTAGGTTCTGTGGAACTGCAGGCATATACTCTCTTCATACTACTTCATACTACTCTTCAACCCAGAGGGGTTCTGTGGCCAATTAAGTTTGGCAACCCCTCCTACTGCATCGCCGCCCTCTCAGAGGAACCACTTCTGTGTCTACAGTTCTGTCTTTTCCATCTGTCACTGCCTTTGTTTAGGACCTCTTTCTTGTTCAGACCTCTGTGGAAGCCTCATTTCTGGTATTCCACCCTTCATTATTTCCACCTTCTTTCCCTACTCTTTCCCATTGCTTCCCTTCACTCTAGCTGAGCACATGCTAGGTGCTGGCACTGTGCCATTTGCTGAGGATTCATGGAGATCCCTGATCTCATGGAGCTTACGTTCTAGTCAGGGGAGCTCTACAGTAATGCAAAGGAAAAACATGCCAGGTATGAGAGAGTAAGCTTTGGGGGGAAAAATCAACCAGGGAAGGGAGAAGAGGTACAACAACTTTTTTTTTTTTTTTTTTTTTTTTTTTGTATTTTTGTAGAGTGGGAGTGGCACAGGAGGGAAGACCACTAGCAGGTGACTGCAATCATCCAGGCAAAAGGTGACTGCTCAGACCAGGGTGGTTGCAGGGGGAGAAGTGAGAATCGACTGGATTATGGTTACATTTGGAAAGTATGGAATCAAAGTGGAATCAAGGATGATTCTAGGTATGTGTACATGTTTTTTTAAAAAATTATTATCTTTAAGCAACTGGAGGATTGGGAGTTGCCTTTTATGATGGGGAAGAATGTGGGGGAGGAGCAGGTTTGAGGGGGAAACAGGACCTCAGTCTTGGACAAGCTAAGTTTGCCATGCTTGCTGAACATGCAGATAGAGGCATTTAGTAATCACTTGAATATAAGCCATTGGATTGCGCATCTGGAATTCAGGGACAAGGTACAGGCTGAAAACATGCACTTAGAGATGGTCAGCAAATACACTGGACTTAACGCGGTAGCCTGGAAGAGAACCCTTAGGGGTGAGCATATGAAGAGAAGAGGTATAGCTCCAACATGACAGGTCAGGGGGTGACTAGGAGCCTGAGAAGGAGCAGCTAGAGGGAAGAGGAGTGTGAAGAGCTGGAAGCTGAAGATATTTCCAGAAGGGTGGCATCATCAGCTGAGTCACATGCTGCTGGTTGGTCAAGTTGAATGAGGACGAAGAAGTGTCCCTTGGATTTAGCAATGGAGGTGCTAGGAATTTAGCTAAGCTACTCCATAGCATCCTTACCTCAGCATCCATTTTGTTTAGCTGAGTGACCTATAGGACCTGGAACTGACACTAGCCCCTCATGCAAACACATGGCCTAGATAACAGCCCATGGAATTATGAGAACATATAAGTTCCTAACAGCAATTCCCCAATAGCTCCTGTGATCAATAATCTTCCCTGCTTCCCAGGGCCTTCCCTTGTATTCCCCTTAGATAAGACCCCTCCCTGTGGAGCTTACCCAAACTCAACTCTCTTGGTTTGAATTGACCAACCCAGTCATAGCCCAGGAACCCAAAGCACTGCACCGAGAGACCCTAATAAAGGCATGTGCCCCAAGTCCTGTCTCTGCACTCTGCCTTGACTTCCCAGTATGGCCCCTCGAGGTGTGCCATACACCTCCTTCAGGATCTGTGAGTAATAATCTGATCTAAATTTCTCTTCTGGTCTGTTGCACCACAGTTCACCAAGGGGCACCCTGGGCTCCACTTAACAAATGTTAATTTAACATAAGTCCTAATAGGAGGTCCTCAATGAGGTTGACAGGGCAGTGTCGGTGGAGTGGTGGGTGCAGAAGTCAGTGGGGCAGAGAGAAAGGAGGACAGAGTATACTCCAGTCTTTGAAGGAGTTTTGCTGTAAAAAGGGGAACAGAATAGCTGAAGGGGGGATGCAGGGTCCAAGGAAGAAAATATTTTGTCAAGCCGAAACCTGTCCTGGACAAAGCTAAACAGACAAGGATGATTTTATTCAAGGCTATTGCAATAGAGGAGAGATGGCGCAATTTGTGGTCTGTGCTGACTGCCCTAAAGCAGGGAGTGGTAGGGTCTTTGAGGGATGTGGTGAGGAAGATAAAGACCAACCGTTTGCTAATTGACTCTAGTCAAAGGAATGTTTAACTTCCCGTATCTTTTGTGACAGGAGGTAGTTTTACAACTTGCAGCAAAGAGCCTGCAGGGGTTGGGCTCCTAAACTCCTGTAGAAACTGGGTGCTACCTACAGGTAGTATCTCCTTTGATTGCATTTCAAGAGCTAGTCCCCAGGTCCTGCGCCGGGGAAACTCTGCAAGAGGCTTTTAACAAGACTTAAGTACAATTTCAAAGGGGCAGAGAAAGAATTTACAAGTTTTCTGAAGAAAATGCTCTAAGAAAAGGGAGGTTGGGTGCTTGGGAAGAAGTTTAGTCAAGCTGAGGGAAGTTTTGAGGCCATCTTGTTTGATTGCTAAAACAGGTACATGAGGTATTTACAATTTGAGGCGTATGGGCTAATCGGACTTTTCCCAATGTCTGTCTCTAGAGTCTCATCTGTAGCCATCCTGCCCTTTTCTGTAGCCTACTGATGCCCCTGGGCCTTTTTGGCTGTTCTAGAAAGGGCTCTGCAGCCTTACCCTGTCTTAGCTGTTCCCTCCTCCCTTCCAGGCACAGTTTTCTCCTCTTCTCTGTGGAATTCACTCTGACACTCAGTTCTGGGGCGGGGGGGATCAGTGTTTCTCTCCTCTGTGGACCCCTATAGTCTCTACTGCTTTTATGGCACGGTCTCAGTTTTAAGGGCCTCAGTCGATTTTTAGTTCCTCGAGAGCACAAGCATATTTTATTCATCTTACTGGTTCTACCTAAAGAATGTTGGCTTCTCCATAATCACGTGGGCGTAAGGTATGATGTATCTATCGTTGTTGAAGGATCTGTCACTTTTTTTCCTCCTAAAACCTAGATCTCATCAACCAGGGAAAAGGCATAGAGCGTTTTACTTACAATATTGGGCATGCTATGCCGCTGGTGTTTTTTGTAGTCTGGGTCTTACAGTGGCTTCCACTGCCTAAGAAGTATGTATGATATAAAGGGAATGATTGCCTATGTTTCTGCTTAATGGCAAGAATTTCATTCTGAACATGTGAGGCCTGTAAGGAATATATTTAATAATCCTGCTACTGTAAAATGCTCTTGTTGAGATCTCCTCCTGATGACGCCTTACCCACCATAGGGATAAATTATTTCTATTTTAGATTGTATGGAAATACATGTAGAAAGGTCATGTATGCACCAGTCCAATTCTATTCCCAAGCTGCATGAGATGAGAGTGTGGAATTCCACAATTACGGATTGACAAGTTGGTTTAATATCAACTCGAGAGAGGGCATCAACTTTAGTCACTGGATTGATGGAAGTAATACAGCATCCCAGGCTCTGATGGGTTTGGGTTTGGCAGAGGGTTTCATGGGATGTGGGGCTTCAGGGTTCAGCTTGGGAGGCCGTGAGAAGAGCTGAGGTTTTCACCTATAATTATGCTGGGGGCTTCCTATGGTTATAGCTTCAGACCTTTGAATGGGGCTGGAGAGAGGGGGAAAAAAGACTTTAGAATTAGCAGAAGAAAATGAACATGAAGACAAAAAACCAATAAATGGTCACAGAGCTGCCAAGAGTGAAGGCGGTAACGAGACAGAATTAGTTCTTACTGACAACTTGAAATTGCCTGGAACATTATAAAAATCAATCAGCCTGTTAAAAGCAGACTCAGTGACCACTGGATGGTGTGATGTTTGCAATTTGTCTGGACACAAATTTAGAGAAGCCAGCAGAGATTTAACCTAATACAGAGCTTTTGCTTGGTACAAAGCCTTTGGAGAGAAGGCTCAAAATTAAGTTCAACCAGGCTTATTTTTCTCCAGCAATCTTAAGATCCAAAGAACTGAAATTAGTTGATTACTTATTTCTCCCAAGTATAGCTATTGCTGTCTTGATGTCCTTATAAGATAGAAGTTTTAGTGTCTTTTTTTTTTTCCCCCCTATGGAAATATTCCTTTGTGGATTATGTGTCTCTGCTTTTTTTTTTTTTTTTTCCTCATGGTATTTAACCCTATTACTGTAGCCCTCAAAGTTGGAATTTGAGTAAGTGTGGGGAAAATACTAGCCTACTAACTTCTAACAGATGTGGTAGATGCTGAACATGTAGAAACTCCTTGGAGTTTTGATCTCCAGGGAAAGGCAGATGAGTAAACCAATAATTGCAATATGTACAAAGTCTTGGCAGGAATTGTATCTGGTCTCTTAACGACACTCCTAACAACCTGGCACATTGGGAGGGAGTTTTGTCCAATGGCTTAAAAGGAGAAAAGGCTCTCAGGGAGATGGGTGTGTTGAGAAAGGGGATTCTAGACACAGGAGAAAGCAAGTACAAAGTGCCAAGAGTAGGAACAAGTCTTATGGCATCACATGATGGTCGGGGGTGGTGGAGGCTGCCAGAGGTCAAAATGCCAGTGGAGCTAGACTCAGATCCTAGAAGACCTGTGGTCAATGGGTGCCCTCTGAAGGCTGTGGGAGCTCTGGAATTTGCCGCTTACAGCGGGTGCTCATCAGCTTATCACATGGCCAGGGAGGCCCTTGGTTAGATTGTGTCTTAGATTTCTCCTGTCGCTATGGGAAATGGTCTGGAAGGGGTGAATCTAGAACAAGGCTTTCAAGTGAGTGTTGGGCAATTTTTCTCCCAAGGGACATTTGACAATGTCTGGAGGCATTTTAGGTGGTTATAATGTGGTGCTTGCTCCTAGCACCTCGTGTACAGAGACCAGGGATGCTGCTGCACATCTCAGGATGCATAAGACGCTGCCTTCCCTGCCTCTGTACACCCTCCCCTGCCCCTCACAAAAGTAATCCAGGCCCAAATGCTGACCGTGCAGAGGGTGAGGAAAGCCTGGTTTAGAATAAGAAGGTCATTAGTACACAGGGTTGCAAATTTAAACTACAACTGAGATGTGTAGAGAAAGTCTAGTTTCTTAAGCTTGCCTTGAACGCATCTGCTATTCCTCCAGAGCCCCACACAGATGTAGAAGGAAAAAAAGGAACGTTATTTACTCTAACGCACTTTAGAATTTGGTATGATCCAAGAATTTAGCAAGTCCCTTTAGAGAGTGATAGGTCTTCAGGGGATAGTTCCAGACTCTTAGGTTGCAAGACCCTCTCCTCCCCTACTTGTCCTGACCTTCAAGTTCGTATCTGAGTTTGTTAGAGAGGAGAGGGCTCCTGAGACCTCACAGTGACCTCGTGGAGTCTGGAGGATTCTTTGAAGAGCTCAGGGGTCACTGCTGGATGGAAGGAACTGCCATCCTATAGTTTTCCACCCAGAGTGATTCAGCCCTATTTTGTTCTCATTTACATATTTGAGTTCCATCAAAGATCTTGTTTAAGAAGGGGTTCAAAAACATTTGAAAACTGCTCATCTGAAATACCTTGGAGGCCATCTATTCCAGAATGTGAATAAAGCCTTCACTTGGTGTCCTGTGACACATAGAGACATTTTTTGGGGTATCATATTGGTTTCTAGGTTTTGTCCCTGAGAATTGGGCTGCCCCAAACCTTTTAGTCACATCCAATTTTGTCATCGTTGTGTAGATTTGGATAAAATCTTTCCATCATGGTCAATATGTTCTTTACAAATGTGGCAATTTCTCATTGAATACTGGCCTTATAAGGGAACATAATAGATTTCATGGTTCTCCAATGAAGAGAGAAGGTGCTAACTAGCCGTGTGGCTCAAAGTACGTCATTACAGTAACTACTTCCCTTTGAGGAATAAAGAGCCCGTATTTCAGCCTGAAAAATTCCCTTTTAATACCAATAAAAACTTTCCACACTGTTCTATGGATCTAGTTTCTTCAGTAATTCCTTCTATATTGCTGAGTCTCTTAGGTTTCAACCATGATACCAGAGGATGGTTAAATGAGACAAGAGCTGAACAGGGCTGAAAAGGGTTCACAAGGAAGAATTTATAATATGTCAACTACTATAAATAGCAGTCAGAATTTATGGAGTACTCACTAGGATCAAAGCCCTGTTCTGAGCACTTCTCATTTACTAATATTAATCCTCTCCACAGGTAAGTGCTCAGACAAGAAAATGAGGCCTGAGGGGGTTAAGTACCTGCTTATGGTCACATGTGTCTGAGTCGGATTCAAACCCAGGTAGTTTGGTTCCAAAGTCCAAGTGCTGTTTTTTTGTTTTGTTTTCTTTTTGGCCTCGTGAATGGATTGTTCTCTCTGCTTTAAGGCTGTCTGCAGTAGGATCGTCCATCTGTCCACAGCAGAAAAACATTGTGTCGGGGCGCCTGGGTGGCTCAGTCATTAAGCATCTGCCTTTGGCTCAGGTCATGATCCCAGGGTCCTGGGATCGAGCCCCGCATCAAGCTCCCCGCTCCGCAGGAAGCCTGCTTCTCCCTCTCCCACTCCCCCTGCTTGTGTTCACTCTCTCGCTGTGTCTCTCTGTCAAATAAATAAAATCTTAAAAAAAAAAACATTGTGTCATCTGTCAGTGTCCTTAAGCAAAGATTTGGAACACTTAGATCTGTAAAGAGCAAGGCAGAGAGATTTTGTGGGGGATCTGGTGAAAATTGTAGTAGTTGTAAGCTCCAGAATTCTACCTTTTTGTGATCATCACGTTGTCATGGGCTGTCTCCCCTGGATTTGTGTGGCTCCGGGATATGGGGCCAACAGGGCATTGAAGATGCGTTCATGCACTTAGTAAATAGTGAAAGTCAACGGTGGACATAGCTCCTTGGCAGTGTTGTGGGGGCGGGTTAGAGCGATCTATGCCTACTTCTTCACAAAAGATTTATGACCTATTTCGTAAAGAGAGGGCATGCATAGTTAAGTACCAGCTATGTACCAAGTAGTGTGCTAGGTAGTTTACATTAATTCTCATTGGATTCTTCCACCGTCTTTGGGAAGTAGGTACTGTCTCCATTTGGATGGATGGAAAACTGCATCTCAGCAAAGCAACTTGTTTAAGGTCACATAGCCAATAAAAAATGAGACTGGGAATCAAACCTCAAGTCAACTAAACAAAATGTCATTTTTAATGAGACCTGTTTATGTATGGAGCTCACAGAATCCAAAGAAACGAAGAATCTGAGAGCTCTGGAGATGAGTTTTTTCAACCTACTTTCCATAGAATTAAATTCCAGAAGATGTTTCTTTGGGGAGGGGGGAAAACCCCCCAAATTCTATGGTCAAATGTGAGAAGTAGCAAACCATTTTCCTCTTAGTGATTCACAATGTTCATTAGCATGATGAGACCCCCCCCAAAATTCTTGTAAAAGGAAGGTTGTATGTGTGTGTGTGTGTGTGTGTGTGTGTGTGTTGGGGGGGATTTAAATTTGAGAGCGAGAGTGCGCTTGGAGGGGGGGTGTAGAGGGAGAATCTAAAGCAGCCTCTGCACTGAGCAGGGAGCCTGACATGGGGCTGGATCATGACGATGAGATCAGCCTGAGCTGAAACCAAGAGTTGAACGCTTAACCAAGTGTACCATTTAGGCACTAAAGAGAGTTTGGTTTTGTTTTTAAAAGTTTGAGAGAGAGGCGCGCGCACACACACGCACACACACACACACACTGCGACAGTGTGTGGTGAGGGGGAGAGAAGAAAACTCCTTTAAGTGTGGAGCTTGATGCAGGGCCTGACCTCACAACCCTGAGATCATGACCTGAAGCCAAAATCAAGAGTACATGCTCAACCAGAGCTACCCAGGCACCTCAGAAGGAAGATTTTTTTACTTGTTAAATCCAGCCAGTGTTTCCAAACTTCCTGAGGAGTGGTCATCACCAAAAGACCAGTATGGGAGATTATGATTTGAAGGAAGAAAGCCTTAGGAGAAACCAGAACATGGGTAAGCTGCCACTGCGTAATTAATAGTACCAATTCATCTGTGGCATCCAGAGTTTCTTTAGGTCATCCTAGATGTCAAAGGAGAAGGGACCAAAGCCATGTTATGTGGCCCAAAGTCCTCTCTACTAGAATTTTTTTTTAAAGATTTTATTTATTTGACAGGACAAGCAGGGGGAGCAGCAGGGAGAGGGAGAAGCAGACTCCTGCTGAGCAGGGGGCCCGACGCGGGGCTTGATCCCAGGACCCTGGGATCATGACCCGAGCTGAAGGCAGATGCTTAACCGGCTGAGCCACACAGATATCCCTGGAATTAATTGTACCTATAAGGTCACTTTCCCTTCCCCTTCCCCTATCGTAATCGTCGTAAAATTATGACATATCGTAAAATTCACATTTTATACAATTGAGGGATTTTAGCTTGTTCATAAGGTTCGTATAAGGACATTCAAAAATATAACCATCACACTAAATCCAGAACATTTTCATCACCCCAAAAAGAAACACCATGCCCATTAGCGGTCATTCCCCTGTCCCCTTTCACCCCCACTGCCTGGCAACTACCAATATGCTTCCTGTCTCTGGATTTGCCGATTCTAAGATATCTCCTATAAATGGAATCAAAGTACATGAGTTTTTTATGCCTGGCTTTTTCAATTAGCAACATGTTTTCAAGGTTTACGCATCTTCTAGCATGTATCAGGACTTCATTCCTTTGATGGCTGAATAGAATTCCACTGTTGAACGTGTCTTGCATTTGCAGTTTGGGAAAGGTTGGTGAAAGTAGGAGAGGACTTGGCTTATCTGTGACTGGGGAAGGGCGTGAGGTGGATGTCTTTACAAGCCCGCTCTTCACTCCGGGGCCATGTGGTTTCAGTGGAGGAAACTGGTCCTCAGGCCAGGGGAGGGGAACCAGGCTTGACCTGTCAGAGGTGTGGTTCTAGTTGAGACCTGTGATCCACCCCATTCCTGGATTTATAGGAACAGAGGCCTGTCTGCTAGTTAGGGTCATTGTGGACAAGTGTGCTGACCTTTTTGTCACAACTTGGAGAGGATCTTTTTGGATAGAAAACAGAGGTCTTGTAAATCTACCTATCATGTAAAACCTGAGATAGGTTTACTTTTAGAAAATTGAAGGATAGTGGACACACAAGGTTACATTAGCTCTAGGTGTACAACATAGTGATCTGACAACTCTGCCCACTATGCTGTGCACGCCACAAGTAAGGTCACTCTATGATGCCGTTACAGTACCCCTGGATGATATTCTCTCTGTTGTACCTCTCATTTCCAGTGCTTACTCGGTCCATAACTAGGAGCCTGTATCTCTCCCTCCCCTTCACCCATTTTGCCCATGTCCCCTCCCCTCAGGCAACCATCCATTTGTTCTCTGCATTTATGGGTCTGTTCCTGCTTTTTTGTTTTAGTTTTTTAGATTCTACATAAAAATGAAATCCTATGGCATATTTCTGACTTATTTCACTTATGTCATACCCTCTAGATTCACCCATGTTGTTGCAAATGGCAAGATTTCATTCTTTTTTACGGCTAATATTCCAGGGTGTGTGCGTGTATACATACATCTTTATCCTTTCATCTATTGATGGACACTCCCTTAGGTGGTTTTGTCTAGTAATTGTAACGACCAAAAGGTTTAAGGTGGGTAGGCTTGATTACTCAAGAACCTCGCTTCTTAATTATTAGGAAAGCAGGTCTGACACAAATTCTACCACGTATACAGACAAGTGATAAGTAATATTTAAGTGTAGACAGGAGCCAAATAATTAGATCAATTTGTTTTATTAGATTTATGAACTTCAAAATTCCTATTCTTTTGGGCCTGCAGTAAAAGTCTGACTTCAGTTTTTGATGTTTGCTGACAACTTCTAAGTCTTTTCTCTTTCTGCCCCACATGTGGGCAAGTTGACTAGAAAGCCTCTGTGTTGCTTCCTTTGGTGCAGGGGAAACTCAAACCATGCAAGCCTTTTCCCTTGTGTGAACCTGCTCCTCAAGCCCACACCCTAATCATAATAAAAACTCAGGCCAGTGTCTTTTCCTTCAGTCTTGACAAACAGAACCAACTTCTGGGGTGGGGGGGGGTCCATCCTCTGCAGAGTGACCCCATCAGAGTTTTCACATGGAATATTCACTGGAGGCAGAGACTGGTATTCCAGAGGTGACCTTCTTTTACCTTAAGGTCAACATCCGATAACAAGAAATCTTCCAAACCCATGACTTGATGCAAGATTGGTTAGGGAAGCCCTGAGGATCCATCACTAGGGGTAAAAGCTATAGGTCTGGCAGAAATGATGTATACTATTCTTATAAGGGATAGGAACATCTCAAATACTTGGCCAACCCACATAACTTAAAATTTCACCATTAAAAACACATTCCTGGCATGCCTGTGTGGCTCAGTCAGTTGGGTGTCTGCCTTTGGCTCAGGTCATGATCCCGCAGTCCTGGGATCGAGCCTTGCGTTGGGCTCCCTGCTTGGTGGGAAGCCTATTTCTTCCTCTCCCTCTGCTGCTCCCCCTGCTTGTGCTCTCTCCATCTGTCTCAAATAAATAAAAATCTTAAAAACACACTGCTTTCATCATGCTAATTAACTAGCCCCTTTTTCTTTCTTTTTTTAAAGATTTTATTTAGTTGACAGAGCATGCAAGCAAGCACAAGCGGGGGGGAACTGCAGAGGGAGCGGGAGAAGCCAACTACCCACTGAGCGGGGAGCCTAATACAGGCCATCCCAGGATCCTGGGATCATGACCTGAGCTGAAGACAGATGCTTAACTGACTGAGCCACCCAGGCACCCCTAGTCCCTGTTTTCTTACACTTATTATGTTAATTGCTAAAGGCTTGGTGTCCACAGAGATAAAGATAATAGAAGTGCATGCAGTTGTTGCCTCTGGTGGGTTTCCCTTTTTATGTAATGTTTCTATTAAGGCTACACATTGTCTCTGGAATTAAAGCTTAACCAACATATACATGATTTCATACTGTTTGTGCTGAAGCATTTGTGAGTTACAGATCTAACATCTGACCTTTGTAGAAACCCTGGATCTAGCTCTTCCTGATGCTGTTTCTGTGAATTTGACCATTATACGAGCCAACTCATTTTACATTTTAGCTTAAGCTGATACGAATTGCGTTCCTTACTGTTACTCTGAAAATACACCTGAACAAAATAGAGTACGAGAAATACAGAAGGGAGGGTAAATGAGCCTATATTTGTCCCTCTTACCTTGTTTCTTAATTTTCAACTAAAGTTTCTGATATTTATGTAACTTAATGCTTATGGAAAATAATAAAATCCTCACTATTTTAATCTAGGCTCAGTTCTTACTGCCAGAAAATGCAAATCTCCTCTACTGCCATGTTAAGGATTGTTCTAAATTTTAGAGCTGCCTTAGTGAAACCATCTTCCAAATTTATGCATCTCCCCCAAGCGAGGCTTCATGGGTGTGGGCTTTGTTAAACAACTTTCCTAGAAGATCGAACCCCTGGGACAAAAATGGAATGCTTCTTTCTGTCTTAGAACACATGTTAACAGCGCAGGGGGTACTAGGATCCTCAAAAATAAAGATCATCAGGAAAGAATGATGCTTCTCCCCCCAGCCCCATGCAAATCAGCATTTCCAGAAGACTCCAACATTTTAAAAACCAGCTGATGTCTAAAGCTACCAAACGGTCTTCGGATAAATCCCTACCCCTGCTTCAAGGTGAAGACATGTTTTCAATCGAATCTCTGCCTTTTTGGCTTAGTGTTGATAACAGGAAGAACAAGGGTAGTTTAAACACCTCCAGGCAGGGGCACCCGGGTGGCTCAGTCGGTTGGGCGTCTGCCTTCGGCTCAGGTCATGATCTCAGGGTACTGGGATTGAGCCCGATGTGGGACTCTGTGCTCAGTGAAGGGCCTGCCATTCCCCCTGCTTGTTAACTCTGTCAAATAAATAAAATCTTAAAAAAAGCCTCCATGCAAAGAAGGGGTGGGCACATTAAACTTTTAGAAGACTATGGTTCAAGCGCCCCTGTGGTTTGTCTGCTCCAATTGCTTTCTGAGGACTCAGTGCAAGGCACGGTGTTCTGCACTGCTGAGGTGATGGGGCCTGGAGACCTGTATTCGTGGACATTCCCCTGCAGTGGGAAGATGGACAATAAGCAAGGAAAGAGATCCGTGAATAGATTTTGTTCTGTTTGAGCATCATCGTTCAATTTAAAAAAAATCATTCTAATAGTGCCTGGAGGGAGAAGACTGCTGAGCATCCTGTTGGGAGTGGCAGGGTTGAGAGGCTGGGGCGTGGACGGAGTCTGCTTCCTATGGACGTTAGCCTGAGAAGCCTGGAGATGAATAGGGGGCTGATTAGCCAATTGTCCACATATCTGAATTGCTTCTAGTAACAAGTAGCCTCATAATATGAGGTCCTGTTGTGGGTTTACTGGAGACAAGCCTTGTTAGGTAGACTTGGTCATTTAACAGCTGGTGGTGGGAGGTGGGTAATCATTCCCGTCTTGTCCTCTTAGCACAGAGGTTATGACAGAGGCCCTACTGGAAAATTGTTCAGGGCCTGGCTACTTGGGGTGTGGTTCACGGATGGGCAAGAGTGGCATTCCCCGTGAACCCATGAGGAATGCAGAATCTCAAGCCCCATCCCACACTTGGTGGATTGCGCTTTTTTTTTTTTTTTTTTTTTTTTTTTTTTTTTAAAGAGATGGAGAGAGAGACCGAGGGAGAGGGAGAGTCCTAAGTAGGCTCCATGCTCAGTGCGTGAACCCGATATGGGGCTGGATCCCACAACCCTGAGATCACGGTATTAGTCTTTTTATTTTTTATTTTTAAGATTTTATTTATTGGAGAGAGCATGAGTGGAGAGCAGGAGAGGGAGAAGCAGGCTCCCCACTGAGCAGGGAGCCCCACATGGGGCTCGACCCCAGGACCCCGAGATCATGACCTGAGTTGAAGGCAGATGCTCGACTGACTGAGCCACCCAGGCACCGCCCTAGTCTGCTTTCTGAATAAGATCTGTGATTCATGATTGAGGTACCTTGAGAAGCATGGGCTTAGGCAACAGAGGTAAGAATGGTCATGTAAGAATGGTTTCCCAAACTATTATTGGCTGGGTCACAAGTTTGTGGATGAACAGACATGCAAATACACGACTACTCACTATGAAAGCTACAAGCAGGTAACAAAGGGCAAGGAGCACAGAAGTGGGTGTGAGTGATGCTCAACTGGAGTCCGTGTGTTGGTGCTGGGAAGACGCTTCAGGAGGCTTCCCGGGGCAATGGCACCGCAGCTAAGATGAAGAACTGGTCAAACGCATACAGGATTTTTACGTAGAGGAGGGTCACAGATTTGCAGTTGAGGTACTACTCTCGTAGGAATTCTCTGCCTTTAGTGCCGGTGGTTCTTGGTCACAGTGCTTTGAAGAATAAAGAGCTAAACCAGACGAAGAGTGGTGGGGAGCAAAGCAAAGTTTATTGAGCGAGAGTAGAAAGCTTCTGGAGAGGGAGAGGGGCCCCGAGAAGGTTGCCCCAGGAGTTTGTAAGCTAAGGGGTTTCTGTGAGCTCTTTGGCAGAACTATCTTAAGCGACCAGGGTGTGCTGAGTCATGCCATTCAGGGCTTGGTCCTGTATCTGTCTACCTCTTAGGTTGATGTCAACGTGCTGAAGGTGTTTTTTGCTGATAGGCTTATATCTTAACTACCCCTTGCCCGTGATAGTGACAAATGCTTTGTGGTTAATTGTTTTATTTTAGGACGTTTGCAGAAGTTATTTCTACAAAGACTGCAAAGCAGGATGCTAGTGTGGTCCTGTCTAAGCTGCAAAACAGGATGTTAGTGCTGTTTTATTTTAGCTGTCCTTACTCCCTATTTCCTTGTTGGGGACCCCAGTCCTAACTCCCTAACTGTCCAAATCACTCCTAACACTCCGTGTTTGTGGGAAGATGGGCTGGGGAAGGGTGAAACAGGACCCAGGAGATCAGTGTTCCTGATGAGACCGGCAGGACCTGAAACCATGTGGTTGGATTCTTCCAGACTTGGGAATGGCTCTAGGAGGAAGAATGGCTGGAAGGTTTAGGAAAAGACAGCACGGAACAGTGCAGACCTGGAAAGCTTGGCAGGAGCATGATGTATCCTCTTGATGCTCAAGCTGACTTCACTGAATCTTACCAGAAAAACGTACATGTGTCTTTCCCTCAGTACCAACTATGGATTTCCTCCAACCGGATTGCTCTCTTTCTCTGTATAGTGGAGCTTCTAGAGGGTGGTGGGGTGCACTCACCCAGCTTGGAGCTAATTGGCCCTGAAAGGGGGTTAGTGGAGTTTAATGGGGGAGGGAGAGAGGTCATCACCCCTAGTTTACACTTTTGGTTTTTTGCTCATAAATATGGGTAAACTTTCTAAAAGTGTTGGAGAACTCTTGAGGCAGGGAGGCAAGTGCCATTGACTGTTAGCAGTTGAGAGGATTCTAATTTTAGCAAACAGCAGATCAGATTGAATGTTGCCAGGGTCCAAGTCTGAATGTCTCCTTGGCTTGGTTTTAGAACCATGATTTCCCAAACTACTTAATTTTTTTAAAGATTTTATTTATTTGAGAGAGAGAGAGAGAGAGCTCATGAGAGGGGGAAGGGTCAGAGGGAGAAGCAGACTCCCCGCTGAGCAGGGAGCCCGATGTGGGACTTGATCCCAGGACTACAGGATCATGACCTGAGCAGAAGGCAGACACCTTAACCAACTGAGCCACCCAGGTGCCCCAATAATTTAAACAGAAGAATTTTTATCCCTCCCCCCCAACACAAAAGCTCAGGATGCGAAGCACTTAAAAGTGGTGCTCCTTCTGTTTGCGGATGGGGACGGTGGGGATCATGAATCTCCCCAGTGAAACAGTGGCTCCTAGTTACCCAGAAGGACTGTGTGGAACCACAGGATTCTTGACAACCCATTTGGAAATCAGTCTTTTGGTATTAAAAGGATACGCCAACTCAGTACACAGATGGCAACTGTTAGCAAATCAGATACTCCTACAAAGAATCCCTTATTGTCTTTGTATCCTAAACTGAACACCGCCCCCCCCAATCACACACAAACACAAACAACATTTACATGGTGGTCAATTTGGCTTTAAAAAATACATAAGCTGTAAAGTGAATGTTTAAATCACGAGGAAGTGAAATGAACAGTTCTTGGGAAGAGGACGGGCTGTCTCCCCGTGCATCTCGCTCACGGCTTCCTGGGGGAGACACGGGTGGAGCATAAGCTGAGTCGCTGTCTCCCTTTTCCCTCCGGGCAGGTGCCGACTCCAGCAAAGCATGCACCGGAGAGCACAAGGTAGGCTGTGGAGTGTCCCTGCAAACAGCCTCACGGGGTGAGTCTGCGGCTTCAAGGTGGCAGTTTAGAGGCTGGACTGGGAAGTCCGTTTGCTTCTTCCCACTCCCAGGCCCCAGCCTCCTCTCAAAGACAGAATTGGTTAAAAAATAATAAAAACAATAAATTTAAAAAAATGCAGGAAATTCCCCAAAGAATCTCACTGGGAAACAACAAAAACATCCATTGTAAACAGCAGGTTTGTCTTTTGACAGGTTTTGTTTGCCAATGTTAACAATTACAGGTAATTTTTCATTTCAATTGGAGGAGCAGGTATTAAAAAGAGAGCCGGGGGGAGGGGGGAATGAGAGCGGCCGGATCTCCCAGGTGCCGTATTCACTCCGGGGTCTACAACCTAACGCGAGTGTGGAGGGCTAGGTAGCGTCTCCTCATTCCATTAAGTGAGATCTAATTGTGGCTGTTCGGTCTGTTGGCAGATGCAGTTTCTACATAACAACAGCCCAGAGACAGAGCCGCGTGATTAATGCCTCCAGCTGTCATATGCCCCATTATCTGTGCATTTGCATAACTTAATGGTTTAGGACAGGGGAGAGAGGATGCTTAATTTAATGTTTAGCAGGCCCTTGATAGCTGAATAATTTAAGAACTGTCAAGGGGGGTCAGTCCTACAGCGATTCAGCAAGACAGCTATGATTTCTGCATATCGTTAAAATTCTTACTTAGGATAATTTTTTTCTTGAAAAAAAAAAAAATGCCTGAAAAGAAGCACCGATTCCCCCCGCCCCGTTAACCGTTTCCTCCCTGAGGCAAATGGCAATTGTTTTTCCTGACAATGGTTGGCGGTCCTGAGACAGCTGGTGGGGTGGGGATGGGGGTGGGGGGAAGGCTAAACTCACCTCCTTCTTTCTCTCCTGCTGGACCCCCAGGAACCTCTCTCCCCCACTATGATGTTGTCTCTTTGTCCCCTCAACCATCTCACCCCGACACCCCGTGTGGTGACTCCTTTGCAGTGCTCCCTCCTCCCCTCACTCAGGAGCTGAAAGGCCGATAGGGGAGGGGCACGCAGGGTGGAGGGGAGGAGCAGAACTTGCTTAAAATCCACACACAGCCGACCTGCTTTCAGTAGGAAACACTGTCAGTTTCATTAGTTGTTAATGAATATTATTAAACTAATCTGTCATTTGTTTTCTAATTATGTGTCACTAAGCATCACGTGGCGGCTGAGGTGACTGGTAGTGAACAATTTTCCTCCTTGGATTTTTTTTTTTTTTTTTTAAAGTAACAGCCAGAAATGATTACCAATTAATTGAACCGAGGTAATATTTTTTCTTCCCTCCTCCCCCAACTCTTTCAATAGTTGTTCTCTCCCCCCATTTTTAACACCTCCAGGACCTTGATCACCCCCTGGCCCAGCAGCCCACTCCCAGGGTAGGACCCTGGCCAAACTTATTGCAAAGACCAGAAGTAGAAGCTGCCCGTATCTGAAGGTGTGACCTAGCAGCTTTCATGGCATCATTTCTACCATATTTATTGGGTGGTGTGGGCAGGGTCGACCCAAGCTCTGTCTACTCCTAACTTGAGCCCAGAAAAATTGCACATCCTTACAAATTGGACCCTCTGAAAACAGGTGGGTTCAGATCTCAGTTGGGTCCTCAAAGCTGCCTGGTCCACCTTCTCTGTGTTGGTGATTTCCCTCCAGCTTCCTCTGGTAGTTCTTAGAAATGGTCATTCCTTCACAGAAGGCTGAATCTAGTTCTTTCTCTCAAAAGATCTCATTTGATGTGATTGTTGGGTGGCGTTGCCTTCTATTTCTCAGAGGCAACACAAATGTTCTGTTGGCCGCACACGGCTACTTCAAAACCCCTCTCCTTCCGACGTGTCCTCCCCTCCTTTCAGATCAGTCTTCCCACCATGCTTCAGTCCACTCTGTTCCTCAGGGACTGACCACTGCTAATCGTTCCTTTTCTGGGTCTGTTCTCTCAACCTATAAAAGTGCTCAATGTCACCAGGGCGATAATAGCAATTTTGGTTTTTGAAAGTTGTTAGTATGTATAGAATACAGTTGCCGGTTATACTCTTGTTTTTCATCTTCTTTACTGCTCCTTGCAGTCAGACTTGTGGACCTTCCTGATGTCCCCTCGGTGAAGGTTATCGGGACTCCTGATTGTGCTATCTGAAAGTCCGTTGTTAGTCCTTCTCTTGCTTGCTTTCTCTGCACCATTAACCACTCTTAACCTATCCACCTGTTTCTTGAGCTGCTACTCTTCGACCAGCTTATTTCTTGTATCCTGTTTCTATGCAGAATCACTTCAAGGTTTTCTTTCTAGATTTCTCTTTGCAAATGTTAATGTTCCCCAGAAGTCTGTCCTTAGATCTTGGCTCCTGCTGCCTGTAGTCTCTTTGTGGTGGCAGTTCATGGGCATATCAATTGTTGCCTGTTCAGAACAGTCCCCAGCAGCTCCCCAGGTACCTCTCATCTTGCCTCGACGGCCTTCATATCCATCCTTGTCAGGATGATGGCAACCAGTTAGCTGTGTTGCTTCCTTTTACCTTCTCTACCCTTCTTCTTTTACCCCACGGCCACCAAAGACAGGCTTCCAAAATGCAAAATCCGAATAAATCCCTGCTGTACTCAAAGCCCTTCAATGGCTCCCACCGTCTAGAGATGAAAGGTCCCACTTTGAGCTCACCATAGGGCGTACTTTCTGCCTCCCAGCTTTTTCTCCAGGCCCCTCCTCACGCCCTATGCTTCAGCCCAAGCTGCCTCTGCATTCTTGCCTTGGCCTGTGATTGGCTTTTCTGCCTGGAATCCCTCCCTTCCTCCTTCATTAGGCAATTCCTTCAGATACTCCACTCCCCACTTAAGTGTCAGATACTTTAGATCTTGCTCCTTCGGTAACACTGGGTAACGAATGGCTGGAGAAATTCTTGGTTGTTACAAGTTTGGGTGCTACTGGCCAGGAATCCTGGTAAACATCCTCTAACACGCAGGCTAGGCCGCCTCCTCCCCTGCCTACAAGAAAGTATTAGCGGGCCTAAGATGCCAACAGTGCTGAAATGGAGAAACTACTTCAAGTTTTCATTGTGCAACTACTACTCCCTCCTATTTACCTGTTAGATATTTTCCACACGGCATTTTACTTATCTGAACCGTAGGTTTCTCCCCTTTAGATGGTAGGAACTGGAGGTCAAGATTTTCTATCCTGGCAGATAGAACATCTTTTTTTTTTTTTTTTTAAAGATTTTATTTATTTATTTGAGAGAGAGAGAATGAGAGATAGAGAGCACGAGAGGGAAGAGGGTCAGAGGGAGAAGCAGACTCCCTGCCGAGCAGGGAGCCCGATGCGGGACTCGATCCCGGGACTCCAGGATCATGACCTGAGCCGAAGGCAGTTGCTTAACCAACTGAGCCACCCAGGCGCCCCTGGCAGATAGAACATCTTAAGCATTATTTTTTTAAATGGCTTTTGTTATAAGTTTCTTCTGCCTACGAGCCTAGCTTGTTCTTGAAACTATCAATCATTTCCACATTAGAGTGAATGAGACTTGGTTGGCTTCTTGAACAGCTTGATTGGCATAGGAAGGGAGCTTGAGAAGGGAGCTGGGATATGGAGGGAGCATGGAAGGGATGCCTGGCTGGCTCAGTTGGTAGAGCATGTGACTCTTGACCTCGGGGTTGTAAATCTGAGCCCCACGTTGGGTGTGGAGATTACTTAGAAAAATGAAATCTAAACCAAAAATGAGGCGCTAAAGTTGTCGATGGTCTCATGAGCTTTTCCTCTTCCGTTCTCTGGATTTTGATATTCTCCCTTTTCTTTGTAGTTTCAAACACGTTTCAGAATGTCTCCAGGCAGCCTGGATTTACTGTGTCTTCCTGGGACTTCTGATAATGAGGACAAGGACGAGGAGTGTTGTTTGTCTGTTGGCTCATTCCCCCTGTTCCGTGCTCTGTGTATTTCCGGGGGGCTGGAAGTCTACAAACTCCATTACTGATATTCCCTCGCCACATGGCTTCCTTTGCAAATAGGAGGCCCTGGTGGAGATGAGAAGGCAGGAGGAAGGAAGGAGATGGTATTTTCTGTGCTTTTGAAGTCCTGCAGAGGGAACAGTGGTGGTAGAAAAGCCTAGACTCCTGGCATCCTGCCAGGCAGTGCAACAAAGCACCTGTGGATCCTGGTTCCACCACCAGCAGTGACTGCTGTGGGCAACTTTAGGCTCCACACTTGCTGCAAAGAAATCACAGCTGTGCTTCGAACAGGACCAACAGTAGGAGCTCTGGCAATGGCGTGGACATCATGGACTCTGAGAGGCCTTGTCCTTTCTGGTGCCCCAGTCCTGGGGATGGGAATAGCTTCTTGCAAATACTTGCAATTATTCTGACTACCCCTCTTTGCTTTTCTCTCTGTCGGCTCTTCCCAGATTTTTCCATTTCCTGTATTAAATTTCCTCTGAGATACCTAGAGTGGTTTGTTTTGTTGATGAGACATAGAATGACACCATATAAGTATGGCACACTCCCTTTCTCGGGAATGTTGATTCCTGGGTTCTTGAGGTTTAGACTAATTCTTAAACAATTTTACTTCCCAGAGATGAGTATAAATCCTAGTAACTGTGGTGTTTGAATTCTAATACAAAGAGAAATGTCTTTATCCATCAAAAATAAAATTTTCTACATTTGCTTGAGAAGACATTTAGGATTCAAAGCAAGATGGCCCACCTCACTACCTTAAATCTTTACAGCCTTTCTCCATTGAGCAAACTGATAGGTTTGGCCTGATTTTCTACTCTCTCGAGTTAGAGGCAAGTCCTGATTGCCCCCACTCATTGAGGAAAGCACATTCCATGGATATAGCTCTGAACGTCAGCCATGGAAGTTGGTTGCTTCAGTAGTCTTAGGTGTTACGTGAGCATGAAACATCTTCTATGCAGGAGCTAGAAGAGCCCCATTTACTCCATCACATAATCATACCCCCACCAGTTCTCTTTTCTGAGAAGCTACTTAACACATTCTGATGCTTTCCTATCATAATCAGAATAAAATGAGATATTTACCCTAGCCTCTGTCCTTAATTTTAGGCTCTCCTAGACCCCCATGCTATCTAGTCTCTTAACACTCACTGGGTTTTTGCCAATACTGGCGGCTTTTCTGTGCTTCAGATACTAAAGCTTGTGCCTGACCCTGGTTTTAATTCTCAGAGTTCATGCCACTTCTTCAGAGATGATTTCATTAATGATTCTATCCTAGGTCACCGCTGTGTCATTCTCCACTCCCTAAATCTCTTCGATGTTAAATAGCTCATGTTGGGGCGCCCGCATGGCTCCAGTTGGTTAAGCAACTGCCTTCGGCTCAGGTCATGATCCTGGAGTCCCGGGGTCGAGTACCGCATCGGGCTCCCTGCTCGGCAGGGAGTCTGCTTCTCCCTCTGACCCTCTTCCCTCTCGTGCTCTCTATCTCTTTCTCTCTCTCTCAAAAAAATAAAATCTTTAAAAAAAAATAGCTTATTGCTGTGTTGCCATCTGAAATTATCGTTGGTTAGCTTGCTTGTTGTTTGCCTCTCACCACTAGAATGTAACCTCCACAGGAAGTTGATGGGTTTTCTTCACAGCTTTATCTCCTGAGTTTTAGGTATACTGTGACACCTAGTAAGTGCCTAATAGATACTTGTTGAATGACTTAATTGTGTCCACAGTTACTTTTACTCAGTTGCAGTGCTGTACATGCTCTTTGTGAATGGGACTATGGTGAGGGAGAAAGGGGTGAGATGTGATGCCTCTCTGAGCTGGTGTTTAACGTGGTGGGGAGGGGCTCTGTCAATAACCACAGTCCCCACCCCAGCAGCAACGAAATGATACTGAGCACAGTGTGTCTACATGACCTCATTGAATACTCTTAACATTTCATGACATGTCTGAATAACCCTATTTTACATAAGAGACCTGAAGTAGACAGGGTTAGTAACTATCCCAAATCACGCAGGGAGTAAATGGCAAGCCCAAAATGGAACGTAAGTCTGCTTGAATCTCAAGCTGGACTTGTAACCCCTCAACAACACAGGTTTTCAAACACCTTATTTTGCTTTTCAGCATCTTTGTTACATAACACTGGTTTTGATTCTTTAGATCATCTCAATTTTAGAGCGGTAGATGAGGGAAAGAGAACTTGATTTTCTCTTGTAGGGCAAGGAGATTTGTTAGCTAAAGTTTTCTGCAAATGCTGGGTCATTGCTCTTGACTTTGACTACCTGGGAGCTCCATCCTCTTCCTCATCCTTCAGGAAAGAGGGGTGAGGAGGAGGAGAGGTGAGTGGGGTACACACAGAAGGTGGAAATAATGTGATGAAATTTAGAGTCCATTTTTTTTTTTTTTAAGATTTTATTAGAGAGGAGAGAGAGTGAGCATGAAGAGTGGGGAGGGAGAGAGGGAGGAACAGACGCCCCGCCGAGCAGGGTGCTGCCGCGGGGCTCCGTCCCAGGACCTCGAGATCATGAGTTGAAGGCAGAGGTTTAACGGACTGAACCCCCCAGGCGCCCCTAGAGTCCGGTTTTAAAATACGCTTCTTCGTGATACATAAACATTATTTCCCCTTTGTGTCATATTTTGCCTTCCTACCAGTTAGAATTTCATTCTGTATTTATTTTTTAAGAAATTTATTATTGGGGCAACTGGGTGGCTAGTCGGTTAAGTGTCTGCCTTCGGCTCAGGTCATGATCTCAGGGTCCTGGGATCCAGCCCCACCTGGGGCTCCCAGCTCAGTGGGGAGTCTGCTTTTCCTTCTCTCCCTCCCCACTGCTCCTGTTCTCTCCCTTCCTCTCAAATACTTATTTTGACAGAGCACAAGTGGGGGGCAGGGCTGTGGGAAAGGGAAGACCCTGGGATCATGACCTGACTGAAGGCAGACACTTAAAAGAGCCACCCAGGTGCCCCTCAAATCTTAAAAAAAAAAAAAAAAAAAAATCATTACTGACAGTCCACTAGACTAGCTCTAGAATAGCTATTAGTCACTTGTACATCAGGGTCAGTTGGTTTAATCGTTAGAATGCTTTCCACCTACTTAATGTGTGTTGATTAAAGGAAACAGACGATCTGATAGAGAATTGGACACCTGCGTTGGGAGGGCAGGTGAAGTTCTAGGCTGTTGTGCTGTAGGAGGGTGATGGTTAGTTGGGATTCAGAAAATGGGGAGGGACATCTAGTGGGATAGAGATAACCAAGAAAATGGTTTTCTAGCCTCAGAGGACCTCAAAGGACTGAATCCTTTGGCGCAGGTGGAAGCAGCTCTTGCTACCTTATTTTCACATGGTACAAGCAACGATGGCCTCTAATTCTGTGTGCCAGAGACCCCCTGCTTGCTGCTTCCTTTTGACCCACTTGGGAACTGATTACTGACCTGGGGTTCAGGGCTGGGAAGGGGCAAGATCCTAGACTCTGCTAGGAAGATGAAGGTCTCCAAGATTACTACCAAGTAATTAGACATCCTTCGGATTTCCGTGATTAGCCTGTTACGTCATTCATCCCTGGCCAGAGTTAATCCTCACGGTGAGAAAAGAAGTAGAGGAACCAGGAGAGGCCGCATGTAAGCATTAAACTCAGAGTGACTATTCTCTGGTGTTCTTGTCTTGGCTCTTTGTCCATGGCTCTAGAATGAGCTTCAGGAGGGGGTGGGGATGAGGCTAAACCTGCTCTCATTTTAGGGGTGGAGGAGAAGCAACTCCTAGCTTTCCCCCAAATTTCCTAAGAAACAGATCTGCTTCACCCTACTAGAAACTATCAACTTTAAACAAACCCTAGGAAGCTTCTTGTAATGGCAGAATAAATCTACCCTTACATTTCTCTTGAAATAACAAGGAGATGAAATACGAAGAATAAACCTTGCACTCACTAACATAAATCAGCCCTGTTGTTGCGATCAGCACATATGGTATGGTTACATTGCCCACTGCTCTGAGACCCACAAATGGAAGACCATATGGGCTTCTGCAAGATCAAAACACAATGGGCCTGGTTTAAGACTCCGTGGTGGCCCCGACTCTGAACTTACGTGTGTTTATTGGTTTGTATTTCTGCTTTAGCACAGGCTTACCACTGTAGGCTCTCCCCTCCCTTCATTTCTTCCCTTTTCTTTCCTATCTTTCAGGAGTGGAGAGGGCTGGATAATTTAAAAACTTGTGTTTAGATTTTGTAGAGTTCTGGTAGTGGGCTGAGGCCTGGAGACAGGTGCCAGGAAGGGGGGCCATTATCGGTGATGCTTGCAGGACAGAGCTGTCTCTTTCTGCTGGAATATTTGCCTTTCTTCCCCCCAGCTTTGAGCTATAATTGACAAAAGTTGTATATATTTAAGGCACCTAAAGTGATTATTGGATATGCATATACCTTGTGCAGTGATGACCACAGTCAAGCTCATTAACCTCTGTCCCCTCACAAAGTCAACTTTGCGGTGAAAGTACTTCCCTACTCTTGGCAAATATCAAATATACAACACAGTATTATTTATAGTCTCCATGCTGTACAATTAGTTCTCCAGAAAAACACTTGCTCTTGGAATATACTAATAACAAGGAGTTAGAGATTAGGTTTAAGCAAGGATGGAAAGACGTTTTGTTTGGTTTTCTGTCCCCCCTTTTAAGTGTAGGAGTGTAGACTTTGGGGGGGAGGGCCCCCTATTTATCTTCCTATAAATTTAAAGTGAACCAATGAAGCAGGCTATATAGCGCCTTGTGTTACGATGGATAGGAGCACAAATGAAAACCAAGGAAGTTATGAATAGGACCAGAGACACAGCGCATCTTATTTTGGGGAGCTAAAAGAACCTTGTGAATATAAATGTGTTCATCTTTGGAATGGACCTTTGAGAATGGTGCTTGATTGATTAACATGTTAGTCTCTGACTTGTCATGGCTCATGCTTACCTGCTTTTCCTGTTCACAGGAGATCCCAGATAGGTCTGAATAAGCTCATGATGAATGCTAGACTTAATATGAGACAAAGATTTTAATAGGCGGGGAACCCCTCCCCCCGCCGGCAAACTTGTTACTGAAGTGAAACTTGGTTATTGTTTGAATGAAAAAATACCCTCTTTGTCATATTAATGAAGACCGAAATCAGATATGTTACTTTCTGAATCCTTGGCCATAGCATCCCCATTAAACCAGAATATCTGTGAAGACCCCTTCCATGCAGACCATGTGGTGCCTCATTGTCAGGCTGAGTGATAATGGTTTCCTTAAGTTTGGTGTATCCACACTACACACTTTTCTATGCTGATCAATCCTATGCCATTTTAGTGCCATGGAATTGTATTGTTTCAAAGTCAACATTGACCCTATAATTCAATTTGGGTTAAAAGTGGCAACTGCCCAGAAAATTGTGTCCTTTTATTTAGAAAAATTTTCAGGGGCACCTGGGTGGCTGTTGGTTAAGCATCTGACTTTGGCTCAAGTCATGATCTCAGGGTCCTGGGATTGAGCCGGTCCAGCTCTGTGCTCAGTGGGAAGCCTGCTTCTCCCTCACCCTCTGCCCCTCCCCACCCTGCTTGTGCTCTCTGTCTCTTTCTCTCTCAAATAAAATCTTTAACAAATTTTTTTTTGGTGATGACTTGGGAGACCATTGACATCCTAACTGTATAAGGGATGTGGCTCTCTGTGTAGCAGTCTGACGTGGAACAAGTAACAAATACCAAACTGTTGGAGGTATGTTAGATATGAAGAGGCAGCATTGTTTAGGACAGTGGTTCCTAAACCTGGATGATCACTGGAATGAACAGGGGGGAGGTTGTTACCATCACCAGGCTCCCACGTGGGAGGACTGTGATTCAAGAGGCCTGGGATAGGTTCCAGGCATTGATCTAGAAAGTTTCCTTAGGTAATTCTGATGGTTACTGGGGTTGGGAAACAGTAGCTGTAAAGCCCTTGAGTTTCAGTTCCAGTTCCACCATATTCAGCCAACTAACCAGCTAATCAGCCAGCCATCGCGATGTGCCAGGTACTGGGCAGAGTGCTGGGAAGCAGGGGTTAACAAGACAGATGTCCCGGCCAAACCATTTAATGGCTTTGGGCTCCATTTTCTCCATCTTGGAATTGGGGTTAGATGAGATTTCACGTCCTGCCCAGCTCTCGCCATCCATGATATATAAGACACTGAGCCCTTGAACTCCTAAAGTCCCTTTCAACTTCTTTCTGGTTCTTATTGCCAAACTGACACTTTCCCATTCCCATTTTCTACCTTGCCTTAGAAGCAAGTCTTCAGTGCTTGATGTCAGCCTGATTGAAATACTAAGATTTTTCTCTTGACTTCTTCTTCTTTTTTTTTTTTTTTAAGATTTTTTTATTTATTTGACAGAGAACACAGCAAGAGAGGGAACACAAGCAGGGAGAGTGGGAGGGGGAGAAGCAGGCTTCCTGCGGAGCGGGGAGCCCGATGTAGGGCTCAATCCCAGGACCCTGGGATCATGACCTGAGCCGAAGGCAGACACTTAACGACTGAGCCACCCAGGCTAATGGGCTGAGAAGTTAACCAAGGCTTCATCAGGGCCCACTTGTTCCTATTCATCATGGTAGCCTAACAGAGTTGAAAAAGGGGAGGCTCCCCCTTTGTTTCATGAAAAGCTCTTGTATTTTCCTCCTCTATTCCCATCAGAGGCCAAATGGAACTACATATAAAACGCCAAAGACAGATGAATATGGGGCAAACCTGGACCTCTCAAAGCAAAGGGGCTGAACTGAGGTTGAGAGAGCACATTTTCTCAGCATTGGGATGGGGTAGAGGAAGGAGTTGGGAAGTCAGAGACCCAGTCTGACTTTAGTGTGATGTAAAACCTAAAACAACATGCCACTTAAAAGTTAAGGGATTTTCACTCAATGGCTCTTTGTGAACTTGGAACTTTTGAAATGTAGAGAGAATGGAATTTACAGTCTTCTTTAGAAGTCTTTCTGTAATCCAGGGAAGTTACTGTTTGTGTCATTAGGGTAAAGATGATGTCACTCAGGATCAAGGAGATTGTCATTCATTCACAAGGGTCTGAAAATTTCAGGGCTCATCAGCGTGAGCCTTGAAGGTTGTTGTATCAGCCGACAATGAGTGTCTTGTAGCTCTTCCCTGGGGAAGGTGAAGGGGGAGGTCAGGAGCTCACTGAATTTTCAGGCTTGGCCCCCTCAGATGGTTCTAGAAGCCATCATTTAATATAGGTGAGTGAGGCAGGTGGTGGAAGCCCTGGTCTAAAGGACAATATTGTTAGCCCCAGGGATGGTAGCTTTTTGGGGATGTGAAACCAGTGTTGCCAGATCTTAGAAATTTTTCCAACTAGAGATCTACATATTTTTATGGTGGCAGACAATTCAAATTATATCTATACACATACCCCAACAGCTTTTGAGGCTACTCATATAGTAGCCCAATTTGTTTTTTACTCATGTGAAAGACTTGAGAGCCTTTGGATATTTGGAAATAAGCTGAGGGAGTGTATACACACAAACATAACCCTCCAAAGGGTTTATCTGTTCTTCATGTTTATTGTGATGGAATTCAGTTACAGAAGTTTGAGGTTGGAAAGCAGGGCATGACATCTGGTCTAGCTAATCATTCTGAGGTACTGTGTAAGGATGTGGGATCTGACTTAGATGCAGTAGGACTGTTTCTTAAAAGGCCCTTCCATTCAGTAGCACGGTGAATGGTGCTCCTGGGAGTTGTATGGCAGAGAAGCTGCGTAACTGTCCATAGTGGTTTTGTATCAAGGCATCTGCACGTGGAGGTTCCTTTGGCTGGCAATGGGTCCTGTGCCCCCTGAGTGGGCAGGGGGAGGGGCAGAGGGAGAGAGAATCTTAACCAGGCTCCACATCCAGCACGGAGCCTGACGTGGGGCTCCATCTCACAGCCCTGAGATAGGACCTGAGCCAAAATCAAGAGTTTGATGCCTAACTGACTGAGCTACCCAGGTGCCCCAGGGCTAGGTTCTTTGAATGCATTCCCTTTCCCTGACAAGTTACCACCTTCCTTTTGTTCCCAAGGTTTGCCTTCCCTAGATCCCTCCATCTTTGACTTACAAAGTAGGGTATAAATCACATAAGTTCTCTTCCTCCGACCTATCTGCACTCCGGGGTAAGGGTGAGACTTTAAATCTGAAAGTGGCGGAAGAGAGAAAAGAATTCAGAGGGGCCTTTCTAAAGGGTGTGGTGACTGAAATTTTTTTTCCCCCTTCTTTTTGGTTTCTAGGGAGATCTGAAAAATTTTTTAGATACTGCTAGTGTAAGATTTAATATCTTGCCACTAAGCCAAAATGTGAGACACATCTCCCACAACTGCATAACTTTTAGATCTTTACTTTTTTCAGAAGAGATCTTTCCTGATCTTAAGTTGCATTACGAAATCAACTGGGTACCATGTTTGTGTCTGTTAGTGTCCTGGAGAAACCAAATGTTATATTGTAGTTGGCTAATTTGTAGTGAGTTTGACAGTTTATAAATGCATAGAGCAGAATTACAGGTGATTGTGTAGTATGCTGGGGTTAGAAACAGTGGGGACTACTGAGCGTCTGTTGCTACTACAGGCACTGACTCCCAGAGTTTGGTGATGGGGTAGGCTGTCTGGAAGTGACTGACAACAAGCCTGAGCAGCCTTGCAGAGGAAGAGCCTGAGAGGGAAGTATTCCAACCTCATTCTCCTACCTACTGTCTGGTCTCTTTATTGACCAAACCCAACTGGAAGCTTGTCAATGTTGTCCGTATGGGCCACAGGGTAGAAAGAGTGCAGAGTGGGTATGAAGAAAACAAGGGAAGCTATCTAGATCAACATTTTAAAAGCTCATAGACTTCTAGATAAAGTCATGAGGTGCCAGCTTGCTCTAGATTCAGGTAATATTTAGCATTTCCATATTGGAACGTTCAAACCGAAACTACTCAGAAAAGCATTTAAATAAACACTATTAAAGGAATGTAATTCCTTATAAGGGATTAACTATGATTGTTCAAGGTCAACAAATACTTACTGAATCTTTACCATATTCCTGGTGTTGTGGCCATCTTTTCTATGAGCCATACTGATGTTACTGCAATAGAGGGCAAGATTAAATAATACTTGTAGCAGCTGGAGCTATCTTTCCTTTGTAAACTTCTTTGGATAAGACATTGTCCCTCTGCCCTTCATGTGTTGTAGAGAGTGATTCTTTCATATCAACCAACCTTTGTATTGTTATATTCTGTAGATGGATAGTTTCCAGAAGCAAACAAACTAATCTTTTTAACAGCTCAATTGTGCAAGTTTTAAAGTATGGAACAGACAACATTAAAGTTGCAGTTACAGGGGCGCCTGGGTGGCTCAGTCAGTTAAGCCTGTGACTCCTGATTTCGGCTTAGGTCATGATCTCAGAGTTGTGAGATCGGGCTCTGTGCTGGGTGTGGAGCCTGCTTAAGATTCTCCTGCCCATCCCCCCTTTCTCCCGCTCCCTCTTTCTCTTTCCCTCTCTAAAGAAAGAATAATATAATCAGTTACAGGTGGCTCCTTGTAAAAGGGATTAAATGACATAATGCATATATTTGACCTTTTAAAAGACCTTAATGAAGGTTAACTGATTTCAGAGTAAGAGAAAATCCATCCATCTTGCTATCCTCAAAATTCAATGCTTTCATGTTTCCTCAGTCTTTTATTTTTTTTATTTTTAATTTTTTCTAAAAGATTTTATTCATGAGAGACAGAGAGGGAGAAGCAGGCTCCCAAGGAGCAGGGAGCCCGATGCGGGACTCGATCCCAGGACCCTGGGATCATGACCTGAGCCGAAGGCAGACGCTTAACCATCTCAGCCACCCAGGCGCCCTTCCTCAATCTTTTAAACTTTAACCTTGTACATATATAATTTCTACATGTTTAGAGATTTTTTATTTGCAAGTGAAAGAAACCCAAACTTCAAGTGGGATTAGGTGTAACGCCATCAGGCCATTGTTTCCATTTCTCTCAAAAGGTCTGTCCTTTTCCAAAGGTCTCCATCCTCAGGAAGAGAGGAGGCAAGCTATCTGGTGTCTGTTCTTGTACCGGTGCCCATCCTATCATGAGGACCTCCCCTTCATTACTTCAGATAAACCTAGTTACCTCCTGAAGGTCCCATCTTCAAATACTATCACATAGGGGATTAGAGCTTCAACATAGGAATTTTGGGGGAATGCAGTTCACTCCACAGCACTGGACTTTGCAGGCAGAGATCTTCTCCCCAAACTATCATACAAAAGCTGTTTTTCACTTTAGACTAAACTCAACCAGTTATGGTAGCCAGGGACTGCTGCTAACTGAGGAACAGGGTTTTTTTTGTTTTTGTTTTTGTTTTTGATTTTTTTAATGTTATGTTAATCACCATACATTACATCATTAGTTTCTGATGTAGTGTTCCATGATTCATTGTTTGTGTATAACACCCAGTGCTCCACGCAGAACGTGCCCTCTTTAATACCCATCACCAGGCTAACCCATCCCCCCACCCCCTCCCCTCTAGAACCTTCAGTTTGTTTTTCAGAGTCCATCGTCTCTCCTGGTTTGTCTCCCCCTCCGACTTACTCCCCTTCATTCTTCCCCTCCTGCTATCTTCTTTTTTTTTTCTTAACATATATTGCATTATTTGTTTCAGAAGTACAGATCTGTGATTCATCAGTCTTACACAATTCACAGCACTCACCATAGCACATCCCCTCCC